>NW_020229877.1:427500-877500 GCF_003227715.2 Harpegnathos saltator | reverse complement strand
TTTAACATCTAGAAACACTGATGCACGTGCATGTTAAATGAGCGGATTAATAAAGCGAATAGTTTACCATCGGATATCGATCATTACGTTGCGCCCGATCCTCGAAGTGACAAAATACGGTAGATGAATGAGTCAATCCGAAATTTCGAGTGTTCGAATTTCCGAAATTTAATACAGTGACAGAACTAGTATCAGACTAGCAAATTTTCGAGTCTTGTGAATTATGAAATCCTAACGTGATAAAGTCTCGCTTTGAAAAGAATTACGGATTCGATAATTTAAGTTTCGCAAACGTTTCGCTCCCAGGTTGATTAAGCTTCGCAAAAACACGGTATACACCCACCGATTTTGCACCCCCCTCCCCTCCCCCGTCGAGTCCACGGATTATCGTATCAATTCCGATTCTCTGAAAATTTAATATTTCGAATATGCCTCGCACGTCGAATATCATGAGATATTCGCGTCGATATATCCCGACGGCAGAAGGCAAGATGGCAGCCGAGTTTGGCGCAGAGTCCATGATTCATCGGGCGGTGAGGCAGTCCATCGGTTATGCCAATGCCGCAGTCCCTCATCCGGCGGCTTACCCTTTCACCCGCGCCGCCCCTTCGCCGTTTAACCATCCCACGTGTTCGGACAAAACGTGCCACCCTACGCGACATATTGCGTATGATCCCGGCCGAACGACCGGGAAGACAAATGGCCGGGATGCCGAGACATCTTCGAGCTACTCTGCCCCGGATTATTTCGAAATGAAGACAGCGGCGGGTTGACTTCCTGAATTCAGAAAGTAGCGAGCCGCAGAGGAAGAGAGAAAGAGAGAGAGAGAGAGGGAGGGAGGGGGCTACAAATATAAAGTTAACTCGCGGTGGAAGTCTTGAGTGAACTTGAGGTACCACCTACTAGGTGAAACTTATATTTTAAAGCCAGTTCACTGCAAACTTCATGCGAAAATGTTTCCGTGTAATGCACAGTATACACACATATATATATATATATATAAAATGTACAAGATATAGTAATAACACCAAAGCTTGTCTCGTAAAAGCGTATTTATAAAGGAATCGTGAATCTCCGCGTTACGATTGAGCATCCTCGGACGGATTTATCAGTCCACGAAAATCTGGAAACTCGCAGCGCGCCGCGAAACCGCGAATTTTTCGCGTCCTGAGAGATCTGCCCTTGGTCTCCTTGGGGCAGCTTCCGAATTTCGTGATTCCTCGACTTTTCACGATCTTCCCTTTCTTTCTCGCATCTATCCCACGGTCTCGTGACGCGCGAGACCCATCGATTAGCGGCCGCGCGCCGCAATTCTGGAATCGCTGGAGAGCGGCCGGGAAGGTTAGACCTCGGCGCCGGAGATTTTTAGGTCGCGAGACGGTGCGACTGCGGCGGAACCTCGCCGCCGGCTCCTCTCACTGCGGAGGAGGATATAACGGGCTGAGCTTAAAATGGCTCAAGGTCAGTCGGTATCGATTCCGAGAGAGTTCTCGGGTTCACGGGGTCGGTACCAGCTTGCGTCAATGCCGTCCTATAGTGTACCTGGCCTCGACACGGAAACGTTCCAAATTCTTAAAGGATAGTGCCTGGATGCGACTGCATTTCACCCACCGCCAACCCTCATCCCCCCATGGCCGCCCATCGTGACCGACGGTGCATAGCGCAGGTGCGACCAAGACGACCTACTTTTCGAGGGAATCAAGGCCCGTGCATATGCAACTTTCACCTTGATGTACTCGTGGGGGATGCCGCTGCAGCAAAATGCGCGATTCTCTCTCTGTCTGCCTCTCCCTTCCCCCCTGCGTCTCTCTCTCTCTCTCTCTCTCTCCTCTCTCTCTCTCTCTCTCCCTCTCTCTTACACGACATAGCTCCGAGTTTAATGACGATAGGAGTTTGTTGGTCGGCAACGGATCGAGAGTTCCATGAATAGAAATCGTATAACCGGCGCGTTGTTAGTTCATCCTTTGAATATTCTCTCCGGCTTTATGTTTATATTCGTATGCGAGCACGCGCGCGCGCGCGTCGCGTGCAAGTTAAATTTGTATCGAGTTGGTACACGCAGCTCGCCGTCTTTCTCCCTATCTCGCGTCTCCCGTTCTCTGTGTTTCTCTCACTCTCTCCCTTTCCCTCCCTTCGCTTTTCCACTCTATCTCCGGATCTTCGGATTCGCGCGAGCTCAAGACTCGGGTTCTAAAGACTTCGACCTAACTCTGCGGATCTAATAATCAGTATAATCTCAAACCGCCGAAACCTTATTCCGGCGCAGCCTCGTCTCGGATCAGCCGACTCTTCCGGATTCTCTCTCCGGCTCCGCTTTCGGGTTCCTATGCGGCCGGAGATAGAGGACGCCAGCCGGCCGCCGTTTCTTCCGCAGTAAGGAGGAAGAAAGAGACAATTGTTAACGACGCCGTAAAACGTTTGCTATACCGTTTTCGCGCGTCACGCATTTTACGCCGGTGAGCGACACAGCTCGCTTACGCGGCGGCCATACGAACGATTTCTCGATAGCGAAGAGGAGGGAGAAATGGGGAGGGAGGAGGAGGAGGGACGAGAGGGGTTGCAGAATGGAGAGGCGAGAAAGGGAGAGGGCAGAGTGGAAACACTTTAAGTCTTCTCCGTAGGGCGTAACCCGATATTGCATTAATGCGATATACAGAGGATTTTGATGGCAGACGAAGGCCAAGTCGGCCGCAATATTTCGTCGTACCGGTGTCATATGGTGAGGCGCCCAAGGGTATTGCGTTTCCGCCAAGGGTTAGTAGTGGATTAAAGGGGATGCGTTATTAAGAAATGCTCCTGGAGTGTTGCGTTTCGGAGAAGAGCTCGCGGCGAACCCGGCGAAGAAGAGCACACCCACATACACACACTCGCGCGTAAGTCACCCTACGAGTAGGGTGACCATATGTATTCTTTTTAAGGTGCATGGTAAAAAGAGTACTTTCTATTTTTTATCATTGCTGTTTTTCGTAATGTTAATTATACTTTGTCGATAATGACCAGAGAGCAGACTTCGTTTTGTGACGTTTTCATCACTCACAGCACTTGAGCGCCGCGAGCGCCAATACCGATTATGCGTAGAGGTTCTGCGCAACGGTGCCCCGCTAGTTAACACATCACTCAATAAGTTCGTAGGATGACATATAAATGGCGCTACTATTGGCAAATCCATATAATTTTTAGGAAGTACTGACCTTCAAATGATACGTGTCAAAATTTCATGACAATCGGACGTTTAGTTCACAAGTTACAGTGGTTTAGTGACGTCGACTCGTTTTAGCAACGCGTCGACGATTCAGCGGACTGTTTGGAGCTGTTTCAGCGCAATAAAAAGGATTTTTTGATGCGGTGTGTGACAGTGGATGAAACATGGATCCATCACTACACTCCAGAGTCAAATCGGCAGGGAAGCTGCAGGGAAAGAGATTTGACTCCAATGAAGAAGTGATTGCCGAAACTGAAGCCTTGCTAAAACGAGTCGACGTCGTGCGTCACTAAAACCACTGTAACTTGTGAACTAAACGTCCGATTGTCATGAAATTTTGACACGTATCATTTGAAGGTTAGTACTTCCTAAAAATCATATGGATTTGTCAATAGCAGCGCCATTTATATGTCATCCTACGAACTTATTGAGTGATGCGTTACTATAAATCGTGCAGCACAATCGACACTGACGCATAGCGCTCTGCTCTGGCGCGTTGTGAGTGCGGAAAACGGCGCTGATGTCCGCTCTTTGGTAACGACACAGTGAAAACCGAAATTGTCAGGCGATGTACGGAGTGCAAAATATAATTATAAAATATCTTAATAATACAATAAAATATATGTGTTCGACTAATATTTCTCGGTTTATTTAATACCCACTATGTTTTATTTTAAATAGTATACCTAGTAATCCATTCAATCACTGTCCCAGATAAAACATAAAATCATTTTGACGTCAAAATGACATAATTTTTATATTATTTGACGTCACCTTTTTGACTTTTATATGATTTTGTGTTCTACTTACTGTACTCTTTTGCGATCGTAATTAGTACTCTTTTATATACCTTTCTTTTAGCCGTCTTTTACTCTTTTTTTATGACTGGGATATGGTCACCCTACCTACGAGAGATTACCCGCGATTTCGCGCATTCCACGCGAATATTCGAGATCCGTGCGAGCGGCACACGGTCTGTCTGAAGGAAACCCTCGCTCCAAAACACGCCGGAATTAATTGCTGGAATTGATGCAGGTGCGAATTTTACAACGTTCACCGATCAGAGTTGCCGTGAGAAGCAACTCCTGCCGCGCCACAGAAGACTCCCTCCTCAATTATCATCGAGCAAACGTCATCGGCGACGTCCGGCTAACGTAACGCAACAATCTCGATTTCCGCCTGGCCGAGGGCCGCGATATGAGAAATACAGACGCATTAAATCCCCCGCGTAGCCCGGCGCACAAAGGTAAACTCGCCGATGCGGCGAGTGCTACGTGAACAGCAATCGGCGCGGAGGCTTAATAATTCAAGGGGCTATGTCGTGTCGCTCCTCGCGATCCGCGCAACGATCCAACGCGGCAAGTCGGCCGCGTGACTACTTCATTACAACGTAACAACAAGCGTACCGCTCTAGCGGTGCCGGTCGATGCTCCACTAAGCCAGAGGCAGAAACAGTCAACTCGGACACGCGAGGGGGGCAGCGAGACGGAGGGGCGGAGGATGAGTACGTACAAGCGGCGGGATGAGTTCGGGCGTAGAACTGCATAAAGGATGAAAGGACTCCCCCCTAAACTCGAGCGCGTCGCGTCGCTCACGCTCGGCTGTGTAAGCTCCGCGCGGTCGCATTGTGTCTTTGGCGCAGCGCCGGTGGTGTTATTGGCACCGGCATTAGCGTATCGGGCCAACTTTGACGACCTGTATCAGTGTCGGTGGGAGACAGGGCGCTTCTGCTGCAGCGCGCCGGCTATTTGCACGACAAATTGGTTTACTTGTTCTTAGAATAAGCGACGGACGTAAGCTTGCCGCGCGCGCGCGCTCGGGCGGATTTCTGCTCGTTCGCGACGGCGACTTCGCGGATGTTTGCGTCTGACACGCGCCCGTGCTTGCTAAATCTCGAGAAATTTTGGATTCTTTCCCTTCCGAGGGAATTGCTCAACCGTCATCTTCGACCGTTCGACGGAGCTTGGAGACTATTGGCTGCCAATGAATTGATTGTCAACTCGCTCGAGATCAGAAAATGTCTCATAAAAATCCTCCGGAATAAGAGAGAAGAGGGGCGCGCGGTTCCGAGTCGTTGATATTTAAATTTCGCACGACGCGGCGAGATAAATCGCAGCATGCGATTACCCCCCCGCTCGCGTGTCGCCTTTATGCAGAACGTGTCGCTGCAGGAACGCGCTCTCCCCGTAATTACAACATATGTGGGATATGTGGGGTATGCGCTGTATCATCATAGGCTGAGAAATTGCGACGAGGGAATCGCGAGAAAAGACTTTCTCGCGAGCGCGCGAGATTTGGGCAATCTGTTCGCACAGCACGTAGAGTCGATGGCATCTTCCGGCGGAGCAGGATATAATTGGCAGCGCAACGATTCACCGACGCGAGGCGGCGCATTTCGCGGAAGCGCATATAACGATATATCCCCGCGCCGTCGCGGTCGTTGGATCTAATTAATACCGTCCGGACGCGAGCACAGCGCAGCGCGCATCGCGTTGTGCCGCGCGATCGAACTTAATCAGCCGAAGTGTCCGCGCGATCACGCGAATCCGACGCGGCGCTAATTGAGACAACGCCCGGCCCGGAGAATCGCGTAGCGGAGCTGGAAAACGGAGAGAATCGCCATCTCTGGCGCCGTTGGAAATCTAAAGATAAATAATGAAGTGCGGCGCGCACGCGGGAAGAAAGACGCGCGCTGCCTGCACCGAGAGAGAGAAAGAGAGAGAGCCGAGATACGCTCTCCCTCCCTCCCTGCCTCCTCTTCCTCCTCCTCTTCCTTCGCCGGCCCTCCGTGCGCGAGAAACGCACAGTTAGTCCGCACGGAAGTTTTATTATACGCGGAAGAGTAATGTCGACAGCCAACGCTCGGACGAGGCGGTAATAAGATATATTTTTCAACGCTCTCGTGCAGCTTTCGGCGCACAGCCGAGTGCTGCCGGCCGATTTTATTTACGACGGAGAACGGCGACTAGTCGTACCAGCGGGGTTACCGCGTGCTGGACGCGTGCTCTCCGAGACACGTTGTCGTCGTCGTCGTCGTCGTCGTCGTCGTCGTCGTCGTCGTCGTCGTCGTCGGTACACGGTGATTACCGCAGTGCGACCGCTTGCGCGCGTAAATCATAAGCGCGTAAATCAGTAAATGCGAGGACGCGCGAGGCGAGGCGAGGCGGCCGAGCGAAGTCACACGAGCTCGCGAGATACGCGGAATCGATGCGCGCGCGATCTGCATAGCAGTCCCGATGTTTCCGGTGGGATAAATGAGCATTCGCGGCGCCGAAGGACAATAGCGTCCGATAACGTTACAACCGGCCCGTCAAGCCCGACACTCTGCACGGGTCAGCGTGAAAATGAGATTTCGACCGACGGGGGGAGAAAATCCGTCGTGTGCGCGCGCGCGCGCTCCGCGAACGGCCAATCGGAAAATTGTTTTTCCCCTCCGCGAACAACGCGGCTGCGGATATTCCGTGGCATAAATCGCGTTTCCAGAATTTACTAGAACACGAGGCTTTCAGTGGTGGAAGCGTTTACACACCAGGCAAGCCGGTAAATCTAGAGACCGGCTAGCTAGACAGCCGGCCGAAAGCAAAGCTGTTAGTAAAGCAAACTTCAGCAGCTTGAATTAAATTAATGCGCGCGGCGCGGCGCGCCTTGCACGCCGGGAGTGTACTGCAGCAGTAACGAGTGTGCGTCCAAAACGGCTGCGATTACGTGTAAAACTTCGGATTAAGATGTAACACTGCGCCGAGAGGGAGCCCGGTCACCTTCCGTTTTTTAAGTATGAATAATTACTCGAGCGCGCGCTCCTTAACTCGGAACGGCGCGCGTTCGCGCTCGCGCTCGCGCGTACTTCGCGCGTCTATCCGCGCGCGGGTAGCATGATAAATTCATCGACGACGAAAATGAGATTGTCGATAGTGACAAGTGGATCCATTTCATATACGCGAGCGTGAGCGCGCTCGATCGCTCGGACCTCTCTTCCGATTTTTCTCGTCCCGCCTCGCTCCCGCAGCGAGTGTCGCCCATCTCGCTCACACACATGCCTCTCTAATATCCTGGATATTAAATACCCCTGCCCGAGCGGATAACGCATCGTCCCGAAATTCCCCGGGGAAGCGAAATTCCTCGCCCGCCGAGCTGGTGAAGCGGCGCTCGCGAAGTGAGAAAGGAGCGTGGAACCGGAAGGATTATCCAGCTTCCCTCCCCCCCCTCTCTCTCTCTCTCTCTCTCTCCCCCTAATCCAAACTCTTCATTCACCTATCCCGACGACCCTGTTTCCGTCGCGTTCTCTTCGGCGATTTTGCCGAATTGCATTGGCGGGGAAACCCATCGGGTCTCGCGGATTTCCGTCGCAATATCGGCGGCTTCCGATAAAGTATTGCATTTGTTCGTCGACGATAGCGCGATAAGGCGCGGCGCTATAAACGCGCGCGTCAAACGTCGTATACGCGACAAGTTACGTCCGGAGGACTTACGACACCGCCGTTGCTCCCGCGAAGCAACTTTGCGACTTTTACAACTTTCGCGACGACGACGCGCTACTGGGAGGCTGCGAGTGTATCGTATATCGTCCTTTCTAACGGCCGAGATACCGAGGCGTTAGAGCGGACTACGCGCTTTAACCGTCATCTCGGAAACACATCGTCGGCATAGCCGCCGTAATACGCGACGGAATTCGAAGACGAACGTCATCGTCGAGCATTGCGCAACCTGAGGACACTTTGCGCAACCTGAGAAGCGTCTGAAAGCCATTGAAATTCAATAAATACGCAAGGCGTTGACGTGAATGTCACCGCCGGATAGACACGGCAGGCGTCGCGTCGTGACGCGACCGATAGCCGAGACACGACTGTCTGCCTTTCAAGGCGGAATCGAACGAAAGTATATCGACAAAACGACTGACGGGGCACTTGCGAAAGTAATTGCAAATATGTCTTTAATAATTCTCCCGCTCGTTAACTTTTCATCGTTGTTCTTATTTCGCAGAGGAAGACCGCGATTTGTCTTCGTCTCACAGAGGAATACCGCGCTGTGTTAACGAAGATCACTGAGCGGAACGGGAAAGCGAGTTTAGCGAGGGGTGAGGCAGGCTACAAAGAACGGAAAGATGAAGCTCTACGGGAGGGGAAGAATTCGCGCTATCTCGGATCGTGCGGTTCGCCGTCTACTCTCGCGCCGGAGCTGGGCTCCAGTGGGAACTCTCGAGTCACGTTCTCTCCGTCCTGGAGACGGAAATCTTCCCGGGCACTAGACACGTACGACATATAACCAACATTTCGCCGCGGTCCCAACTCGGGAAGGACCGTACGCGAGCGGACGGATCACGCAAGAGCTGGGCCATAACCGGACGAGTATCCTTGACGCGACGTAAGAAAGAAGAAGACCGACACCCCTTATTCCCCCCCCACCCCATCCCCTGTCGGTGAAAACATTCAAAGGCTCTTCCACCCTTTCTTTCTCTCCCTCTGTCTGTCTGTCTGTCTGTCTGTCTGTCTGTCTGTCTGTCTCTCTCTCTCTCTCTCTCTCTCTCTCTCTCTCTCTCTCTCTCTCTCTCTCTCTCTCTCTCATTCTTTCATGTTCTTCGTAACCCCGTAACCCTTTCGTCATTACGGCGCATCGGGGATATTAAAGTGTCCCACCGGGACACGTCGGCCACGTTTGTTCCGCCGGTCGGAATCCGTCGCGCTCGTGCAAGTTGCAGAAGCGCTCCGTGTCCTCCCTTCGCGCACTGCCCGAAACTTGAGAGACGCTCAACGTCTTCTACATCCGTTCATCGCCGTCTGTTCCGACTACTTTATTTACGACGCTCATCGACATTCGTCGAAGTACTCGAGATGCAAACAATTTATTCACCGTTCCACCGTACGACGAGTGCGCGCGTTTCGCCCTCCCCCTCTCTTATTCCCTTCCTCCATCTTCCTCCTTCTCTGCCAGTCCGCGGTTGTGCGAAAATGTTCCTTCTCACAACGAGATTGCTTAAAAATACGGGTTAGGAGTTTTCGCGCTGTCTCGATATTGTTTCAACCTCCCGAGAGCGCGCGCGCGCGCGCGATATGCGGACTTCGACGAAATTGCTTCTTTCGTTTGTTCCAGCCGGATGCGCGATGCAATTTACGCGGAAAGCGCGCGGCACGCTGACGTTACATGACGGATGCACTGACTCGACTTCGGCGAAGGCACGCCGGCAATATTCATTCGCGTAACATTCACCGCAAAGTACCTTCACGGAAAACAATTACGCGTTCTAGACTACGCTCGACTATTTGATCTTGCCTCTCGGGCGACCGCGACGTTTACAGCGCAGCTCGAAATTCCGACTTACCGAACATCTCGCACAAATAGAGGAAAATTTCGAATCTCTCTCTCTCTCTCTCTCTCTCTCTCTCTCTCTCTCTCTCTCTCTCTCTCTCTCTCTCTCTCTCTCTCTCTCTCTCGAATTCGGATACCGCCCAAATTTAATAGACATCTTGGAACTGGTGAATCAAATCAAAGTGCCGAGTTAATTCCCGCAATTTCTGCCGAATCGACCGACTCTCTCACACGTCGCGCGAATTGCTTTATCTACCGGCGACTCGCCGCCGCGCGATCTCCCACCTCTCCCTGAATCCCAGCACCTGCGGACATGTAATCGCGGTGGTTGTCGCATTCTCACAAAATTGCGGATCGCTTAATCTCGCAGACATACGAGGAGCGAAGAAAGATGGAAGAGCGCGCCGGGTACGACGTGAAATCCTATTAAGCGATCCCGGCTTCTATCTTCATCTGGCACGTCTGATGCGACTGACGTCTCGAAACGGTCAGAAAATAGAACGGATGCACAGAAGCAACAGCAGCAGCAGCAGCAGCAGCAGCAGCAGCAGCAGTGGCAACGACAACGAGAACGACGCCGCCATCGCTGGCGTCATGGAAACAGAAAAGAGGCACGAGATGCCGTGGCGTCGCGTCGCGTCGCGTCTGAGAGGGACGAAGGGACGAAGGAGATGAGAAGGCAAGAGGGACGCACGCGCTCCAGTGAAAAGGCTCCGAAATAGAGGCAACCGAAACGCCCCTGTCGGGGACTGTACTCCCCCGCGAAATGGCGGATCATCGTTACCGGAAGCCTTCGACCGGAAATCTCACCGGCACGGCGACCTCGGAAGACTTTCCACCCTCCTATCTCGCTCCTGCCTTCCTCCCCTTTGCCATTCCCGGTACTAGACGCCATGTGTTTCGGTCATTCAATTTACACTTTTCTCCAGTTTGCACGGTGCAAGCTTAACACCTACACATCGCAATCGCGGAGTCGCAGGGGTGAAAGAACGCGATATGAGAGCGATTAGGTGAAATGTCCCGCGCGAGGCGGCGCGAGAGGAAATCGCGCGTCGCAGCGCCGGTAAACTGTAATCGCTTAAGGACACGAGATGTGTGGCTCTTCAAGAGTTAGAGCGGTAGGAGGGAACGGCCATAGAAGAGGAATAGCGATCGCAGGTGTCCGTGATCCAAACATCCCGAACGCGTGCGACACTTTAAACTCGACTCCCAGTACGGGGTTACATTTACATACACATACACATACACACACACGCACGCGCGCGCGCGCGCGCATACCCTCACACGATCCCATAAACCTTCGCAGCGAGATTAACGCTTTTTCTGGGGGCTACTACTTCGGGAGGGGGATGGAGGGGGGCCTTGCTGCGATTCGATTCGACAGCCGATAAGGAATATGTGTTTGCGCAGCACACATCGCCGGTTTGCGGATGCTTTATGATGTTTGCATTGATTTCCATCGATGACAGAGCCACAGTAAATATTATCGGAGGCAGCTACACCGGCGGCGAGAGAGGAACGTGAATTTAGACGGTTTATTTTCGCGGTACATGCAAACGTACGAGCTCGAGGACGGAATAATAAACCGCCTCCACTGCCACCACCGTCGCTGCCGCCGCGTCTGCTCTTCGAGCGACAGGCAGAATGCGCACTACGGCGAAAAAGAGAGCGAGAAAGGGGAGAGCGTAAGGAGGGGGGAGGGAGAGGGAGAGAGAGAGAGAGAGAGAGAGAGAGAGAGAGGTCGGCTATTTATGTATAAAAAGAAATATAATCGCTGCACCGCGCTCTGTTACTTCGGCCGTAGTACGAAGTTTCTACTGCACCCTCGGCGCTTTCCTACCTATCCTCCGGATAATTAACGCTTTAACCAGCGGACTGATGCCGCAATGCATTGCACCGGGGATCCGCGCTTTTTTATCGTAAATTATTTCACATCGTTCGCAAACAAACGGCGAAATATTATTTCTCGTTTACCTCGCCATCGATTTTCTTTCGGCCGACCGACCGGGGTCGTTCGGCCCGTGGCTTATTACGAGGCTATTTAACGTCGAAAATTGAAATGTGGCGGATTAAACATTCGCTCGCTCGCTCGCACATCAACATAATAACGAAATATTTTTCCGAGCCCGATTACGGGTCGCTTACCACTTTCGCGCCCTGCCGGGGAATATTTTTGTCCGACTTCTCTTATTATTATAGTTTCAAAAACTCCGCGGAATTCGCGTGATCGACCAACATACGTTCCGTATTTATTAATATCTTTATATACGCGAGAGGAAAGACGGAGAGGGAGAGAGAGAGAGAGAGAGAGAGAGAGAGAGAGAGAGAGAGAGAGAGAGAGAGAGAGAAAGGAAAGGAAATATGCCGAGGCACGTTCGTGAGATGATATTACTCGTGGCCAGCTCCTCCGCTTTCGAGGGTAGGAGTTGTAAGTATTCAATTTCTGTTCTATCCAGAATCAGCTGGCAAGCGGCCACTACCGCAGAACAAGCGGATTCTCTCTCTCTCTCTCTCTCTCTCTCTCTCTCTCTCTCTCTCTCTCTCCTTCTCTCCGTCTCTTTTCTTTCCTTTCCATCCGTCCTCTCTTTTGTGCCCAATGATTCTCCAAAAAGATATTTGTCGGGCGCTTCGGTCGACTACCTGAGCCGACCAAACTGCATTTGACTCGAACCACTAAAGGGCATTGATCCGATCCCAAACGCTTCCTCTTTCAGCATATTCGTTGTACCGACGCCAAATGTCATGGCGTAAGATAATCTGTACAAGGTATTGAGCGCGGATATTATGCGGACCGCAAACGTGCGGATTGCGAAATACAGATAGCGGGCGAGAGAATAATGTTAAGACGAGCTGTGGAAATTTTTTCGCAAGGAATTCGCCATGCGAATTTTCGTGGGGATCCGGATATTCACAAAGTCCAAAGATTCATATAGGGAGCATATGCGCACTTTCGCGAGAGAGCAAATAAAAGTGCACGAGAGAGAATATTTCATAAGGATGAGAAAAGGACGCTCTACCTGTCTTCCTTCCTATCCTCATCCTCGCTCTCCTCCCGGCTTGTCCAAATGCGCACACAAAACAATATTTCTGCTTCACCGAGCATCGCTTTTCAGACTGCGGTCGCAGTAGAATCGACGATAACCCGTAACGATAACCCGAGGAGAAAGTTCCCGAGCGAGTCCCCGGGGAGACTGCAAGCGGGCGCACGTCAAATGCGCTTTCTTTTAAGCGTTCCCGTAGATTTTGTCGCCGCCACCTCCGCGCTGTCGAGCTGCCCACAATTTTCAAGCTGATACGACCACAAAGCCAACCCTCCGCTCGCGCGAGGACTCGCTCTCGTGGTCACCACCGCGCTCCTATTCCCATCGGTCTCTCTCGGTAAAAATCACAAGGGCTGACCGCAAGTGTTTAGAGAGTTTTAAACCTGTACAGATCGCCAAGGCTATCAACTCTTTCACGTAAATTAACGTATTTGTCGATAATAAAAAGTACAAAAAGAAGACCATCGAATTTATGCTTACGCGGATGAATATGAATTTGCCATTTCTGTGAACGTGATAATATTTTTTTTTCAATTTGTCAAACTTTAATTTGCGTACTTGGCGAACGAACGAATTTTTATCGTTTACGCTGGATTTTGTATTAACGTGACGTAACGTTATATGTCACCAAACGCTCAACTCGACGGATTGTTGGATTCTCGAATGCGTCTAAATCGAAGAATACCTCGACTGAATTGTTCGCAATTTTCGAGCTGATGCAACCGGAAGGGTTGCTTTGTCTCTTCTCTTTCTCCTTCTCTCTCTCTCTCTCTCTCTCTCTGTCTGTCTGTCTCCTTCTCTCTACTCACTTAAGTCCGTTTAGTAGAATCACCAGCATCGGCGATTGGCCAGTTTGGCTTGTTAAACGATCGGCGTAATGGACAATCGAGAATCCAGTTTAATCCCAGAATGCCGAAGCTCCCTCGGTAAGCTGCGCTTGCGGGAGCTGGTTTACTTAATTGCCGGCTTTTCTCCGTCAGTGGACTCTTTGTATCACCCCGATAATTTCGTTGGAATACCGATACCCTCGATTCTACTCTCTCTCTCTTCCTCCCTCCCCCACCCTCTCTCTCTCTCTCTCTCTCTCTCTCTCTCTCTCTCTCTCTTGCTCTCGTGGACGCGCGTGTTTAATCGCGTAGCGCGCATAAGAAAAATGATCATCGTCCATTATCCCTTCGATTCGGTTGTGCGAATATAATCGTGTCTCTTTGTTGGAATAGCGTGAGTCGCGTACGGTATTTCATCGTGTGGTATATGGCACCCGAGCGATATTTCCCTGTGCGAGCGCGCGCGCGTTGCCCGTGACAAATAATAGTACTTCGGACCACTTGACGAGTGGAAAAATGGAAAAGTTGGCCAATCCGGCGCGCGCTCGCTCGCTCGCAAGTACACTTAATAATTCCATCGCGCGCGGCGACGCGATTATCAATATCTTTCCACCTGACCGCTGTATGATCGCGCGATATACACTCGGCGCCTCTATGCGCTCACCCCCGACGCTATTACCGAGGAATTATGTGGATTATATATCGCGCGTATATAGCCGTTCTCTGATTTTTATTCAATCTCTCTACGGCTTCAGCGGCCCGCAAAGAGCGGCGAATGTTCCCGACTCGCGCATTCCACCCGCGCTGTTTTTCATTAAACGACCGGGTCGATGCCCTCGTACGGTTTTGGGCCAGGTTAATGACTAGGGGTTAATGAGTTTACATTAATGAGTGCGATGCGAATCGCGCACGGTCCATTTGCAACGGCGGCACACCCCAACGCGTTCTCATACATCGCGTTCTCGACGTACTTTTCCGGTGATGGTCGCTCTTACTTGTCGTTACCTTGCGCCTCTCGTTATTTTCCAGAGAACACAGGCATCTCGCTGCTTGCTCCTCTCCTCTCCTCTCCTCTCTCTCTCTCTCTCTCTCTCTCTCTCTCTCTCGCTCCTCTATGTCTCTACTTTACTCCTTCAAAATCGACGCGTTATTTTTCAGTCTCTAGACGCGACAACCCCCCATCCTCCTCTCCTACCTGTGTCTCGTTATGCAACACTTTTAATCGGATCCCGATTAATTGCACACACATACACATACACATACACACACACACACACACACACACACACACACACACACACACACACCCACACATCGAACGCGGATCAGAATTTCATTACATGCTGATGGGCAATCCTTTCATATGCATCAATAAATTACCCAAATCTACTACGCTAGTCGTTTTATTTCGAGGAAATTCGTTTCTGTCGCAACTAAATTTAAATTCCTCTGCCCCGACTTGCTCCTCGCAGCGGCTGCTTGCGCGTTTAAACCGCTTCATTTGACTTTCTTTCTCGTATCCCGAGCGGATCTTCCTCTGCCGTACGACGGAGAAAGCTCGACGGTGAAGTCGATTAATTCAGCGGATCGCGACGTACTCGCGGTCGTACGTTAATGCCGTGCTAAGAAAGTCCGCACGATTAGCATATAGATCGCGTGCCTCCTTTTTTTTGGGTGGAAAACGCGAGGAGCGCGCCGCGACGCCGCGCCGAGACGATGCGTCGCGTCGGGACATCGCGTTACACGCACACAACCACACACGTGGAGGTAGGAGGCTTTTTCTTCGCGCAGGATGTTGCGTATCGATCACTCCCGCAGCCCCTGGTCTCTATGGTGTCTCACATGACAATATGTCGCGTGACAGTGATCAAGGGTTACGGAACGAGCGGAGAAAACAAATATATCGGGCCATAAATTGCGGCTCATTCCGGCGCCGGCCATTATTTACAATCCCTCCATATCGAATTACTTTTCAGAACATTATTTATGGCGATCCGAACTTACACGGGGTTTTTCCGAGCTTTGCTTTTGTTCCGAGTGCGCGTCGAGCACAGGACGCGCGGCGTGATCGATGCCAAGTATGCCATTGTAGATTGTTATACAAGAAAAATTTGCGAGAGCGGAAACTTCGCGCGCGAGCCAGCGAACGGCGAGCGAACGGCGAGCGAACGGGCTCGTTCGCTTCTTTCGCCGTAACGCCGTAGAAACTATCGCAAATGACGCAAGTTGGATACAAATCCGGAATTCTTCGGCAATTTTAGATGCTATGAACGAACCGTTGAAGGCGCGTCGGCCGAGTCAATTCCCCTTGCGGATATTTTCGCTTCCACTCTTAAGCGTTCGTTGAGCGCAATATCGCGCGTTGCGCTCGCGAGCGTTCGCGCGTGATCGCGCGCGGATTTATATCGATCCGAGATAATCGCCGATGAGCGACGATGTGAACGCGCGCGCTCACACCGTACTTTTGCTTCACACCGGATATGATCGGGACCACGACGCGGTAATAATCGACGGCTCGCGGTCGCATTGAAGTCCCCCGGACCGATTATTTACAGTTCAACAGTAAAAGCTCGTAATCGCGCCGGCGGCGGCGGCGGCGGCGGCGGCGGCGACGGCGACGGGCGCGCCCACTGTGCGCCAAATGATTAATGACGATCGCACACGGTATAAGCATCGTTAAGACGATACGCATCGCCGTGAATCAACATTCCGCCGCGATGTCGCGCGGAATTAATGCCGCTAGGAGAAGCAGAAAAAAACAAAATACCGCGGATACGTGCATCATGGGCAGAAGCGTGCCGCCATTTACTATGGAAATGTATTCCGCGGCCGTACAGTAGGTCGCCGGTAATTTTACGGGAGTCGCGACCGCTGGCCGATAAGTAAACGAAATTATTTCTCGCGCTTGAGCCTTGATTAAGGGCGCGCGTTCGCTTCTCGCGAGCCGCGTTCGTGTGAAATACGTGTGCGAGATTGCAGCAAGATATATCGAAAGTCGCCAACTTTTCATTTGAATTTCTGTGCATCGCGAGTCAAGCTATAAGCATCCGCCGCTGCAGGGTGCTGCAATATAATTTGTAGGTCAATCGAATTAGCGAGGAGTACTATTCAAGGAGTGAAGTAGAAATTAAATTATTCTTCAGTTAACGTCAATTAATCTCGAGTGAATCTCGACGTAGTTGATTGAATTTTTCATTATCACGAAATATTTAACGTCGAAAATATCTATTATAAGAAGAAACATGCACATAAAAAAAATATACGCACGAGGGTGGTGGTTCTCAGGGAAGAACATAATATGGTCGGAGGGACATTGCGCGACCCCGAACTCCGTCGTTGTCTCGGTAGCAGCAGCAGCAGCGGCAGTACTTACTAATCGTATATAATTTTTCGCGACGAAAGTGTTTCCCATGAAACCTATGAAATTCAATTGCGCACGAATGCAATTACACCCGCGCGCCCTATCGACTTCGTCCATCGAAAACCTCCAACTGCATCTGTTTACTTTGCCACCACACTTTTACTGCCTCCGGCTGCTCCAAACTGCATTCGACTGCGACTATCCTTTTTGCCCCTCCCCCTTGTCCCCACGTCCCCGCGTCCCCACCCTTTTTTTTTGCGCGTTTTAATATTCGATACTTCGTGGTTTCACGTGAAACCGGCACTATCGCTCGTACTATCGCTATCGGACGCGGCGTTCCTCATAAAAAAGAGGTACGCGTAGCTCTCGGCGCGATATCTGATACCACACGGCGCGAGATTGGATTTAATGTATATTTTTTTCGCGTTCCAGCACAAAAAGCTCGCCAGCGGGGAAGGGGGCGGAGGAGAACGTGGAGGAGAAGGGGGAGGACCCGACATTTGAGAGCGCGACGTCCAGCAGGTTTTTCTCGACAGCTGTTTTCCATGCCATCGAAATTCTGCTCTGTATCGATCACCGCGAGGTTGCAAAATTTCCCCGAGGTCCTGCTATTTTTCTCTTTTTTTTTGTCAGACTGCTCGTCCCTTCTTTTTTTTTTTCGATCACTGCGCGCGCTTTGTGCTGCGAAAATTTGATATCGCGTGACGGCGAACTGCGCGCGCGCGCACGCATACGCCTGTCCGCCTTTGATAGTTAACGTTATATTTCGCTCGAGTATCGAAATCGTCATTGTTTTAATTAAAACGATAACACGCGTCGCGGCGCACCATTAAGCGTACGCGCGCGCGCGCGCGCGCGCGAGTGAGCGAGAAAGAAAGAGAGAAAAAGAGAGAAGAGCCCTTCGTCGAATGCGTCGCGGTGAATATCCCTCGTTTGAGGGATATCCCGCGTTTCACGAATCGTCGTGATTCCAAAGCGTATCTTATTCGACGCGTTGAAATAATCGTCTAACGAAGCTGCATCGCACAGAGGACTTTCTGTGTTATTATCGCGTAAGAATGCGTAGACGGGCAGAAACATGCGTGCAACAACGGATGGAAACGAATCGGGCTGTGTATCTCGACTGCCAATCCGCATCGTAATTTCGCAACACGCTTCGTATCGACCGGACAAAGTACGGCGTTCTATGCACGCTCGTCAAGTCGCTGGGGGACCCAAAGACACGGGAATTCCCAGGGAGAAAAAACGCGGCAAAAATGTGAGTGATCCTTCGACGACTAATGCAAAGCAGCCGCGCGCGCTTTTCCGTCTAGCGGCGCCGGATGTCCCCCACATTTTTGCGCGTTACACATTTGCGTGAGACGGAAAGACTCTTTGCAGCCTTCCTTGTACAACCATCCCGAACAAGGTCTTTAATTAACTTCGCTTTCTCCGCTTTCTCAATTGCCCTCCGC
Source organism: Harpegnathos saltator (assembly GCF_003227715.2). Classification (NCBI taxonomy): domain Eukaryota; kingdom Metazoa; phylum Arthropoda; class Insecta; order Hymenoptera; family Formicidae; genus Harpegnathos; species Harpegnathos saltator. The sequence goes on along the minus strand of NW_020229877.1, from coordinate 859,312 downwards.
GAAGAGGAAAGAAACGGCGCGTGCTTCTGCGACCCAGCACGTTCACCTCCGACACGATCGACGATATCATAAAATTATTTAAGGGGCCGCCCTTTCTCGTTCCTTCCTCTTCCGTCCTTTTCTTTTTCTCTCCGACTCTCTATCACGCGTTAAATCTGAATCCTGAATATTCTCTCTCGAGTGATTTTGTGCGAAAATAGGAAAAAAGATGGTACATTTCGCTCAATGATACTTCAGTATAATCCATCTATTGCGACACTCCTGAATCGTGCCCGCGCCGAAAGCACATCGCCACTGATCATCCGTTTGTGTCGTTTGCATTATAACCGCGTAAAAGCTCCCGGCTGACTCCACGCGGACGCAGAAATGGAGAACGATGAAACAACCGTCGAGTGTTTTAAATGCCGCTTTAAATATGATTTGTGTAGGCCACGGCACGTTTGATTAGTTGTTAAATGCAATTTAGGCGATATTTCGGTCGCGACAACGCGAGTCGCAAAACGCGAGCGGATCGCGTGACTCCTCAGTCGGGTGACCCCATAGCGACTCACCGCCCGTCGAAAGAATTATAGGCGCTTTAATAGTGACGACTACAAAGACCGCCATCCGTTTTTCTTATCCGCCCAAGGGAGCCCGCCGAGGGAAGTAGAGAGAGAGAGAGAGAGAGAGAGAGAGAGAGAGAGAGAGAGAGAGAGAGAGAGAGAGAGAGAGAGAGAGAGAGAGAGAGAGAGAGAGAGAGAGAGAGAGAGAGAGAGAGAGAGAGAGAGAGAGAGAGAGAGAGAGAGAGAGAGGGGTCTTCGTCGTAACGAGTTCCGTGGCGGTCGATGCGTTTAATTAACGCGAAACTCGCGTGAAATAGATTCGACTTCGTTCACAGCTCGTTCACAGCCTATTCTTTCTGCGTTATTCGTATCTGCGACATCGATATTTCGCGATATGTGGACACGCGCTATAATAATATTTCAAACGGAACATGTTCTCGCATGCGCGTCAAAATCTTTGCGCAAAATCCGACACGACCTCAAACTCGCGTGCTTCTTTATATTTGTTTTGTTTTTTTCTTCCTCGTTCTTGAAAAAAAGCATGCTCGGGCTGTCGGACGTACGTTCGCGAGTCCAGAACAACCCATTTGTGATGGTAAATGGGTACGCCAAAATGAGGGTAAATGGGGACGCTAAACGAGACACAAGATAGATTGTTATGCTATCATGGCACATACTTAGGTCTAGACTAAATAATTCAGAAATCACTACTTCCTATTGCACGCACATCCTACCCTCCCTCACCATCTTGTCGTGTATCGCGTGCGACATAACGGGTGTCCCGATAGCGGAGTGTTTTTAACCATCGCTTCTTGGGCAACGTGTTTTAGCCGTGCATTAAATATGTTTTTTACTAACATGTCACTGTGTACATATGAGATAAACTTCGACTTAATTTCATCGTCTATTTACGATCTTCCCAATTTACTCTTCGCCAATTTACGGTAAATATCAGTTATGGCAATTAATAAGTACGAGTCGAAATTTTCATTCCACATTAATCCTGCAAAATCCGTCGGACTTGAAGGATCAATGAAGAATCTCGAGATATAATACCATGTAGGTGTATTGTCTTACCTTGATGTTATAAATTATTACTCACGGTCGTTTTTCACCGTGTTTGATTGTCCTATTTAATATTCGATTATCTCGGTATTTTATCTGTGTTTAATCTTTAATATCATTTAGTATAATATAATTTAATCTTTAAAATTTCATAAATAATATATTACTTACGTAACTTACGCATAACTTACGTAACTGCAGATATATAGAATATGTGGGATAAGCAAATATTGAATAATCAATAAGTAAATAATGGGACTAATAAATAAACACAGGAAGGAATCTTATTTTTCAATCATCTTATTTCTTTTTTTCTTTATTTTTTTACTGACGTTGGAATGTGTTGGTAGGATTAGTACAGCCCTAAAAAGGGCTGGGGAGCAAGGAGATATAAGAACAAAAATGTTAGTTGTTTGTCCAATAATGCTATTCATCGATAGATATTTAAATTTTAATTTATTACAATAACAATGATGTTGAACAAAAATCAGAAAAAGCATTAGATAAACGTAAACAAGACGAAAGGAACGCGCGGCTCAAGGAACATTATTGGACGCAAAAATCAGCATTCGTAAGATTCACGTTTAATTCCAAGGCCGATATTCATAGTCAAAAATCGTAGACATCCTTGATTAAAAATAAAGTTAACCACAAGCTCGTATTCATGGATCATTAATTATTTCGCTGTCTAAATCAACAGTTCTAGTCGTATGAATTAAATACAGATGCAAATAAAAAAATAATTAGAGCTTCATGAAGTTATAATTGTTTATCGATTTATAACACTCTATGAATACCGGCCTAAATTTCGACCCGTTTTTGCGAAGCTCGTCCTTTGAGGACGAAAACCTCCCGTATAATAAATGACTTGACATACTTCGAAATACATGATGCGTCGCTGCTCACACCTCAGTATGTTACATTTTCCATCGTCCTCCATCGAGAGCTCCAGAGCATCGTCCTGGCTCCTGGACATCGTCCTCGTAGCACCTCGTAGCACAAACACTGACACTCGCGCGAACGCTGAATCGTAACTGTTACACACGTGTTAATTATCGCGATGCCGACAAGAAGCTGATTAAATACGCCAAAAGTCAACGAAATGTTTTAATCACCTAGCGGAAGCGAGTACACCGCGCGACGTGCGTACTGCTTGCCTACGCGGCCCGACGCATAATGTAAACACAAACAGGAAAGCTCGCGGCGACTAGTCCGTTTGACCGCCTCGAAAGTCCGCAATGTTTTGATAGTGTCGATTGTTATGATTTTCACTCGCGGACTACGACACCTGACACGCGGGATGACCTTTCGTCCGTCGTACTATTATTCGCGATTCGTTCGCGACCGTTATAATATTACAGTTACGTAATGTACTTTGTTGACTCTTGAAATATTTAATCGAGCTCTCCTCGAGAGCTCGCGCCAATTAACATGTTTTTCCTTCCGATCGAATAATGTCTACATGAGTATCAGCGCCACGAGCTGATGACGATGTTATGACAATGTAGGTCAGGAGCAGGATGCTGTATCGGGAGATAAAAAGGATGCCACGACGCGGCAACAACATATCATATATCTCCATATACATGTATAAATATATAATTATGATATATATATATTTCCAACACCAATAAAGCGATAAAAAACAAAGAAAATACGAGGGAACAAAATTTGCTGTCTTATTTATATATTAATTATTTTTAATATATTATATATATTTTAATATATTTTAATATATTTAATATATTATATATTTTTCCATCGACCCTATCTCTTATTAAATTATTTAATATTTGCTTTCTGTGTATATATTTTATTTGCAGTTAAATTACTCAATTAATAATTGGTTGCCAAGATTACAAACTAAAATCAGATGTAGACATAATGTCGCGATAACAAAATATTAAATAACTTTGAAATAGAAGCCACCTTTTTCTAAAAATTAAAATTAAAGCTTTTTCCTAAAAAATAATTCAATGTAGAGTAAATAGCATTAAACATTAATTGAATCAAAGTAGGGCAATAACCTGTAATATATATCTCGCGATTTTCCGTTATTTTTTCAATTCGATAAAATTTATAAAGTTAATGTGGGAGCAAAATTTTGATTTACGAGTTGGTCCAGTAAAAACTATACGCGTCCAGGCGTTCCCATTTAATATAAAGTACCATTTTATATATTAAATTTTTACGTAAAATACATACGTTGCCGCTTTTATTTCAGAGATTGTAAATTTTGATCCGTGTGTCCCGGACGGTCGTTGATCATCAAAAATTACATCGATGTTCCCCGCTGACGCACGAATTTCTTCCCGTGAATGAAAAATTGCTCATCGTAAGTTTAATTGGCGGGAACGAACTGTGAACTATGCACAGGGGCATCGTTGTACGACGTCGGAGCGTCGCCGAGGTGTGAGTGAGGATGAGACATGATTACCTCCTCAATTACCGCTCAATGCTGTCCTCTCCACATAATTCATAACGTTACATACACCATGGGTGAAATTCACTCGTACCCTCGCGGCTACCGCAGAGTCGAAATTCCGACTCGGATGTCGAACTCGGGGATTTATGCGATTCTCCACGAAGGGAAATCGTTGGCGGACAACGTCCGCGTCGTGTAAATTCTTTTTGCTACGTGTTTCGCGCGAGAGTTCTCTCTTCGTGGAAGAAAAAAGTAATCACGTGTAGGCAGCAATCATTATCTTCTCTCTTTAATTATTCACTTCGAGTTAATTAAAGCCTACATCCCTTTCGAGAGTATTTTTATTCAAGGATATAGGAATACTAAGAAAATATTTGGAAGAAATAATGAAAAGTCACAAGATTATAGAAAAGCATCAGCAACTATCAAATATCAAAAGTCTACGAATCCGTCATGAATAAAAGATTTCATAGTTCAGAAAAAGAAAAGATTCCGAAATAATAAATAATAAAATCGCCGAGAGAAATTCTTTCGGAAGCTTAATTTTAAAAAGAGACGAGAAAATGAACAAGAGAGTGCGAAGAGGGTCAAGGGAGAAAGAGGGGAAAGAGGGGAAGAGAAAAGGTCGAAAATATCAAACGTCCGCGGGTCTAAGAAAGCCAAAGTGATTCTCGACGAACGAACATCTTCGTCGTACGCAAATTCTGCGACGCAGAGTCACGCGACAGAGCAATACCAACGAGCAGCAATTACCAAACAACCGTAATTGCAAGTAATGTGCGTCTCTCTTCGCCTATTTGCACATCGCGTTATACGACTTTGCGAGTTTGGGCGATTCGTCCACGACAATTTTGTGCCGCGACATTCCTCGTTGAGGGATCACTTAAGTGCTATAATTAGTCGAACGTACAAAGTACGCCATTAAGCAGCGCGGCGCGAAAAGTACGCCCCAGAAATGCTCGTCGGCCCATAAAATCTTCCTGCCAGCCGTTGCGGACAGCGATTTTCGCAAACCGTCGCGCCCTTAATAGCGCCGTCGTCGTCGGTTTCACTGGAAAGTCCGGCGACTTTCAGCTCTCGAAACGCACTCCCATCTGAACTCCGAATCCTTCGCTGTCGTGTTTGCGAAAACAAAACACGTTTCTGCGCGTATTCGCTTTATTCGAGCGTAACAAAAGCACAACGATATGATAAAGACAATTATTAAAGCATAAACAATGGGCTATCGCGAACGGTATTACCCAGCGGTATTACTCCGGACAGTAAATGCCGGCTGCCGCTTAATTGACAAGCTGTTTTCGCGTATATTATTTCGCGGCTGTTATTTCAAACATGATACATACGAATCGATGCGCCCCGGGATCGGTAAGGGCGTTTGTTTTTGTTACGCGCACGTCGATTACGACGCGTGTATAAATTCACGAAAATAATCCTGCAAAAATATGCAGATCGCCGCAATTACCGCGTCCGCGCACCTCGCGGAATGAAATCCTCGAGAAATTAGCGTTCAAAGGGGAATGATTAAAATTCAACGCCGCACAAAGATTGGAATGCAGCTGTGTTCAACGTGCCGCCGCCGTTTAAAGGATGATTTTCCCGTCGGCGTCGGCGGGTAATTGTAGCTCCCGGTAGGGTCACGACGACGATCATCAGCGTGACCGCATCTCCGACGCGAAATTACGTAGAGGGACCTGCGATGCGTGACGCGAAGTTAGCACGAAAGTTTTGCGTACAAAGGCACCCCCCGCGCGAAGACCAACTCTTCGCGAGAGAAGAACGCGAGACGTGAGAGGCGGCCGCGTGACGCACGCGATTCGTCAATTATTGCTGCTTCTCGCGAGGGATCGTGCCCGAACTGCCGAATGAAGAACACCGACGCTTTGGATCTTGTGCGAAACGAGGGAGTTTCAAGATTTGCAAAATCAAACGCTCCAAGTTCTCGGCAAGATTTGGAGGTTGGAAACTTTGAATTTACGACAATCGCCTCGCTGGACTCTTAAATCTACCAACGCTCTCTAATCTCGAAGATGTTGCAGCTTTAAAATTACAAAGCTCCGAAGTATAGGAGAGAGCCTAGAGGAGGGCTGGATGTTTATATTCGTTGTTTCTGACTTTTTGCCAACACCTCTTCCTACTGGTAACATTTTCAACCGCTTAGATTACACTCTGCGATCACAAACTGCTCGGTTCTACTCGTTTTTCAAATGCCTCGCCGAGAACGGCGGGATGAAGTTCTACGATAATGAGAAGAATCCTACATACTTTAATTTTAAAAAAGATGAGAAAATGAACGGGAGAGAGAAGAGGGTGAAGGGAGGAAGAGGGAAAGACAGAAAGAGAGAGAGAGAGAGAGAGAGAGAGAGAGGGAGATCCTTGATACCCTCAGGGTCAAATCTCCGTTCGAGCGGCGTTCCGTTTCTTCATCGCGATTTTTCCTTTGCTACTTTTGTGCATGGTATATCCGTAATTTATATACCGCGCTCGTCTCGGCGCCGGTAACGAACGAGCCGCGTTTGAAAACTAAAGCAAATATTTTTCCGGAAAAGCCCACGTTCGCCGGTAGATACGCGTTGGCGTGCCTTCCAAGCAAGCAGAGGGAGAATCGAATGGTCGAACACGATGACTCCGGCGTTTCTCGCCGGAAGATGAACGAACACTGTAGGACTTTCTCGTTCCAGAGCATGTGCTCTTTCCCTTCATGTTCATCTCCTCTACTCTCCTCTCTCTCTCTCTCTCTCTCTCTCTCCCTGTGTCTATCTTAAACCTCGGCCGGATATTTTTAACAAACGGTTCGTGCCGAGACGAAACAATGCACATCCCTATGCTGCATGCGCGGCGCCTGTAGCGCGGGGAATGCGTTTTCCCACGAAACGCCATCGTCGCAGGGAGAAGGAAAACGAGTTTCTCGCCGGGAAACCACTGTAGGATTCTCTTACCGCGGCGTTAGAATCTCGCTATGACAATTCGCATTTCCCCTGGCTCATCCTCCCGGCCCATTCCACGTGTTGCCACGCACCGAAAAGGCCCGCGACCACGAGATTCTTTTCCGTTTTTCTGCCCCCTCGAGTCACGGGCTTATTTTTTCTCCCTTTTCCTTTTCTTTTTTATTTCGTGGCAGTCGCGGGAGATGCAGAAACGACGAGCGGCGTCGTTCTCGCGACGCCTACGCGCCTATATCCATCCGGGGATCCCCAGAGACCGGGATTCCGCGAGCGTGAAATAAAACCGACTATGGCTACGACGATGACGATGACGACGACGATGACGACGACAATGACTATGACCACGAGTGTGACTACGACGAAGACGACGCGACGAAAATCGCATCGAGCCGGCATAAAGGCAGCCTGGAGCCGATCTATCGCTCCGTTGCGTCGGGATTCCGATGCATCCGGAATCTCTAGATGCAGTTGCAAGAGGCGGGAAAAAAAGTGAAAAAAGAGCCACAGAAAGGGAGAGAAAGGCATAAAAAGGGAAAGAGAAGGAGAGAGAGAGAGAGAGAGAGAGAGAGAGAGAGAGAGAAAGGTGGCCGTAAACGCGGCCGCGTTTCGACGGGATTCGCCGGCGGGATTGGAGCGATAGCGAGAGCGCGCCGTTTCTCGAAAACCGGAACAATACGTCGTGTAGACGCCTCCGGGGCCAGCGAGGAGAAAAAGCTACGGGCGATGTGTGTTACTCGTAAAATATGGAACCCCATAAAGATCAGAGCCGTGTGCCGCGTCGGCGAAAAGGCGCCGGCGACGATCGCGACTCGGGAATTTCCTCCTACGCCGTCGCCACGCTCTCTTTCTCTCCTCTCATTCTCTTTCTCTCTCCCTCTCTCTCTCTCTCTCTCTCTCTCTCTTCCCTTTCTTCACCGACTCGGGATCCACTTTGCTCGCTCGCCTTTTTATAATCCACGAAAAAGGAGCCTCCTTTCATCTCTACCAAATAAGCATTTCATTCGACCTGTGTAAAGTTACACTTAACCAATCGGATTTAACGCGAAAACGCACATACGCGCTTCAACTGCTACAAATTTATTTATTATTCGCGACTGTGGAGAATATGTGGGAGTCAAATGGCGGGGGCGCATAAGAAGTGACGCCTCGAACGGAAAGATCACATCAATATTCCGGGAACGTTACGATTCGCATTGAGATCATCTTCCAGTTGTTGTGAGCAATGAATAATAATTAATGCTGACAATATGATCTCGTTTCATTCGCGGTATCAGTCAACGATGTCAAGGATAATAAAAAAAAAGAAGCTATACGTCGTGACAGATCGAAGTGCAAGTAGGCCGAGGAAAAAACGAGTTCTTCACAAATTTGAATGAAACCTGTCGGTTGCAGGAACAAAAAATTCCTATGTGCGGAATTTCTAATTATCTAATTGTTCTCAGCTATCTGTTCCAACGAGTTCTAACGCAGCCGGATATTCGGCTGCGAATGTTTCGCAATGAAGTAGATATTGTTGCTCCTCGCCTCGTCGAGCTTTCATTTGGTCCCTATTCTTTTACACGAATTGAAATTTCTCCCTATTTCTTTTTTTTTTGTCATCAAGCGCATCGCGTGCTTTTTCGCTCCGTGGCGCTCGCGTTATTTGACCTGTTTTCTCATTATTCCGCAACTAAAAGGTTCTTTCTCCCGATAATAAATCATTATCATAGTTATGAATAGATATGAAAGGTGATACGTTATCATTGCGTGTAGGATGTCGTGTCAAGTAATTTTTATTCCTGTCGCTTCGTAGACTAATCGATGGCTACATAAACGCAATGTGGGCGACACCGCGCGGACGTCATCGCAAATCATTCTAAACAAATAGCCTTCGGTCGCTGCAATTGAGCTTTGACCACCGAGGCGGCGTAACGAGCACGCGCGACATTCGATCGCGGACGGAAATACCGGGGCATCGATTCGTGTTTGAAGTATCGAGAGCATCGAGAGAGAGAGAGAGAGAGAGAGAGAGAGAGAGAGAGAGAGAGAGAGAGAGAGAGAGAGAGAGAGAGAGAGAGAAAAGAGAAGAGAGAGAGAGAGAGGAGAGAGAGAGAGAGAGAGAGAGACAGAGGAAAAGAGAAGAGATCTCGGCCTGCTATAGTGTGTAGCCAAGTTCTCGCGCGTAATCCTTTCGCAGTTTGAAACTGATCGTCTCGTCTCAATTTCCAGCGGCGAATCGAACTTAAGCCGACGAAATTCCGCAGATATCTGGCCAATTTTCGACGATCGCCGCGGGCCAAGGGACACGACAACGACGCGGTCCTTTCCGGCAGAACGGTCCCGGCACAAAGAGCGGCCCGACGCATTGGCAGTTTAAGATAGTTAGGCTGCCGCGTTGAAAGTAGCGGCAGTTTGAGATAGTTAGCGACCACGATGAATTTCCGCGCCGAGCCAATGGCTATATAGACGTACATGGGAACGACAGTCCTCCGGAGAGGGAAAGTTGGGCGTGCCTGGGACATTTTCAGACAATCTGCGGTTTATCAGGTGTTCAATCACGGCGACGCCGCACAATGAGACGACTTTTTCGGTCGATCGAAAGAACGGCGGCTGCGCTGATCTTACCCCCGAACGATGATTCAACCGATGGAATTGCCGTGATTTTATCGAAAAGAGAGAGAGAGAGAGAGAGAGAGAGAGAGAGAGAGAGAGAGGAAAGAATCGACCCCTCGAGCGTCTCGAGGGGAAAGTATTGCAAGGGGTTCGCGGAGGGGGTCTGCGAATGCAGATTCGCGAATGATACGCAAAGACTCGAGAAAGAGGAGCGATAAAAAAACTGCGAGCTTCCCTCTTCGCATCCGACGTGAACGTGCGTGCGCGAGCGCGTGCACGAGCGCAAGCGCTAAATGACTTACTAAGCCATCGATCTGATCGTACGAGCCGCTTTCAACGTAATCCGTGCGCCAGCAGGAGCCTGCATCGTGCATAATTGAATACGATACATCACACGGCGACGTGATGCGTGGGCAGCGGTGCCGAAACGCCGCGGATATAGTTGGTAATAATCTATCGCCCGCATAGATCGGCGTGTCAGGCGAGTTGTTTTCGCGATTATCTGGGGACACGCTCAGTCGTCTGGTAGGCGACAAGAAACCACGCAGCCGCGTGTAATTGAATGCGATACAACGCGAACGACGCACCGCCACGTAAATGCGTGCGGCCTACTCGAGGCCGAGTCTTTCGATAGCGACACGACGCACCATCATGGATGAATTTCGCCATGGATTAATAAGAATTGATCGCGCTTATATCGCTTATACGCGCGAGTACGCGTAACGTCAACTTTTCCCACGTGAAGGAACCCGCGACCGCTGCTCTTTCGAAACATCACCGGATAGATTGAGAGAGCGTGAGGGAGGGAGGGAGGGAGGTGTACGTGGAAATACATAATTTATAGATATGTAAAAATATAATTAATTTGTCACGCACCGTGTATTGTAACGTAATTAAATATTGCAAGCGTGCTGATGGTCAATGTAACGTTTTAATAATTAATCGACGGCGCGCCGGTACAACACAGCGGACGGACGATTTCGCTTCGACTCCGAAGCATATTTCTCCCCGAGGAAAACGGCGCTCGAACGTGCGAGAACCTTTGGATTTCGGCACGAATTCCAAACGCTACCACGAGGTTCTTTTGCATACACAGCTTCCGCGAGTGTTCACGACCGTTCACATGCCGTTACGCCCGAGTGTTTAGCTCGCACCCCGATTGCGAGTGCAGGTATAACCGGAGTGGAGTGCCGCGGCACGGCAGTCCACCGGTACTATCAGTGTGTCATGCGAGCTGTTTTCGAGGCTATCTGAAGTCATGCTAGTCGCCCGGTGCAGATTTGCATCGAGCGTAATTGGATCCTATACACCGTGGCTACTGCTAAGGCTAACAGGCTACCGGTGTTGGTGTCCGCAAACACGACCCAAGCCGAGCTATCACCGCGACCTTCGACTTAGATCGATACGCATTACCCTCCCCGCCGCCCTCCCTCCTAACGACGACGACGACGACGACGACGACGTTTGTGCGGCTCCGCGCGCGTAGGAGACCTGGATACAAACATACCCGTGAGATAGATTTAGCTGAGTGTCGCCTTAGCTAAGAGCCCACCACCACCGAGGGAAAATGTCAAACCGCGAAAGTGTCAAGGCGACGCGTCTAACTATGCCGGCAAATTGCGAGCGCGAGTGTTTCGGTCGAACCCGTTCGCTCGTCGTCGTTACGGCGACGCACTCGTTTTCCAATCGGGATCGCTAATAATCATCGGAGAAACGCCGAGTCGAACCGCTCGGACAAGAATGTACCCATGGGAACGGATAATGAAGGCTCGCAGGAGCCTTCTCGTTGAGCGAGAAAGATAGCGGGAGAAAAATCGAACGCAAATTATTCGAGAAAACGAGAAAACGCGACCTCTCTCTCTCTCTCTCTCGCTCCTGCGAAGTGCCTTGGCACGAGTGATGAAAAAGAGGGAACAAAAACGCTCTCTAGGCGGGCGAGCGGTCGAGCCTGGTATTTGTCAGGCAACAACCATCACGAGAAACGAGAAGATTATCCGTAAATATTTTCAAGAGCCGCCTCGGGAAGGAGGAGACAGGCTCTCAGATGTGGCCCCGTTTCTATTAGCTGCCGTTTCTCGGTTCATCGGTTCAGTGAAATTGGAAATGGTCGGTACCGCGACCGACCGACCAAACGACCGAATCTTAATTCACAGATCTTCCCTTCGGAAAGAAGTGGAACGAAACGCGGCTATTTGTAATCTTCGTTCCCCGACGGTTGAAGGATTGAAGAGAGGAAGATGGATAATGTTACCAAAATTACAGTCGTAATTCTCTGGCCTCAAACTATATCTTCTTGTTGTTTCAACAAAAAAGTAGCAATTGCGATACTCCTGTACGATTATTATCGCCGGTACGATAATAATACTTTTTATAAAATAATACTTTTTATAAAAATGTTTCCCCCGACTATAATCCTTCCACTATGTGATTATAGTTACAAATACCATATACTTTTCTCTCAGCGCGACGTGTCGATTTCCTATCATCTCCGCGGCGAAATGAGGCAGCCAACAGTCAGGCTCGATTACGTGACTCACGAAGCAAGTATTTACAAGGAGGGCGAGAAGGAGGGAATATGAACCCGTTATTTCCCCTCGTCTTTTCGCGTCTTTTCTCCCACACCCTCGGCGTCTTTTCTCGTTTCCTCCCTCGAGCGACGGTTTATGCGCCGCTCTCTCCCTCTCTCTCTCTCTCTCTCTCCCTCCTTCTTTCTCCAGCCGAGCGGATTCCTTTCATTTTTCTTCACGTGCTCTCGTGCGCGACCGCGACTTTACATTCGCGGATACCGCGGGCTCTTCGGATCTCGGAATCGTAATAGACGACCTACGGAGGGTGTTGCGGGGGTGGGAGTTGGCGAGGTAATATTAATTCCGCGCTATATTATCGTCGTAACGGCAAGAGAGACATCAGATGCCCGTTTACCAGCGCTCGTTCTCGTCGAAATCGCTGTCAACGATTCGCTCTCATAAAATTTATCGGCGAATCCGAAAGGAATGGGGCGAACGGTATGCGAGGCGCGCGTACGCGCGTCGGATTATGAATACAAGGTATTCCGTATTACGACGCCGCAATATGCGACGTATGAACCGTAAATTTTTATTTCAACCGAAACGCCGCGCGCCTTCGCTCGTAAAATCCAAAAAAAAAGGACGAGAAAAAAGAAGAGAGAGAGGGACGCTCGTCGCGCGTGGCGGCGAGACGATCGGCCAACTAAATAAAGTCCGCGAGAATGAGCCTCGATATCTCCATGTTTGGGAATAGTTTGCCGAATCGATCGGGTCTAAAACTAACCCCGCGGCGAGAACCGTCCGGGCGATTTTTGTCGCAGCAACAAGTTGCCGGGCGGAATCGTTCACCCCACCGGATGAAGCGCGAGAGACAGAGGGAAGAGACAGAGGGAAGAGAGAGAGAGAGAGAGAGAGAGAGAGAGAGAGAGAGAGAGAGAGAGAGAGAGAGAGAGAGAGAGAGAGAGAGAGAGAGAGAGAGAGAGAGAGAGAGAACAAGAAATGCATTAATGTAATGTCGTCGACGGGACAAGCGCCAGTTTTCATTCGATACTGACATCGGAATGTCTATGCACGAGCTAATGTTTTCCGCCACGGATCATGTCTTTTTTTTCATTGTATGTCAAGCATATAAAAGAGCGCGCCATGTAAAACCAGTCTGCTCGCGATTATGTCAACAATACACACAAGCTACATCCGACCAAACAATCTAATTTTTCCCGTGATAACCGAATGTGGAATGAAACAAAAGCAAAATGATTTTCCGCGATACGAGACATAATCCCTCGTGGAAATTAATAAAAGCCCAAGCATCACACTTGATATCGATGAAATATTCCCGAGGGAGAGAGAGAGAGAGAGAGAGAGAGAGAGAGAGAGAGAGAGAGAGGAAACTACTGTAGCGGAGGAGAGAATTGAGCCCGATGAGGATCCTCCTCTTCAATGAAGATCCCCTTCAACGAGAGGACACTCTTCAATGAGAATATAATTCCTTTGACGGATGCGGAATATGCAGATTATACAGAGGAGAGGGGGGAGACGCCGCCGGGGACTCGCGCAGCACGCGATAAGTACAATTGACCGTGGTGCGGAATGCAGGCCGATCGCGTAATCGTACGCATCCACTCGCGGCTCGATAATGATCTCAGGTGCCGCGCTAACGAGAAGGTCTTCGGAGAGGGACACGCTTATACTATAATATTCAAGACCGCGCGGCCCCACGTGCTCGGTGTGAAAGACAAAGATGGCCTTTCACGTCGTTTTACACGGCGAGTCGCGGCTTCCTCTCCCTCTCCCTCTCCTCTCCTCTCCTCTCCTCTCCTCTCTTCTCTCCCTCACGCTCTCGACGGCTTTCTTCCGGCGAGTCACGACCTTGCATCTTTTTCGCTCTTTTTTTTCTATGTGCAATATTTACGCCAAGTCCCGTTGAGCTTCATTCATATCCACGCGGAGACGCGGCGGCAGGTGTTGCTGGCGCGGCGGATATAAATACGTATCGCTCGTAGGTATTACAACAGGGGCTCTTAACCTATGGATTATGACCCACAGCCGTGGGTCGAAGCGATCTTTTAATAGAGTGGAATTTCCTCCTACACACGCCGTCGTGATTCAGCACATCGACCGACGCGCGACCAACGCGATGAAGAATGCTGATCCGACCGACTCGCACTCGTGCCGATGCTAATTCCTCTCTGTATTCGCTCTTTCTCTCTTTCTGCTTGCCTTTTCTCTCTCTCTCTCTCTCTCTCTCTCTCTCTCTCTCGTTTCCTCTGCCTCCTAAGCTGATCCGGCTCTTAAATCGAAAACGGCTCGTCGGATCGCCAGTCGAAGATCTCTCAGCGGAACAGAATGGGTATCGATGTCCGATGATATTAAAACGCGGACGAACGGAAAAGGATTGCGAGGCCCGAGCAGAAGAAGAATGTGGGAGGAAGAGGGGCAGAGAAAAATTACCGAGAGCAATCATCGCGTGTGTTTGCCGAAATGCAGATCGTGCTGCTACATCTCGTGAATGCGAAGCGCATTTTTTTCTATTTAATCTCACGAACCGACGAACTCGATCTTCCGCGCTATATAAAGTTGTCTATCTGCGCGTGCTTCATCGTATGGTTTAATCGACTAGAATGCGCTGATTGGACTGAATAATGGTCACGAAGCTGATATGTCTGTACTTTGTCTGGAGTCCGGGCGGAAAAAGGTTAAGAACCGCTGTTGCCGAGCTGGTGGTAGTAGACAAAGGAGCACCTCGTGTCTGTCTAACTTGAAATCACGTCATTGACCGGAGGGAAAGAAAGAGAGAGAGAGAGAGAGAGAGAGAGAGAGAGAGAGGGGGGGGGAGTGAGCGAGAGAGAACCAGAATACAGCTTCTGCCGTAGCGGCCGCGCGAGCGCGTCCCACGCGTGTGTGCGTGAGAGTATGTCTTCATGGCATAACGTCGTCGCGCCAGGCTGCTGTTGCTGTTGCTCGGTTCCTTTGCTAAGCGAGGGCGAAGTAATGAGAAAGAGCTGAGCGTGTGGAGGGAAGACGTGAAACGCGATGTATACCACGTGCGAGCTAACTGCGCGAAATCAGTAGCTTCATGGACACTTTGTCCACTTCCTCATGCGACACTTCGTTGGGCATTCCGTCTAGTTGACGGACAATTAATCGTCCACAATATTAGATGTGCATAACTTAACAAAAATTCTCTATTTCGGGACATGACAGAATTCATTGTTTAGAAAAATTACGTACGACAAATATGAAAAAGTAATTTCTTGCGTACATCAAAATGATACAAATGCAAAAGAGATGAGATAATCTCAACGTTTCTTTTGTAAAGACATTATGAGCAATGTCAAATTCTGTTAAATTACACAAACAAGTGTAAACAAGAGACCGATTCAACGGCAGTCATTAGAAACGCTAGAGACAAGATAGAGATAAAGATAAGGATTGGAGGAAAAAATGTAAACGGTGGAATAGAACAATGAAGAAGTGTGTCGTTGACGATGAGATATCACGGGCGAAGAAGCGTAATGGACGACGAAATGTCTAAAGAAGTATCTGTGAGCAAGTGTCGGACGATAAAATGGCAAACGATCAAGTGACCGGATACCAATCAGTATGCCCTGCTAGACTTCTTCAAGATCTCAACGCTGCACCGTTAGGAGGTGTCCAGGGTCGTTTCTTGCGGAAGTGGCGCGAGGTCGAGTTTTTTCCGCGCTATAAATTAACGTCGTTTCGACGAGGAAGTAAGTTATCGACTCGCCCGCACATCGCGGCGAGTGCGCGCATAAAAGAATAAAGAACGATAACATGTCAAAGTGCACTGATTATTCGTGCCAGCGATTCGTCGCAGCGATTCGGAAATCGATTGGTCCGCGGGCTATTTGCGATTTAGTTGGCGTTTACTGTCGGAGGTACGAGCGAACGTAGCGAGGATAACGAGTCTTTTCTTAATTTGCGCGCGCGCATGGATCGTTAAATCCTAACGGCTTTCCGCACTGTCATCGCGTTTATGGCTAAATTTACGCGGCGTATTGGATTATCGCGTTAATTAATAACAGCGTAAAAAGCAGCGCGTTTGCAACGGTGCAACGCCGATGTCGCCGTACTAGCCCAGCCCTTCTCAGCTCCGAGCGCAGCAGCAGCAGAGGAGGAGGCGGAGGCACCTTTTTGCTCGATATATTATCTGGGATTTATTAAGTAGCCGAGCGTTGCTTTACCTTATTACTCATACCTTAGATCGCTCGTATTGATTCGCGTGTGCTTCGCGCATTGCGTCATCAATTTCTTACGCACGCACGTAACACCAGCTGCGATGAGCGATAAAACGGAATTCAGAACGGTCGGTACTTTCGCCGAAGGTTTTATTATAATCCGCGCGATAGCAAAAGCGATGCGCTTTTCTCGATCGCGATCGCGAGCCTATTGGGCGGAGCTGCCAAATCGCCCAAATAAATTTAGTCCGCGGCAGGCGAGAGTGAGGGAGAAGAAAGAGAGCAGAAAAAGAATGGAAGAGAGAAGATATACATGTACGAGCTAATGAGAGTTAGGCGCCGTTTCGCAACTTTCCGTTCGCGCAATTTAATTACGGCCACGTGGAAGAAGTTAATGAAGTAAATAACCGCCAGTTTCATACATTATTCAACCGAGTTAGACAACATCTCGCACGCCCGATTTACGAACTTTTCTGCCCCCCGCGCCTTCTCGCCCAACTCGGTTTCCCTCTTTCCTTCCCTGCTCGATCCCGTCCCGTTCCGTTCCGTTCCGTTCCGTTCCGTTCTCACACCCCATGGAAAAGTTCTCACGGCTGCATACATCGTCGAGAGCCAGGCGATCGGTTTACCACTTGGGCGAAAAACGCAACTTGCGCCATGCAGCGACCACCCACGCGAAACGCTCGCCTGGAAATTTCGAGCTGTTCTCGCCGCTCGAAAGAAAACACGGCGTGGCGGGACTCCGGCGTTCTTAAAGTTCCAATTGTACAGGAAGGTAAGAATTCTGTTTACGGAGGTAACAATTCTGTTTGCGAAGAACTGTCCGAGGTTGAAACTCGATCAAACTCGAGTCCTTGTAATCTTTCGTATTGCTTCGTCTTGCGTGTTTTACTTCCGACATTCCGAACTCCATCGAGGTGTAATTTTGCCCGTTTTGTTTCTCACGTAGTTCGAGTTACTCCTTGTTGCGGCTTTTTGTCAAGTCAATGGGACGAGCGGCGATTGATTTTTGGTTTCGTAATCAGAGATAAATCGGAGACGAGAATAGAAACGAACGCAAGTGATGAACATGGACTGTCACCCGTTTGCGATGCGCAGGAAAAATAGACAAAATCTGATTTGCAATCGTCGCCGACCTCATGTTGGATACACATGGATTAAATGATGTTGAAATGAACAAGTTTCAATAGATGGAGACCGCCGTCGATCGTGTCGAGTTGCGTACACGATGCAGAAAAAATCGGGCGACGTGACGTATGACAGAAGTGTCACTCCGAAACATAATCGATTTCCTGCGGCTCTCTAAAAAACTGTGCCGATGACAGTTCTAATAATGCAGTCGCGCACAAAATTCCGAAAATGCTTTGCGAATGTTGACTTTCAATGGGACGAAACGAGAGAGAAAAAACATTTAAATAATCGACAACTCGATGGCGTTTGGCACCCATTTAAAATTACTACATCGACGATCATTTTAGTAGCGCAGTCATTTATACAAAAGAGAGGCGTGTGTAAATAAATAGAGAGAGATAAGGAGAGAGAGGGAGAGAGAGGCAGAGAGAGAGAGAGAGAGAGAGAGAGAGGGAGACTAATTAACTTTATCTCGTTAAATCTTTTCCGGAATTTATGGCACTCGAATTTTTTGTTTCATTAATTTTTTTTAAAAAAGAAATTTAATTTCCACGGGTACGTGGCAAAGTAAACAATTTACTTTGTTATCCGGCATTACGACATTCTCAGCGATTTCGCCGGCGACACGGTCAACAAACAGCACGCGCTTTTGATCTCGTCAAAAGATATTGGTACGAGTCTATTAAACGTCGCTCTATTAGTATAACTTAATGACTCACGCCAACATTTCTGACGCGGTCGTCGTAGCTTTTTCCTCTCCGCCGTATAATTTCTTTAAACAATATTTTCTCTCTCTCTCTCTCTCTCTCTCTCACGCGCGCGCGCGTACACGCACAGAATTTATTAAAAAAAAAAAAAAAAAAAAAAAAAAAAAAAAAAATTTCACGATAGAGGTAAACGGGAACAGTACACAGTCGTACGAGAAAAAACGAGCGGAATAACGTCAAGTGAAAAAGCCGAGAAACACTTGATCGCTCGTGCCGACGAGCGAGGCTCTCCGCGAATGCTTCACCGGAGGAAGACTCTTAACCGCAGGCAATCGGTTGCGTTTCACGATGCCATGGAGCACGTTGCACAATCATTGCAGCCGCGACGAGCATTCGCTGCATTGAAATTTCCCGTCGCGTCACACTCGGCGCGTACATAAGCGCGGTGTTGTGTACGAGCGAGTACATTTAACACACGGTTCTCTCTCGCTCGTTCTCGCTCGTTCTCGCTCGCTCGCACGGCTGCGCCTCCGCGCGGTCGTTCCTACAGGAAAGTCCAAGGACACGCGGGGTCGTGGCTCACATCCGTGACGTCACGCCGGGGCGTCGAGCGGGTGGAAGCGAAAGGAAAGGACCAGAACAATATAAACCGGTACGCCGTAGAATGTCATACCTGAGACAAATCGGAGTCGTCTCGAATCTTGGCGTCCATGGTCACCTGGCTGGCGCGGATCCTCGGCGCCGCGACGGCCAGGACGGCGAACAAGAACGTCGTCAGCATCGTCCTCGACGGTTTTCTTCGCGGCAGGCACACGAGACAATTTCACTGATCACACTCGCGAGGTACTAACGTTCACCACGTGACACGCAACGCAAAATTTCTCACGGCCGTTCGCGATCCCGATCGATCATCGATACGTCACCGTATCGTTGAAGAGAGTCAATGCGTCACTGACGCGCGGTAACGCGAGGCCGCGTCGAACGTCCGCAGACCGGA
The DNA here is from genome assembly GCF_003227715.2 of Harpegnathos saltator. Taxonomy (NCBI): domain Eukaryota; kingdom Metazoa; phylum Arthropoda; class Insecta; order Hymenoptera; family Formicidae; genus Harpegnathos; species Harpegnathos saltator. Next base: position 840,205 of record NW_020229877.1, on the reverse strand, counting down.
TGTTCTCCACGTACACCGTAACCGGAGCGGAAGAGCGGATTCCTCGCGTGCTCCGATTCGAGCAAATCGTCGATTGATGAGCGAACGCGAGACGCGAAACCGCGCGACCGTCCTTCTCCCTCTCTCTTTCTCTATCTCACTCTCTCTCTCTCTCTCTCTCTCTCCTCTTTTTCTTCTCTCCTCGTCTCTCCTCTCTCTTTCTCTCTCTCTCTCTCTCTTACGCCGCACTCTTTCCGCTCGACGTGTCAACGATACGGAGGATAGCGCGGTACTGCGCCCTCTCCATGCCTGGACCTCTCTTACCCCCACCAGCCGCGCGTCGGAACGAGTCTTTGGCGTGGGTTGCCCGCAGCCGAGTTTCCCCCTCCAATGTCGCACCCCTCCCGCGTGCGCGACCGTCGAGCACGTGACGTCACCCACCTTTTCCTACCGTGATCGTGCCGCTCGCGGATTCCGCGTAGATATCTTTATAATTTTTATCCATAGACCCTTCTCCCCCCCCCCCACCCGGCTCGCACGCTGCCCGATATTATACGCGGCGGTATAACATTCCGCTAAAGCGGAAACGCCGAGCGGGACGAATTAACACCTGTCTCTATGTGCATTTAGCTTGGACTTGGTGGCATGTCGCCTATTGGATTGACATTAGACGCAGCTTTGACGGGCGACGAGATTGATACATCGTACGCTTCGAAAATCGAAACGATCTATTCTTGACGGGAAATATCGGAGACGTGGAAGAAATTGTGATGACGTGAGAGAAAAAGAATGTTACTGACAAATCGTGCTTGAAGGACGTAAACAGATAACGACACCTCCTTTCTCAAGCAATTTTAAAGGAATTTTCCTCCGAGAGTTCTAACTTGGAACATAGTTATTCAGATATTCGATATTAAAACTTTCTTAAAACTGCGCGCGAGGGATTGTGGCAACCACTTAAGTTTTAATAAAAGAGGGGAGAAATTATTTTAGTTTTTTAACGAAGAATGCAGCTCGGTTTACCGAATGTATTATCGAACGCTTCGTGTATCTTACGCGTACAAAAACTTAAAATCAATAAATAGAGAAAAGGTGAAAGAGGGGAGGAGCAAGACAGAGAGAGAGAGAGAGAGAGAGAGAGAGAGAGAGAGAGAGAGAGAGAGAGAGAGAGAGAGAGAGGGAGAGAGAGAGAGAGAGAGAGAGAGAGAGAGAGAGAGAGAGAGAGAGAGAGAGAGAGAGAGGAGAGAAAAGATCGTGTCGTAAGAAACGCGAAACAAAGTTCTTGATTACTGTTCGAAGGGCTTGATATAATCTGCTGCTTGCATCGACGATGGTTGAATAAAGTTTCTTACAACCAGCTCTCTCTCTCTCTTTCTCTCTCTCTCTCTCTTTCTTCGCGATACCAACAGCGTTGAAACAAAGATAATATGGCTACGTTCTTCAGTCTGGAAGAATTAAGTGGATGAATTGAATTATCTTTTTTAGAGTGTAAGCTAAATTGTAAGCCCTATAACTTACAGTTTAAAGGGACCGCTACGAGAGATAGGATAGCCGCGGCTAGATTGTACTATATGTTCTCGGATAAAGTTCCCGCGCTCTATTTACGCTCGCCGTATAAATTCCGTGGAGAGAAAAAAGGAATTCCGTAAGTGATACAAATAAATTCGCACTGGAAGTGAAACGTATGACGCGCAAATGCACGGGGTATCGGGCCTCTGATGAGAACTCGAGATTAAATCATAAGATGCATCGTTCACGCTCAATCTCTCTCTCTCTCTCTCTCTCTCTCTCTCTCTCTCTCTCTCTCTCTTTTTCTTTCTGTTTGCTCGAGACAAGCCATTATCGCTGGCAGGTTATTAGCTTACAATTTCGTACAAGTGGCTACGAACGCTTCTCGTTCTACCGTATTACACCGAGGAGGTGGGATCGTCGAGGAGGAGGTGAAGTGCAATGCGCTATCGAATTCGAGGCGATATAATTGGCAACTCTAACAGAAGTTCGCGGGGTATTTACCGACTAGAGTGGACTTGGACCGATTCTCGAAACCACTTGAGGCTACGCGGATTAAGGAAAGATCCCGATCGCGAATATAAACCCAAAGGTTCATTCCGGACTTCCTCTGTATTGTCCTCTTCTCCGTCTCTCTCTCTCTCTCTCTCTCCCTCTCTCTCTCTCTCTCTCTCTCTCTCTTTCTCTCTATCTCTCTTGTACAAACGGATTACCGCGTTAAGTTCACCTCCGCCGTTCGCCGTTTCGTTCCGCCCGCGCGGTAATTAGTAGTTTGAATACGCCTCTTTCAGCCTGACAACGACTACCGCGCGGCGAAGCTCTCTGCTCTTTCGGGTTCGCCGAAACACGTGCACTCGTGATCGGTGACATGGTGTTACCGTCGCCGTCGCAAAATATGCTTTCACGACGCGATGCAACGCGATGCGGTGTGACGCGCTCGGGGCGCGCCCAGGGTGCCAGAGTTCGGCAAATTTCATCGGCGATGCAGAATTAATCGGCTGGAAATATGTTTTCCCGCCGGAGTTTGGCAAATGTTGGCTAACGAATAACAGTTTGTGTGTACAAGGAAGGAATATTTAGTTATTAATACACAAATGTACGCCCACGCGCCGCTCCTCTCGCCGGCGGCGATATTTACGAGCGCGCTCGCGTGCGTTTTCAAAAGTATACCAGAAAATGAATTGTGTTACACACTCCCATTTCTGTGCTGATGAAACACGGCGATATTTTATATTCTTCGTTACAGCGAATCTCCATTAGGAATCTCCGCAAAGAGGGCGTTAATTTTCCGAGGGCGAGGCGCATTCTACGCGCGTAAGCCGAACGCGAATAGAGGCGGACGGATTCTCCAACGTCGCGCGATTTATGGATACAGTAATCGAAGATCGTGCAATTTCAAGCGTCAAGGTTTGAAAGCTCTCCCGGTATAGCCCGTGACGTCCCGAAAGCCCTAAGGGCGTCGACCCTCAATTACGAATCTCACAACCTCGGGCCTTCGGAGCAGGTTATCGTCGGAGAAGCTCGGTCGCTCGCTCGCCCCTTAAAGACGAAACAAACTCGGCCATGAAAAGAAAAGTTAAGTGCTCGTGACACCCCCACGGTGTAGCTCCTCTCACGTCCACCATTTTTCTCGACCGACCATAATCCTCCAGGAGCGGCGTAATTTTTAATTACTTGCCAGCGAGTCTCTCGCACACGACATTTTCTTGCGCGTCGATTTCCCCCGCTCACTTCCTCCTCCTTCTCTCGTCTTGCACGCTAATAATGGAATTAGTTGACCGACGAGCTGAGTTTATTCTCAGACAATTAGTTCGCGTCTCGCCGCCTCGGCCGATTTTGTGAACGCGAGAGGAAATGGTTTATTCCAGAGGAACTAATTATTTGTCTATGAAGCGATCGCATGGCGAGATATTCAAGGTTGCAAAGCCGCAGGAGGATCCGCGGAGTGAAGCTTCTTTCAATTCAGAGCATTAAACATCCTGCAGTGTGGAATTTCGAAAATATGCTATATTATGGAATATAACAGTAGACACGATTTCCAAGTTGTATACAAGTTACTCACGTTTAATGCTATACATGTTTCATTGAGAAGTCCCACGGAAATTCTCCTTCCTCTCTGATGCGTACGTAATTGCCCGCGACAGTAAAACTGCTTGTACGTGCGCGAATAATTCAAGGGCAAACCGCTTTATGAACACGAGAGGGAATTGTTTATCCGAGACGAACTATTTGTCGACAACGAAACGATCGCAGTTTCACAAGTCGAAGAACGAAGCGTTCTCTTTCAGATCAGGCTTAAATTCGCCGATCGTCAAATCGGACAATTCGAAAATTCCAAGTGCTTACTTATCCAGAAAGTCACAAATTCGCGTGTTCGAAAATGTTGCTGATTGAAAATGACAGCTGTTCCAACTTCCAAGCGATGCGCGCGCGCTTACCCCGAACGCTCGGCCGCGTGCTCGATCGAGAGAAGCCTCGTGCCAATTCTCCTTTCTCTCTGACACGTAATTACCCGCGACAGTAAAATCGCTCATACGCGCGCACGAGGATAATCCAACGCCAAATCGCGGGCTAATAGCTATCTCCGTGCCATTTCCGCTTCGGATCTCGGCCATGTGCCATGGCTGTATTCGCGAGGTACGGCCGACGCGTCGAGCGTTTTATCACCGCCGCAACGGGCTGTTATTTTTTCGAGAGCTGGGCCCTCCGCGCGCGAGTGAAGGCCCGCCGCTTTTGTTTTCGCCAACTGGAGCGACCTGGCCGATTAACTGACTGTCATCCAGCGATTCCAACCTCGTTGTGCAAAAAAAAGGGGAAAAAAGGGAAGGTCCGTTGTCCCTCTCGCCCCGCTTGTTCGTTCGTTCGTTCGTTCGTTCGTTCGTTCTTTCTCTCTCTCTCTCTCTCTCTCTCTCTTTTCGCTCCATCCATACGAGAAAATTTACGAAGGCGCGGGTAGTGTAACCACAGCGTGTAAAACGCTGTTCGAACGACGATGGCGTGCACGCGCGAAATTGCGAAGAATATTTTAAACGCGAGGTGCTCACACAGTGACGCGTGGGACGTGATTTTACGACTCCCGAAGAGAGTGGACGCACGAGCGAGGCGAGTGGCTTCCACTTATTACAATTTCGCGCGGTGCTAACGACGGTGCAAATTGTGCGGTCAATTAAGAATAATGCCCCGACCGGGAATAATTGCTGTCCATATTTAAACGCCCGTATTTCCACGTTATACGCTGCCCTCCCGACGATTGGACCGTCGATTCGCGTCTTCGGACTCTCGCAAAAATCGTGAGAACGCCAAATAATAGACTCCGCGATTCTCTTCTTTTTCCCGCGGAGTTTCAAATATACCTCTTTTTCCCAAAGATCTCCGAGAGCTCCCAGAATTCTCGGGGTTCCCCGATCTCTCTCTCTCTCTTTCTCTCTCTCTCTCTCTCTCTCTCTCTCTCTCTCTCTCTCTCTCTGTCTGTCCTAACCTCGGTTGCCTCCTTCGTCTTTCAATTATGGAGCCAACCCGCACCGCCCTGCTCGAAGAGGACGCATAAGACGACTCTTAGCACTGACGTCCCGAGCAACGTCGCACACTCAGGCTCTCCGGTAGCCAAAGTGGTGGCACAAAACTATCCCTGACGTGCGCGTTCATACCCCCCGGCGCATTAACGGCCGCGTAACCGTTTCTGAAGCGAGCGCACGGCGAGTGCGCGCCGGAAGGAAGGCCGGGTCGGGATCCGCAAGACGCGAGTAGTCCAAGTTTGCCTGTTCGCCACTTCCGCCGACGAAAGCCACCCGCCGCGCCACGGGGGCTGAGGAGCGTCAGACGCCGCGCCGGCGGGGGAAGAGTGCGCGAGAGGCGAGAGCAGATTGCGGGGGCGAGGGTGGCACGTTGAGAAACGTATTTGTAAACATACATCCTACCCACGGGGCTCGAGCAGCCGTGTCGCAGTAAATCCCGGTACATTAATATTAATGCGTCTTCGGCATGTACCGGGCCGCTCTCTCTCTCTCTCTCTCTCTCTCTCTCTCTCTCTCTCTCTCTCTCTCTCTCTCTCTTTCTCTCCTTCCCCCTCTCTCCCTCACCTTCCTCCCTCTTTCTCTCTCGCACCTTCGTCCCAATCCACCCCCCGTCGACCGGTCCTCCGCGTCGCAGAAAGCAAGAGAGTTCGGCGAAGTTTACAACGCGAAGTGCATACAGAACCTAGAGCTCTTTACAATACCCCGGTACCTCCCACTCGCTCGTTCTCTCCTCTTTGCGTGTCTCTCGGCTCCGCTACCCTCTTATCACCCGTCAGCCTCTCTCTCTTTCTCTCTCCCGCCTGCCGCCCTCTCGTGCTCTGTTGGTTCCCAGTTTGCGTACGGGTACGTGTACCGTAAGTGGGTACGTGCATTTTACAGAATTCCGGGATCTCTGGATCGCTTGGATCCTCGGCCCGATCGCGCGGCGGGTCTGCGCGCGACGCGGCTGAACGTTTCGACGGAGATCCGAATCCGAATGAGGTCTTTGCGCGAATTTTAGCATCCCCGGATTTGTGGATTTGTGACTGACAACGGTGGAACGAGCCATTTTTGAATATTCTCGCTCGTCGGCTCGCTTTAATTAGGTGAAATAATGATCCCTCAGCTGTCACATCTTTTGCCGTCCGACTTTTTTTTAATCGACTTATAAAACTCAGCGTCGCATTTCGCGTTGGTATCATGTAGTTCTTGTCGACTTCAGCATTTAACGCAGTCGACGTCGACGAATATAACGGCAGATTTATAATAGTGAGTCAGAAGAGGCCAAAAGTTCAAATTGATTATAATTCTTCGACGATAGACAGACTAGCTTTTATCACGAACTCAATACGAAAGCCGGCAGAACGTCCGCGAAAAATAATAAACCGATGATGAGTGTGCTTGGCTCATGAATAATTTACTTCCTTCGAATGTTAATTTAAAATGAAATTCCACTTAAAAATTGCACCAAACCTTTCGGCCCTGATCCAATAATAAGTTTTCATTAAATGCAGTATTAATTACATATTACATATAGTATTGCTCATTTCAATTAATCAATTATAAAACGATGATTCACAGGATGGACTGGAATTGAGCACAATGTCAATCAAGTGACTCGAAATAGCATCGCCAAGGATTAACACGCGACTATTAACGCGCGGAACTAGCGACGTGCTGGATATTCCGATGCGTTAACAATCGCACGCGCAAATTTGTTGGTAAGGTCCACATGTCTGGCGACAGTTAATCGATAATAGACCATTGTACGGACTGACGCACGATCGCAGTATGAAACAATAACTAGCGACTGATCATCGCAAGGGACAGATCGTCGCCTTTTCCGCAGCTCTGCGGCTAGCCATAACGATCGCTCGTTAGCGCAGCTAATTACTTCGGTAGTATGCAGTGGACCGTGAAAGGTCGTTAGTCAGTTGGTACCACGAGCTAGTACCTGAAGAGGTAGATTCCTCTGTCTCCCTCTCCCTCGCTTTGTCGCTTCTTCCCACCGTCTCTCATTATCTCTCATTCGTTTTCTACATATTCGAGACATTATCCTGCGAAACTTCGTTGCAACGACGAATTCTCGCGGACCTTTGGAACTTGCGATCCTCAAGTATTTGAATTTCGCGATCCGAAAATCGCACAATTCTCACGGAGTAACGCTTAAACTTTCCGAACATCTGTATATCTTCGAATTATCGAAAATCCTAGACCGAACACGCACACACCCCCGGGTCCTTGAACTCTCTCGGAGCATAGAAGGATCCGCAGGGTTTCCAAGGCGTGCGCCGCGCGCTCACGTTCGCGCTGCGAAATGGGTTACGAGCATTTCTGAATCCTTGCGCGAGGGTAGAGTACATAACTTCTTCCCGCGAAGTATATGTAACCCTCTTCCAGCCGCTGAAAGGAGCGTTGAACGCGCGCGCGTGTGTGCGCGCGAGCTGGATATCGCGGTAGGTAGGTTTTTGCGGCGAGGGTGAAAAGTGCACAAGGATGAGGGAGGACGAGACGGTAGGGTTCCGGATCCCGCATAGCTCGTAAATAGTCGCGATAACGCGCCTCTTACGCTGGCCGATATTCAACGCGCTGTTTATTGAATACGGTCGCACGGCGCTCGCGCGCGGTCTCCCCTTTCTGCTTTATTTTCCGGACGACAAAAAATTCTTTCTTCTCCCCTTTCTTTCTTTCGCCAAATCCTCATCAGCGAGCGTGTGTATTTCGCCGCGAATCTCTCACACTTGCCCAACGTATTCGTCGGATCCGACGGAAATGGGACTCTCGCGAAATATATATTGCTGCGCTCCCCGGCGAATTGATAACTCACTCCGATCGATCCATCTCTCTCTTCTTTGCCGGCCATGAATCGCGTAATCGCAGCGGATCGGGATCGAGACGATGACAAATTTCCGCGAAACGCGGAAACGACGATGCGTCGTCGCGTAATCAGCTGCTGAAGCGCGGAATAAGATTACCAAACAACGCAACGAATTAGTGGACATTTGTATCGCACGAGCATCATGCTCGCATTACTGGATTTTATCTCGCGTCTGTTGATACAGCTGCGCTGCTCGCGCGCGCGCGCGCGAGAGGAAGATGACAAATGCGCAACGAAAGAGACGGAATATCGCAGAGATAGATAGATGAGAGAGAGAGAGAGAGAGAGAGAGAGAGAGAGAGAGAGAGAGAGAGAGAGAGAGAGAGAGAGAGAGAGAGAGGGAGAGAAAGACGTGACGATTAATAGCTTACTCTCGCAGTTTAAATTTGATGGTTTCGTGTTTGTTTCAAAGCGAGAGAGAGAAAGAGAGAGAGAGAGAGAGAGAGAGAGAGAGAGAGAGAGAGAATCGAGTATCCTCTTCCGCGAATGCGTACGAGCGGGCGCACGAGCGCGGTAACACAATTCAGCCGAATAAATTGGCCGTGTGGCCCGCGTGGGGAGTGCTCTTGATTATACCAATATTATCGTCGAAACGGTATCTTTAAGCGAGGATATTTGTAGGAGTGCCGCGTTCAAAGTTCGAAGTGGAAAATTATTTATTAGCGGAGCGCCCACACTCGCCGGTAAGATCGAAATTTTATTCACCGTGCGGTATCAAAAACAATGCGGGCGCATGAATATTCCGCGCGTAACTTCCGAGCGTATTACGACGATGACGTCTCGCTTTATGTTGCTACAACGCGTTCCGCCAAATTACGATATATTCATCGTACAAGGTACACACCTTTAAGCGCGCTTGTTTCGGCGAACATTTCGTGCAGCATATATGGTACACCTTTACCATACATTGGCGTCTCTTTACTCTCCAACGTAATTAGCCGCGAGCGAATAAGTCTAACGAATCGTTTTAACGCTCGACGATGTCACGACTCGACAATATCACAATCACAAGCGCGATAATTCGTTCGTCTCCTTTTACACTCTCTGAATACCGCGGCACGATCGACCGAAAGTAATGCTCTCGCATAATTTCAAATCTGCGTACACGGTGTGTATGAAGGAGGCTAAGAGCCGACTACGAGCCAAGAGGAAGACCTAAATCCTGCTGCTACACGAGATAACTCAATTTAGCGTAATGTCAAGATACACTCGCACGCTCACGCGTCTTCCCGTTAAATTTATTCTAGTTGAGGCATAATTTTGCGCTTCGCGCGCGAAACGTGCGCCCGCACGTGTCTCGTGGGCCCCGCTAATTTGTACCGAGATAATGTCGGCATGTAGTACGCTCTCCTCCTCATCATTGATGATGGTGCGTGCGCATTCGTGGCGCTATTATTAATACAAAGTAGCGCAACACAGCAACGCGCGCTCCGCGGACCGTGCCTGCGTGTGCGTGCTTTTGAAGCGCGAAACAACGCGCGGCCGTCGTCGCGAAATTACACGCGACATCAGGGAATAATTTCATTGTCGGCCGTCATTTTATTTCAATCATCGCGTAATATCCGGAGATAGCGAGCGCACCGTGACACTTGCTCGAAACTTACAGGCTACCGTGGCAGCTTTGATTATAAGCGATCCGTTCGATTCAATCGGAGAGAGAACACACAATGATTTTCCAGGACGCGATTCTGCCTTTATTACATCGGACGATAATTGCGAGAATTTCAAGAAGATCGCGCAATCGGAAAACATTAAAATCCACGGCTCCTCTCGGCGCCCGGTCGATCGGCCCAACGACCAAATATTGGACTCCTTAATGATTCAAACATTTACAGAGCCAAGGAGCAAAACGACCGTGCGCGCGCGCGCGCGCGGGCGGCGAATCCGAAGCTTACCGTTTTCAGAACGTACGCTTTTCCCGGATATTTTTCGAGATACCGTCTGCGCTCTTCGACTTCTTCGACGGGCCTGTCCCGGCCGGACTCTCTCATCCGGGAAGAGCATTTTCCCAGAGCATCGCCGGCGCGTTCGCCGGGCCGGAAATATTGTCCCTCTTATTAAGATGACGTCAGGATTGGAAACGGGCTAGCTCTTTCGGTTGACGGATGTGCAAATCGCGTGCGGCGCCTGCGTAAATCGCATTCCTGCCGCGAGCAAGAGGGGCATAAGCGAGCGGAAATCGCGTGTCACGGCCAAACGCTCTCGCGCCGCTTTATTCGAGCGCGCGCTCCCGCACTCTCCCTGTGAATTTTGATTTTTCCCCGATACGTTGTATTGCTTCATTAATCCGTTGACACGATCATCCCACCGACGGCAAATGCGCCCAGCTCGCCGTGATATTCGGAACGAACTTACCCGCCCGTGATCCGAATTTATCGTCCATGTTACGTAAATCGCGAGCGCGCGCCAATTATTTCGCACGATTTTACGCAGTAAATCGACGGCGACAAAGACGCCGACGAGACGACGACGGCGGCGGGGCGCGCGAACGACCGACGATCAGCGTCTCTTGCTGGAAATTAACGCTGTCACATATTTTTTCTCGAAGGAGCAAATTGTCGCGTCCGATCGATAAACGAACGGAAATCTCCTGCGCGTTGCACTTTGCGATTCGATTGCGGCTCTGGTTGGAATGCGATAGACGTTGTAAAAATTCCGCACCTCGCCCGGTCTCCACAATATTTCAAATCGCTGGAAAATTACCATCACGTTCGAAAAATTAAAAAGGGAAGGGAGGGCGCGGTCGGAGCAAATCAGTTTACCGGGAGCTTTTACGGGCGCTTTTATCGTAAGCGGCAGATGAAAATTGGACTAGCCAGTGAAATTCGCACGACGATAAATGGCGCTAGCGTGTACTGCGTTTAAAGCCGCCACACAGAGGTGTGCCTTATATATTTACGAAACGTGTCTTCTGGCCGATTCGTACAATCTAACGGGGAGCTGCCGCTCGAACTTATGACTCTTTTGAATCTCGAACTTCTCTCCCTTCCTCTTTCGCATCCTTTTTCTCGCTCTGCCTCTCTCGCCCTCTCTCGCCCCTGCCCCCCTCCTTCCACTTCTTCTATCGGTCACTCTTTCGGATTCCGCGAAAACTCACTTAATTGGACTGCGATTTAATTTAAGTCGCGTGTCTAATTAAAGTTTTAGATCCGCCAAGCTGTTATTTTTCAATTCTTTTCAGTCGCGCTCCCCAGCACTTTAGCACTCTGCGCTTTTGGGCTAATGGGTTTTTTTCGCAAATAGAGCCTCGCGACTCTCCGTAATCCTGTAATTGTAGACCCGCGTATTCTTAGATATTCAAGCTCTCGGCGCAATCGTGCCCGACAACACATTATTCGCGCCGTTATTTGCGCCAAACCTCCCCGCGCCTCGCAAATAATCCCCGAATGACGCTTTGTTCCGCCGCGCGATCGAGTGATTGATGCAACGCTAAATGAGCCTACTCTTAAATAATTGAGACGCTTCATTTAAATAATTGATTGATGGTAATTGCAAGAACGACATTGTCCATACTGCACCGTCGCGGTCGCTCAGTGTGGTCGTTCGCTCGCGTTTAATAATTTATTGTCGTTAATAATTGGCGAATAATTAGCGTGTCGTGCTGACGTAATGTTTATTCATGGAGCATCGTGTCGGGGCAAAATTTAACGGGCAGAAACGAATGGGCGCCCCTTTTTGATGGACGACCCGTTCGTGACGACGCGGAATATCGATGGCGATCCGCGGCTATCGATTCCTCGAGGCTCTCACGCTTAGAGCGACACGCCGAAAAGTCCACCCTCTCGCATCCGCGAGTAACGAAAGTCGCCGGTGTTACAAGCCCCTCTTATACTCTCTCATACAGACAGACTCGTTTTGCGAAAATGTAAAGTTACATCTCGCGACGGAAACGCAATTTTTCGCTCGGTCGACGTTTTGCAAAGCTCGAACACAAGCGGAACGTGAAATTACGCGAAATTTCGCGAAAACACGCCAAGTGTCGGCGCGACGGCGCGACACTACGCGGTAAAAGGTGCTGCTTACACACGATTCTGTCACGATGTGTTCGATACAAAAGTGAGGTCGTCTCGGGCGTCGCGAGGAAACCCCCTACGGCTCGATCGCATCGAGGGATGCGCGTCAGTATTTCCCTCGGAATAACGTAACATCTCTGCCGCCGTCACGATATCCAGAACGAAGATGGACCGCGGCACGTGAAATATGGTAATTCGCCTGATAATGCACTCCATCTCCCCGGCGTCCGTCTGTGCGCCGCGCCGCGGTGTACCGCGTATACGCTCGCAGCAATACGATCAAACCGGCACTGAAATTTGAAGAGGGTATTCGTGTTTCGCGAGACGTGTTTCGTTATACCGCGACGTTTGTCGCCCGCGGCAGGTACCCGGCGTCGCCGGTTTTTCGCGGCTATCAGTCACCTCCCGCCGAGGAACCGAAACCGTCTCCGAGACGAGGACCCGGGAGAAACGCGGAACCACCGCGATATATAAGAAAGAACAGTAGGTTCACTCAGCACAAAACAGTGCGAACGCTCGTTTGTCGCGCATGATCGAACTGCACAACCAACAATATGGCGGCCAATAGCTTGTCAAAATGTGTAAGTGTAAGCAACGATTAACCGTATGACCGAATTTTTAATATAATATTGTTGTTTTATTAAAAGCAGTAAAGTGAATGAAAGAGGTGGGTATAAGTGTTGTATAATAAACTGCAAAAGTGCAAAAAATTGAAACTTGCAAAGTGTTAAATTTTGTTTTAATCAAAATGTGTCCCCTTCGAAACAATACAATATAAAAAAAAAGTGAACCTCAATATCATTTAGTTTTCGAGATTTTTTACCTGTCATACATCTTTCTATATTATAATTAGTAATATGCTATATATTATTAATTATAATATTATTAACATATTATATTAACAATAGTTCATATTTTTATATTATTTTATAATGTATATTATAGATTTGACAGTAAATATTGAAAAACAGCAATAAATCTGCTTTAGCTGCTATTCATTGTCATTCAAATTATAACCCGCGCACAACCAATAACATGGCGGTCTTGTAGCAGCTGAGATCAAAAGCACCGCCACCGAGTGAACCTACTGTTCTTTCTTATACTGTGGCGGAACATTACATTTTCAGCGCACAGCCGATTGCGTAGGTGAAAGATTTAATTATACAGAAGCCCGAACACTCTGCAAGTACACAGAAGCGGAAGTGTAACAGGTAACAGGCAAGAAAGGCGTCCCGAAGTTCGCGAATTTTCAATCCGACTGATAAGACCATGCTCGACGATCATATCTATGTTCCGTGCAAGCCGCGTATCGTCCAATGTCACCGCGTTCAGGATCCCAAGCTTCCCAACTTATCCAATTATCGTGAACCTGCCCCACCTAATTATTGTTTACCCGATAAGATAATCCCAACTACATTCCTCGCTGTATGATTGTACATTCGATCGACGTGCACTTTCATTATCGACACATCGCCGTCGCCGTCGTTGCTACCGCCGAGGAGAGTCCCGATCCGGTCTATCGGTATCGGCTACGTTCCGCTTTCAGAACCGAGAGAAGGGCGCTAACGATAGCCGCTCGACGTGATTGGAATTGAGAAAGTTCCGGTCAACCGCGGCCGCGCCGTCTCGAAAGTCGAAATACCGGCTGCGGACTCGGAAATCGATTTCTGCTAAATATATATACACACACATATATGTGTGTGTGTGTGTGTGTGTCGTCACATGTCACCCGTAACGAGGAGCTTTCGACGGAATAATGAAGTTTCCCCGAGAAAAATTAGGTCGCGCGAATCCTTTCCTTTCTCCCTGCGAGCCGATCGATACTTTTATCTGATTGCAGCAGCAGAGCGGTGCAATCGCGCCGCTTCGCGCGGCGCCGAACAGTTCGTCGGCGAAAGAAACATTCCGCCGAAACAAATTTCGCGAAACTCTCGCCGGGCCGCGTATATCTCGACCCCGTGAACTTTCGCGCCCCCGTTATTCGGCGATGGCCACATCGCTCCACTTCCGACACGGCGCGCAAATGAACGAGCGCCCGCGACTGCGTTACGGCGAGAGAGAAAGATATTTATTACGCTAATAAAGGTATATCATAATGACGCGTGTAACGTTTAACGTTTATTTACGCCGTGATATTATCGCGTGCGCGTGCGCGTGCGCGCGCGCACTCGCGAGGCGCTCACGGAAACTTCGGCTCGGCGTGGGCGCAAATACGCAAACGTCAGGTGTTCCGTCGGAATTGTTTGAGATTGCCGCGGAGCTAGTTCAATTTGAATGGAAGAACTTACGCGCTTATAAGCCCCCGCTGTAATCAGGATTTATACGCTGTCCGCAGAATTGTGGGGCAACCTGTTCCTGTGCCAGTGCACCTTACGCGCGTTTCCTATATTCGAGCAGAGCTTTAAAAGCTCGTATGTACGCACCGATATGTATACGCAGGACTTTAGAAATAATACATGTTAATAGCTTCTACCGAATGCGAAAGTACTCTCCACGCTTCTTCGAGTGAACTACTCATGAAACAGTGTGACAGCCGATTAACGTGAACTCGACTGACTTTTTGCTCGTACGAAATGAATCCTCCATTCTGAACGGGTTGGGTGAATATTTGTTTTATTCGAAACTGAAGAGTGTCCGATGTGAAACTCCACTGTTAGAGGAACAAATTCACTCTCCAACTCATTGTTGAAACATTTTTATCCGTATAAATTAGGAAGTGCCAAATTCGAGTTAAACGTTTATTCTCGCGATTTCAAGTGGCAATATTTTCATACAAATATCGCTTCGACTGATATCTAGCCATTTGGCCGTGCCAAATGACTCTGCACCGAGATATTTACAGAGCGAACGAGAGACACAGAAAGAACAATTTTTCGTTTTTCAAAACAAATACGACGGTTCGTACTTGTTTCCCCAGACTTCCCACGAGAGGAGGGAGAAAGAACGAGAGAGAAAGAGAAAAAATCATCAGAGACGAGCAGATGATCCGAGATAAACCGCGTGACCTCTCTCAGTTTTCGCAGAGCGTGAAGATTATGTGCGCACGCGTGTAAAACACTGCGTCATATAATATAGATAAGGCAGAAGCGCTGCGTGTCAATTTGCACTTTTCCGGCAGCATCGTGGCCGCGGCGAACGGGGGTCAACGGGACGCCGTGGATTTTTCTCCCGTAAGCGAAAAGCTGCGCCGCGGACGGATGAAATTGCATTCTCTTCGACGCAGTAACAGCCGTCGCAGTCAGCAGGAATGAGAAACGCGTTTCAACGACCGGGCCGAGACGCCGCGAATAAATGCGAGAGGAGTGAGAGAACCAAGCCCGAGAGAGTATCGGCACGCTCGAATTTCGACTCCGCGCCGATGCTCGCCGCCATGTTCGCCACCGTAAGCATCTAGTTTAATTACGGAGCTATTTGGGTATCGAGCGCCGACGGATTTTGGAGTATGAACTGGTAAACGCGTAAGCGGCGCCGCTGCTCCTCCCTCCCCGCCCGTATTACAACCCGACGGCATTTTTGGAATTTTTACGTATCACTCGCCCTCCCTCCACCTCGCCGAATAATAAATCGCTGATTCCGAATCTGCGGAGATCTCCCGGGATCGCCCCCATTTTTCCCCCCAAGCGTTCTCCTTTTACGTTCCGCGAAAATCCTGTTGCGCGCGCGGTGTCAAAAATTCGAAACGTCCTGTGCCTTTCCCCGTATCCTTTGGCTCACTGGATCCGGACGTTCTCGGGAACATCCTCTGCAGATTCGGGGCAGGTGGCGATGTGACCTTATGCCCCGTTTGAAAATGCGCCGGCACCGGTAACGTTGCCCGGCAGAGCGCTGTCACGCTTTTGTTCGTCCTCTTCGAATTCCGAGAGTTCCGGCAGAATTCTCCAGCGAATTCCCGCCTTTCGACTCGCCTTTCGACCGTCCTTCGCGACGGGGGTTGGACAACGTGCGGCGGCGGCGGCGGCGGTAACGTGCAGCGATGGAGGGCTGATTACGTGCTTTTCGCAGGGATGATAAAACGGCATAATGGCGGTAACGCGCTTTTTTCACAGTTAATTACGGACGTCCTCGACGGTATGAAGGTGCCGCTGCAGCGATGAGCAGCAGTTACGGTCGCGCGCGTGTAATGAGCTATGGTGCCGGCTATTTCGCAGGAATGATGACGATACTTGGGGAGGGGGGCCCAAAGTGCCAGAATTAATGTCGTGTGAGGGCGCGTCGTCACGGAGAACAGTTACTCGCGCGAACCGAGGTAGACAGAGAGGCACAACATTGGGGGAAAGGGGAGAAATGACGAGCTCGTTTTTTCTTCGCGTTATTTCCCAGCCCACACACGTTGCGCAGGATTTCCGAGTGAATAAAAATACGACCGCGCGATTTGGAAAACACATCGACACGTGACGGTCCCGCGTGTCTCCCTTACCAGCGCGATGTCGAATAACCGATGCGTGCTCCCCCCTCTCCTCCACGATCCACACGCACACGCTATTACATCGTTCCACGGCCGCTCTTGACCATATGTCCGCCCACGCGTGCATGTTCGCGATAATAATGAGGTATCGTCGAGATACGATTTACTCGTAAATTTCTATTTAAATTTCATCGCGCGCGCGGTGACTGCTAATGTAGTACGAATATAATATTTATTATTTATCACAGAGGCGGACATTATTTTACGCCACGATAAAAGCGCTTTTATCAAAAATAATGGCTGCAACCTGGCTGCATGGATGGTGGATTCGAAATCAACGGGCGAATGAACGGGCGGAGCATTACGACGCGCGGTTTGCACTTACGTGTCAAGCGTACCCATCGACTAGCGCATTGGTACCGACAAAGAGCCGTTATATCGCATAACGCGAGGCTGTAAAACAAATCCTCAGCGGGTTCAGCGCCCGCCTGCCTTCCTGCCTGCCTGCCTGCCTGCCTGCCTGCCTGCCTGCCGGCACGGCAGGCCGGCGGTTTACGCATTATGCGTCTCGTGGCGTGTTCCGCCGCGAATGCAACAAATGCGCGTAGCAACGGCGTCCAGGGTATCCACGCCGTAGCCACTGCTTCCTCCTCTGGGAGCTCCAATTACGCGGCTATTACTTCGGTAATTAATAACCGATATCCCTTGATATCCAACCCCGTTCAGCCGGTATCCGGGTAGTCGGGATTTCCGTGAAACGGCGAATTATGCTCCGCGACCAATCGACGCCGAATTAAGCGGGAGAACCAACGGCAAAAGAAATGCGAGAAATATAAATATTAAACGAAACGCGCCGGTCAGACGAGAGGGTGCACGAAGACCAAAGCGAAGTCCAAAGAGAGAAATTTAGAACGGACCGGAGAAGTCATAAGCCCGAAAATCTGTATACATGTGTGTGTGTGTGTGTGTGTGTGTAAAAAATTACAAAAATCAAGATCCGGGAGCTTCACTGTGAGATTCACGTATCGATTTAGAAATAGTAAACGTTTTCACGATAACAAACGCACAATTAGCCGACAATTAAGCAAAGATCAGAGCTAAAGAATATCATGTCACGCGAAGATGACTCATGACGTACTTAATCTTCGTCGATAACAGATTGATGTTTTATCAGGTCTCAGTGCGTCGAGCAACTCAAGTTTTCGCGGACCGTCATCCGACGAGTCTGTGTAGCTTCGCGGGCGGCAATAAGATCGACCGTAGAATAAGCTGGAGAAAACGAGAAATGTCGGGAGGAAGAGAGAGAGAGAGAGAGAGAGAGAGAGAGAGAGAGAGAGAGAGAGAGAGAGAGAGAGAGAGAGAGAGAGAGAGAGAGAGAGAGCGAGAGAGAGCGAGAGAGAGAGGGAGAGAGAGAAGGAGAGAAGGAGAGAAGGAGAGAAGGAGGGAGGGAGGGAGGGAGGGAGGGAGGGAAGGAGGGAGGGAGAGAGAGAAGGAAAACAACGACGACTACGACGAGTCGCGGGAACCTAATAAAGCCAATATCGGGTCGCCGGTTGCCAGATTGGAAAATAACCGCTTGGCGACACGCCGTAAAAGAACAATGGCTTGTTGCAGGCGACGGTGGCTTTGCAAAAAGGAGCAGAGTAAAGGGAATTTGCGCAGGGGATACACCGCCGTGGAGATGATCGCGGAGAGAGCTTCCACGGGGGCTTCGACCGCGCGATGCTGTTATTGATCATCCGTGCGTAGCGCCGAGATTCAAAGAGTAGATAATGGAACAATATCCACGTACGAATGAATAGCTGGGAATCCGCGCTTTTGTATTTTAGGCGTCGATCGCTGTCATCAATGCGCCGGTATTCGTAATTGCGCGCGCGCGTGTCACCCGTCGCAAAAACCTAAACGCGAAAGCTACGATTTGAATACCAATCATTCAACCGTGGTTCGTGGAATATAAATCGACATCTCGCGCGATCACGACAGCGAGAACACAAGAGAACATTGTACGCGCATTGTACGCGCGCGATCGGGAAATATCTCGAAAATATTGAAACACGCGTAAGATTTACTCGCGCGTCCGCTCACGGCTCCGAGCCTCGAAATGATCGAGCGACAATGCCGGAGGAAACGTTATTGCGCGAGCGACGCTCGCGGGCGGATTAAATTTTCCGGTGTCCGTGAAAAGGGAGTCGGGTCGCCGCGAGACAAACGATAGGGAAATATTTCTACATAGTTCCTTTTGTAAAAGAGACGCGCGCGCACATCTGCGTCGCCGAGCAGATTTTATACATGCGACCGACGTCTACGCGAGGGGAGGTCCCTCTACCCCGCCCTCTCCCTCTCCCTCGCGCTCGCGAGCTCTTCGGAAGAGAAAAGTTCGTATTACCCGCAACACGTTCCGCGGCCTGGACCGTCGGATCAAAGCGAGGAGTAGGGAAACATCAGCCGGCATTGCATTCAAAGTAAAGCCTCCGTAACTTCGTTATCCGCGGCCAGCGATATACAAGGACATGCGCATACAAGGACATGCGCGACGAGCACGAGAGTATCCTGAAAGTATACGAACCGTTCACAAAGCACCCTACGCTACCGTCGCGTAAGTCGGAAATCTGCATTCTTGCTTCGATTCGGCGATCGCTCGAATGCAGAGCGACAGAAGCGCGCTCGGCTCTGTGTTTTTCTCCTTCTCTCTTTATCCTTTTTTCTCGAGTCCTTTGGACCCGATAGCTACCAAAGTACCTCCTCGACTCCTTGATTCCTCTCAGACATGCATAAATTGCAAGAGCGTTGTAGCACGTTTTGAACACTTCTCGTCTCCGACGACTCGAAAACGAATTCCTCCTTCGAATTTTATTCACTTGCATGAATTTCAAATCCGAAATTTGAGAAAAAATTTCTCTCCTTGAATATCAGTCACATTCCGAAACGCGTCGAAGAAAACGTGTTGGAATCGTTCTGCAAATGAGCGTACACGTTTTTTAAACTATAAATTACACACGAATTGTTTTTAATCATTCGTTTATCTCCGAACACGCGGAACGAGTAAATAATCGAGTACGAAAACGTCGGGTCTTCGAATTTCAGCGATCCACACGCGGTTTCGGTTCCTCGAGCTCGAATCGTGTTTCTGCGATTGTCGCGCGCGCGCGCGCACCTCGGGTCCTCCGGCATGAATTCGAGTGGAGTCGCGTTGCCG
The DNA here is from genome assembly GCF_003227715.2 of Harpegnathos saltator. Lineage (NCBI taxonomy): Eukaryota > Metazoa > Arthropoda > Insecta > Hymenoptera > Formicidae > Harpegnathos > Harpegnathos saltator. Next base: position 820,731 of record NW_020229877.1, on the reverse strand, counting down.
AGAAGCAACGTTTTCTACAATTAATCGGCAGCCGCAAGTTCGCAAGAGCACTCGCTTCCCCTCGCCTTGCTCCGTGGCACGACCGGGACGAACAAGTGGCGCTTTCGTCTGTGCGGAGGAACGACGACGCCCGATTCGGCGCGACGGTGTAGTGGTAATAATAGTTCCTATTCCGCGATTCGTTCCTCCGGGGCAAAATACCGCTGACATCACCGAGTATTGTTCGCCGGAATTCTCGCCGCGGCGCATAATTTCCCGTGTTTGTTCAGGACCGTGTCTTACCCTTCGCGGTCGCGATGACCCTGCCGCCTCACTCTCTCTCTCTCTCTCTCTCTCTCTCTCTCTCTCTCTCTCTCTCTCTTCCCCTTCCTCTTCAGGCATCGCTCTCTCAGGCAAAACTCTCAAGTAGTTCGTCACAGATGGTCGCTGTCGCTCCCCCTAACTATGACAATCTCGCGGATTGGAAAGTTTTGCATTAAACGAATGACTGTCGCGTATGCAAACATCAAAGGTAAACGATCTTCAGGCTCTCGAAGCTGAAGACCCAAGTGTCAAACAGAATCTACCTACGGGATGTTAGATACCCTCAAAGATGAAAAGATTCTCGAATGCTCGAGAATCACACCGAGGCGGACGTCACGAGGAATTCGCACGAGGATATCGAAGTAATTGACTAATGATTCGCACGTTTAATTGTTTCAGTATGAAATCGTCTTTTTCTCCCTTTCTCTCTCTCTCTCTCTCTTTCTCTCTCTCTCTCTCTCTCTCTCTCTCTCTCTCCCCCCTTCCCCTCTCTCTCTTCAATGTTTCAATGACCAACATTATCAGAAAAATTTGAATCCCCCCCCGTAGAAGAGAGCTAAAGATCGACGAGTCTGAGAGCAGCGCGCGCGTATTAATTACGTCACCTCTCCAAACTTGTCGCGAGCCCAAAGTTCACCGACGAGGATATATACGCCGCGGAATTAATCAATTAAAATCGGCCGGAGCACGGGTGATTTTCGATCCGACTGAGAATACAAGTGGTCTTGGGAGGCCGCTATAGCCGAGTAATTGCGGAAAGCGCGGCTTCCCGGCATCGCAATTCCGCTTCAAGAGCGCAACCGATTAATATTTTTAATAGCCCTGTCGGAGATTGGCGGTTTGTAAACCGTAATTGGTTTCAATTTCGCCGTCACTTGATTTCCCCGGAATCGCGGCGGGTTATCGGATCTCTCCCCTCCTGCCCGCCCCGTGACGGAGCACTATTAATCTTCCTTGTTAATAAAACGCGTTTTTATCCCCACCTTCCCACCTCCCCTCCTCCCCCGCCCTCTCCGTCACGTCGTTGGGATTGTTGGAAACACACGACACGTGAAATTGTTATTTCGTAAGCCCTCTCCTCCTATTCCCCCCGCTACGCCCGCTCGCCGAAAAGTCAAAAAACGCAGAGCGTATCCATGGTCGCGTGATCGCATTACCCCGTTACACTCTTTATTTAAAAGGATTGCGGAGTAATCGAGTTACGAGTGTACGAGTAATTCGAGCCGAAAACTCGAAATAGTCCGCGTATTTGTGACTCCACAACTCTCTGGAAGGTGTCGCGATTCAACGGATCGTTCGATCGAACATCGAAATACTTACTCGCGCGAACCACGTGCACGGACTCTCTCTCTTTTTCTCTCTCTCTCTCTCTCTCTCTCTCTCTCTCTCTCTCTTTTTTATTTGTTTGTTCGGCGGAGGACACGCAAATTCTAGTTGCATCGACCTGTCTGTGTAACGCCGAATAACCAGCGTTTTCCACAGTTAGATGAAAAGATACACGGGGTCGACGTATTCGCAGAATTCACCGGCCATGCAAAGGGAGAAAGGGACAAGAGATACCTCGGCAGATTTAGTCATTCGCTTTACTCGCGAAAGCGATGTCGACAAGCTTCGCTCGATGTTTTCAGCAGTTGATTCACTTTGATCTCGGGCCACGACCGCTATGATCGCGGGCGTCCGGAATGGTGTTCCAATGTATTCGATCAAGAGTGATTGGAAATGCGGACCTGCAGAGTAGACGGAGGAGGGCGGGGATGCGCAAGAAAGGAACTCAGCGAGGTGAAACGCGGAATTAGTCAGACAGCGCAATAATTTGACGTGTTTACGCCTCCGTCGGAAAACACACAGCTAGCGTAATGTCGGACTTTGTTGTTGTTCCGCGCGACCTATAATTGCTTCTTCTCTTTTAGCACACACAGCTCTGTACTCTTTTCTCCCTCTTTCCCCTTTTCGCCGTTCAATGCAATTTCAGCTCGCCGCGTACGCAATCTGCCTCGATCTGTTCGGCCGAATGACGCCTCCTAATTAATGATACGGTCTCGCTGTTCGAATGGAGGTCGCATATCAACCAGAAAGGAGGGATTTTCGAAATTTCTCCGGCCGGAATCAGGGCCCTGATTCCGGCCGGCTGACTAATTAACGCGCTCGTTCCCGAGAGATGAGACGTTAATTAATCGACAAAAGACATACGTATCCATATTTACAGAACAATGCACCTGGACAAGCTAAGCTTGACGGCAACGATTTCGAGCCGTATAAGTTCCAGAGCGCGAATAAGAATGTTCCGAATGTTAACGAAATATTAGACAATACTTCGCGATTTTGTACGTCTTGCTCTTGTTGAATCGTCGCCTCGATTCCGAACATCCGTAAATGTTTGACATGGCTGTAAAATATAACGAACCTCTCGCAGCTGATTCGAGCAGCATCGAGCTTTAGGAATTTAAGCGGACAAGTTGACCTCTCAACCGGCCTAGAACGAAACTAATATTTCGTCGATCTGTCTCAGAATCTCTCTCTCTCTCTCTCTCTCTCTCTCTCTCTCTCTCTCTCTCTCTCTCTCTCTCTCCCCTCCCTCTCCCTCTCCCTCTCCCTCTCCCTCTCTCTCTCTCTCTCTCTCTCTCTCTCTCTCTCTCTCTCTCTCTCTCTCTCTCTCTCTCTCGGAGCTGATCCGATAGTAAACCCTTAATGTTCATGACTCGATAAGTCCGTAATTACTATCAGCGAGCAGTCTTCGCTGCTGAGTCTCCGTAATGCACAACCAAATCCGCATCCGCCTTCGGAGAAGCATATCGCGATATTAGCTGCGCCAAGTTCGCATGACATTAGCGATCTCAACGTTACTCTATAGGCGTATAGATTGATTAAACACACTCGCGCGCGCGTCCGACTACATGCGGTTATACGCACAAGGAGCGCAAATTCACGTGGGATATTCACGTGTTACTCCTAAAGAGACACGCTAACGGTTTACATATGCGTTATGCACGCGCGATCAGCCCCGACGGAAACCGGGCTAATGCTTTGCGACAATATTAAACTCCGACGGCGACGACGACGGGGCTTCGGATAATTTCGCCGAACGTCGTGACGAGATAACAGCGGGACAAGACGCAGATATCGAGATCATTCGAGCTCGAGCACCGTGAAATCGTCGTCGAGTTGCCCTACACGCGTTCGACTGTGAATTCTCGAAATTTGGTGTCCACCGAGCGCTCTTCGGGGTCACCGGATCTTTAATCCTTCACTCTTGAATTCACCGTATTTTCTCAGCTCTTCGTTCTCGGCGGCGCGCGATCTCACGATGATAATACCAATGATCGTTAGAGGGCCCGCCGAATCACACGGATCCTTGAGTTTTTATGCGCCTTCAACTCCGGCGACATTGGCGACATTTATTACCTCCTCCAAGTCGAAGGCTCCCGCTCCCGCTCCCGCTCCCGCTCCTACGCTCATACGCTCGCCGTCGCGCTCCGCATTCTCGCCGTAATTTCCCCGGCGCGCGTAACGCATTTTCCTAATTTTTCCTAACGATTCGTCGAACCAAACTACGCGGCGGAATTTAAAAATGGACCTCTTCCCTGCCCGCTAGCTACCACCAACACTCTCCCGTCCTCTCTCTCGCGCGCGCATTCCCGTGTCGACATAGCGCGGAAAACATGCTCGCGCGTATTTGAAAAATGCTTTGACGCGCCCGCGCCGCGGCGGGTGCATTCTTCGACTTCCGCGTGGACAACTTGCAGACGCTTGCTTTAAGCGGGCGCACGTTGCCCTGTTTCAGCAGCCGGCACCCGAAACTATTTCCCACATTATGTTCGCGGTAGTTACGGAAGGATGACTAAGGAAGCGCAAGGCAGGCGGGATAAGGAAGAGCGGGCGAACACGGCGCGGCGGCGGCGGCGGCGTTGCAGGAAGTTGCCGCGAGCAAACAGACTTCCTTTCCGAAATCCAGCCGTAATTTAGCCGCTCAATGCGCGCACACCTTTAAGGAACACCTTGGATCTGGCCGGGACGGGTTCGCGTCGGCGAATTGAATATCTTTCTTTTCCCTTCTCTTTCGGGTCGCGAGCGCGTCGACGGGTAAATGGGAACACAGTGGACGGACGGCCGGGCACACCGGTGCATCTCTAATTCCGCATTAATTCGCGAGCGCGGTAACGAGAAGGCGTCGGGCGAAAAAAGGGGGCGTGTTGACAATAATGGAGCACGTTTAAGGGGAAAAAGGAGCGATTACGGCAGCCTGGGACATACTTCCTCGTCCTGGGGCACTTTGTAACTGGAATGGATGCGGGCGGGCCGGGAACACGACGTCGCTTAAAGTTGAAACAAAGTTCCCCCGCGGTGGTGTGTAGAAGGGACTGACTCCGGAACGTACGGGGTGACCCATAATTCCCGGACATTGTCCCGGCTATCTCGCGACACCGGTGTACCGGCGAGGGAGGGCTGGCTCTCTTTGCGCGCCGTTCCAGCCCCGTTCGAATAAAATCAGTAACAACGCGCGCGCGTCCGAGCGATCCGATATCTATGTATCATCCTGTGTGCTGCTGTTCGCGCGAAAATCGGGATCTACGTATTCGGAAATCTATGGTGAATACGAGAAGCCGCGGCTGCGGGAGCGTATTCGAGGATTTACACACGTAAAAATGTAAGAATCGAAATCTTACATCCGACTCGGTCGAGGGCTTGCGAAAGGCCAATAACGCGCGCGGCGAAGGCAAATCGTATTCGGGGCGCCGATAACTGCAGTTTTCCTCCGCGAAATCATTGAATACGCCGCGGTGAGTGTGCGGAATAGCGAATACCGAATGTGAGACGCGGATGCGCTGAAATTTTATATCTCGCGGCGCTACGCCGCGCGAAAAGCGCGGCTCGAGTAGACGCGCGAGGTACGGGTTGGGAAATTGCAGGGAGCGCGTAACTCGGCTAACTTTTCGGGATTTTCCACGGAGCCTGACCGCCCGAGCAAAATCGACCGCACGGCGATCGTCTCGTAGGAGACGGTAAATTCTGTTTTCAACTCTTGTTTAAGTCGCGTCCGGCTTGGCGAAAATTGTAACTTCGTATTATGCTTGTACTCTACTTCTCCAGCCGCGTTGCGAATTCTTCCCTTTGTAATATTAGATTCCGAGAGATCTCGCTCGCGCGCGAAAAAAGTTGAGACGCTTGTAGCGTACTCGCGCATTATTATCTCGAAGAGAAGCGAAGAGAAAATTTCAAGATCTACCCGAGTCGAAATTTTACCTCTACGTTAGTCCTTAGCAAATTCACATCAAATTTGAAGATTCAACGGAGAAACTTGGGATATAACATTGTCCTATTTTGCTGTTATAAATGGTTGCTTGTTGCAGTTTTCTTCACGTTGAAGAAACTCGAAGAGGAAGCGCATTCAACAATTACTTAATATTCGATTATAAAGTGGAATATTATATTCCACTTGTTATTATATTATCATCTATTATATATTTATTGGTATTATTATCATTATCTACCTATTAATATTCCATCTGTTATTATTATCATGTGAAATAAGCGAATATTAAATATTATGAATAAATAATAAAATTAATGGAAATTCTTTAATCGATTAAATCAATTAAAGAACACGATTTTCTTTTTCAATTAATCTTTTTATTATTTCTTTTTATTGCAGTTAGAAATAGGATTTGCAATCCTGAAAAGGAGAAAATAAGCGCAAAGATACCAATTGTTTGTCCAATAATGCTGTGCATCAATAAATATTCAAATTATAATTCGCAATATATGATATGATGAAAAAGGGGCGAAAAAGACTTTGGCAGATGTAAGCAAAACGGAATTTGCGGCCCAAGGAACATTATTGGACGCACAAATTGGCACTTGCAAAATTTACGTTAAATTTAAAAACCGATATTTATAACTGTAAATTATTCATAATCTTTGATTAAAAGCAAAATTAATCGCAAATTCGTATTCATGGATTATCCCACTGTCTGAATTAAAACTTCTTGTCGTATGAATTAAGTACCGATACAGGTAAAAAAATAATTAGAAATTTATCAAGTTATAATTATTTATCGATTGATGACCCCCTTTGAATTATCGACCTAAATTTTGACTCGAGTATCTTATTCTCGCCAACTTCGTCAAACGTTCGTTTAAAACATAAATTTCCCATATAATAAATCATTTAACACCTTGAAATGTACAGGGTGTCCCAAAAGTAACGGGCCACCCTAATAAATAACTCTTCAGTATTGAAGTTTCAAGGAAAATGATCTGAATAAAAATTGTAAGGATTTAAGTGAGCTACCTTATAATGACCTTAACTTCTATTTTCAAGGTCATTTGAAGGTCAACTTGCGTTTTTTAAATGGGAACCCTTATTTTTTATTACTCTGTTCTTTTGCTACTAGTTAATTTGAACAACTTTTGTTGAAAACACTTTCTCCTTTGTCTAATATTTTTTGAGATATTTGAGGAAAATTTGATAACTTTTTCGATATTTAACTTACGATATCTCGCTAACTATTTGTCGGAAGAAAAAGTGGTACTAGACTTTCTTGCTTTATTTAGTCTGAAGAATTATATTGTTGCAATAGCGCTCTGATTTTTATTAATTTGATGATTTCGAAATTTCCAAAAATCAGAAAGTTAACAAAAGTCAGGGCACTATTGTAACAATATATTCTTGAGACTAAACAAAGCAAGAAAGTCTAGTACCACTTTTTCTTCCGACAAATAGTTGGCGAGATATCGTAAGTTAAATATTGAAAAAGTTATCAAGTTTTTCTCAAATATCTCAAAAAATATATTATTAAAAAATAAAAAAAAAGTAAAAAGTGAACAAATAAAAAATGTTTTAGACAAAAGTTGTTCAAATTAACTAGTAGAAAAAAACAGTGTAATAAAAAATAAGGGTTCCCGTTTAAAAAACGCAAGCTGACCTTCAAATAACCTTGAAAATAGAGGTCAAGGTCATTATAAGGTAGCTCACTTAAATCCCTACAACTTTTATTCAGATCATTTTCCTTGAAACTTCAATACTGAAGAGTTATTAGGGTGGTCCGTTACTTTTGGGACACTCTGTATAATGTGCGCATTACTCACGTTTTGGTATCTTGCGTCCTCCGTCCTGGCTTCCTGACCCAACATCCTGACTCCTGTCCCGGATCTCATAGCACTGACACTCACGTAAGCTACTAATCAATCAGTATTACGCGTGTTAAACATCGCGATGCCGATTAAATGTGTCAAAAGTCAACGAAACGTTTTAATCACTTGATGGGAGCGAATATACGCCACGTGCGTTATTACTTGCCGGCACGGCGCGTAATGAAAACACTCGAGAAAATTCGCGACGCGCGGCGACCAGTGTTTTTCAAGATCCGCCTCGAAGATCCGTAATGTTTCGAGAGGGTCGGTTGTTATGATTTTCATTCGCGGGCTACGACGTTTGGCGATTGACGTCGCATGATGCAGCGATTTGTGTCCATCGACTCTAGACTATTGTATATGTGTATTTTTTTTCGTAACGAGTGTTATGTACATTACAGCACTCGAGCCGGTGTGCGATGTACGCCCATAGAACACGTATGTATGTATGTCGGTTAGTTACAACTCCTGTCAGGTAATCAAAATATTTCGTCGACTTGTCAATATTTAATCGGGCTCTCGTCAACATCGCGTTAATTAACACGTATTTCTTCCATCGAATCGTATCTACGAGTGACTACGAGTTAGTACCACGAGCCGGTTATTCTGAATGCCACGATGGAATAACGAGATAGGAGCGGAGCAGTATGCTAGGTTGGAAAGCCAGCGTAGTGACACGCCGTGTATATTTTGAAATGTATAAAATTATCAACGATGCTTTTGATTTTAATACATATTTAACGAATTTGCCGAGAATAAGAGGGTACTCCGCATTGGAATTTATATCAGTGTTTATACTATATTTATTATCTCGTCATTTAAATCAATAATTATAGCTTCATGAGTCTCTAATTATTCAGCAAGTTATTTTTATATAAGATATTTGATCCGAGTAATTGCGTAACAGTCCAGGAATACGAAATTTATAATTAACTGATACCCCCAATACGAATATGAATAACTACGAATATCAATCTTAGAGTACAGTTAATGCATATTTCACAAATATCGATAATAAACTCTTTACGTCGCAAGTCCCTTTTTGTTTTTAGCGTGTGCTCTTTCCTTCACTTGCATCTCAACTCTTTTCGAGGTTTTAAATCCTATCAAAAACTTGCCAACGGCAATAAAAAGAATAACATGAAAAGAATAATATGATAAAAAGAGGTGGTAGGATAAATGTGATGAATCGAAATTTCAGCTTGAAAATCGACACGAAGTCGAGACAATTCAAGAATTGAGAAAATTTTTAGTATCCGTTTCGCGTCCGTCGAGCGCAATCTGGAAAAACGCGCGGCGGGAACGCGCTCGATAAAAATTCCTTCGATCGTGAAGCAGGACGAATTCAAATTGTTCGAATGCGGCGCGCGATATTCGAGTGCATTGTTGCGCTGATATTTCGGGCTCTCGCAGCACCTCCGCGCCGGCATTCGGAAAGATCGTAACGGAATCAGACTGTTTTGGGAAGAGTGTGCACGGGAGAACAGCCGAAGGCGAGCACCAATTTCCCGAGGACGCTTCGCGGCGCGTAATAATGTTAGGGTTCGTTCGTCGTCGCGCGATAGTCAGTTGCAAGCGCAACAAGCCGTCGCCAGGTCGAGTAACGAGGTACGCGTCGTGCAATAACAGCAAACTGCGCGGCCACGCAATACGCCCGACTCGCCCGTCCGTCGTCCGGCCGTCCGTGTCGCGCTCGTTTCGAATGCAGATCACCGGAAAGTGACGCCGCGCCTTCATTTCCGGTGGCCACCCCCTCCGGCCAATTCGGCGCTAAAACCAACACCGGTAACACGCGCGGCGTCGCGGCCGCCTTTATGGGACGACATTTTAAATGGAAATGTGAGTGGACAGCGCGAGCCGCCAGCGGAAACTTCGGAAAAGCGCGATCCGTGCCCGAAAAGCTCCACCTGAGCCCATTCGCCCATCTGGGTATATATTCGATTCAGTCGCGCTTAAAAGTATCGTCCCTTTGAGGGCGCGCCCGTGCACACATCGCGAGGTACGCGTCTTGTTGGAGATTCGCGATTCAAGCATGAAGAAAAGAAATCAGCCGCGAGAAACAGCAAAAAGCACACGACTTATTCGCATTATTCGTGTTCAGAACGAAAGATCGATTAAAAGTTCAAAAAACCAAAAATTCGACGGCGATGGGCGGGGAAACTATAACGACTCGGAAGCTGGAAGAAGCTCTTCCGAGCAAAAACGTATGGAATAGATATCTCACTCGATTCGATCGAGGATCGCTGGCGGCTGGCTTGTTCCGCTTCGGGGTTCTGATTTGATTTTATTCTCCGTATAAAGGGCGCCGATCGCGAAACGATCGCGCTCGGCTGATGACCACGATGAATAGAAATCGATGGCGGAACAACCCTCCTAGCCGAAGGCTATGCGCCTTGCTACCCCTTGTACTTGGCATTTGTATGCACTTGTATATGTTATCACATTTACGCGTGTTTGCTAGCTTAGCTTCTGGGGCTGCCGATGTTGCATAGCGCGACGTTTTCTGCTGAAGGTGAGAGAGAGAGAGAGAGAGAGAGGGGGGGGGAGAGGGAGAGACCGTGGGTTCCATTTGTATAGCCTGCTTTCAACGGGGAAACTTGATCGGCGGAAACCAGCGCCGTATGTTCGAGCGACGCAGGAATGGATTTCAGATCACGCTCGGCATTCCGCCAGTAAGAACGCAGATACGAATATTTAAAGACCGCGAACTTCCAGAGTGCTACCGGGGGCACCCGCCGCCGCCGCCGCCGCCGCCGCCGCCGCGGTAGCTACACCACGAACCGAGGAATCTGGGGCAAAGTCGAGCCGGAATCGAAATCAGATATAGTTAACCCTTTCCCTGCGGCGCTGCGCGCTACAGTTTCGGTCGCGAAACTGCAGCGATCTATTTTTCCGCGAATAACTTTCCTTTCGCCTTGGTAATTTTTATTCCGGGCGGCATTTGGCGCGTCTGTGTGCGCGCCCCGGATTGGAATGAGATTTATATTATGTATATATTTATTGCCGCGTGAAACTTTGAGGAAGAAAGAGAAACAGTAGACGGTATGCACTCACTCACTCACACACACACACACACACACACACACGCGCGCGCGCGCACGCGATGAAAAATTTCTGACAACCTCCGTAGATCTGCAACTTCAGCTTGAAGTTAACGAACAGTTCCGTGGAATGTGAAACACGTGCGGCTACTGACGACGAGATTAAAATTGTAAGTGGCCGGGAATTTCAATCAAAAATTCATGCGCCTTACCATACCCCACTGACATTCCGTTAGATCGCGGTAAGCGTTACCGCGTTATTACCTGACTGACTCCGGCAAGAACCGAAGAACCGATAAAACGACTATTAATAATCTTCCCCGCCGTCTCAATAAAAGTCCGCGCGATTTCTCATGTCGGCGATCGAACGGGAGAAGAAGCTACTCTTTCGCTTGCCATAAGCAAGAATACCGATGTGTCCCGTGGGGGCGTATACATATCGCACGCGCGGGCTTACGTTCCACCTATGAATGTGTGCACTTGCGAAATTAAACGTTCAAGGACGCACACGTGCAAGGTTCCAAGATTGCTTCAACGTGTCTTTAAAATTTCACAATCCGAGGATTTTAAATTCCCTTAGAATCGAAAAGATTTAACCGGCGCTCATAAAAGTTGCAACCAACTCGGGACCCCGGTAGCTACTGCCGACTTTAGAAAATTGTGCATTTGAAAATTACAAAAAAAAAAAACAAGTCGCGAAAACAGTCTACACTCGAAGTATTCCAGTCTGTAAGAACTGTAACAATCAACCACGCTGCATTTAAAGATCCAATACTCAAGAAGGATAAAGATTGGAGATTTAGAATCACGACGGACAAAGAATTCGCACGTTTCCAGATCTTCATTTCTTATTTTTGAGAAGGTCTGAAAAAATCGGCTGGAAAAAATAGGCGAAAAATATCGATTAACGACAGGGAGAGAAACTTTGTACTAGCTTTTACGCGGCATCTAAGTTACCGCGTTGATCAACATCTCCCTAATTACGGCCGGTGGAAGTTGCGATGAAGGAGAGTGTCAGGGATCGTTAGAGAAATTACTTAATTTGTTGTGAGCGCGTTCCCAAAGGTACACGAGAGTACATGTATCAAGATTCACTACATGAATGTGAGAGTCAATAAGTTCGCGTGATTCAAAGCGAACGTCTGTGAGGCAAACGTGAATTCTAAGACCGACCCGAAGGGTAACTAACGTCTTTATGTGACGTTCACATTTGTCATTTCGTGTTACGCGAAATATTTCTCAAGAGACCTGGCTGCCGATAGAATCAAAAGAAAGAGAGAGAGAAAGAAGAGAGAGAGAGAGAGAGAGAGAGAGAGAGAGAGAGAGAGAGAGAGAGAGAGAGAGAGAGACCATCGCGAATGAGTTCGCGCACATTCCTGGAAATTTCGCAATTACAGAACTACCGAGATTTACGCGCTATCTCGCGGCCTTGGGAAGCTCCACAACGGAGTCGCCTAATTATCGAATCCTTGACATCTCGAACATAGGAACCTTGAACTGCGCAAGCCGTAAACGGGTATCCAAGAAGCGCGAGGTTCGCGCGAATCTAATGATGCAAATACACGCGATGACGCAACACTCGACGCAGCGTGTGCCGCCGCGGTGGTGTCTGGCACTAAAGACCTTATCTCTTGACGGAGCAAGTTCCGTAACTCGTGAAAGGAAAAGCGGTGAAAGTGAAACGATTACCATCGGACCTTACGTGCGACTTTCGCGATTGCGACCGGCAGCGCGATCGGTTCGGTTGAGGCGGGACCATAAATAAAGCCGAAATCAGATTGAATCCCATTTCGGGGTCGCATCATATTGGCCGCCTTCCAATAGCAGTAACGCGCGTGCAATCCGGCACGACGGGGCAAATCCAATCCATTTAGCTTGACCCAGAATTCTCCGCTCGCGCATCTATCCGCGGATACGTACACTGTCTCCTGCGCGATGTGCGTGCATGCGCAGGCGTGACGTACGGGAAACGAAACAAATTACCGGCAAGTGCGAATTAACAATTTACATTTGAGATACGTGCACGGGAGAATCCTGTTAATCGGCCCGCGTTACGCTTCCACGTTCTGCAATACTTATTAACTGAAATTAATAATTGCTCGGGCATTACATCCTCTTTTCGGGGATCGATCGGGTAAGCCGTTTCCCGAGCCGTAACAGTGAGTAAACGCCGCCGAGCCAGAAGTGCGCTCCAAGAGAAATTTCGTGAATCTGCTTTCTCAGAAGATTCGGCTGCTTCGATTGTTTTTCGACATTAATTACACAGGCCGACAAAATTTTACGAAACCCCAGACCCTGAGACCAGACTATACTTTCCCGAAGGTTTTCGGTCCGCTGAATCCGAATCCGGCAGCGGAATTGCTCCATCACATCAGGTTTCCGAGATATCCTAATCTGAAAGTGCAGAAAACACAGTTTTTTGCTATATTCGGGGTTATATTACAACGTGAATTAATTTTTCTCTACAAAACTCGTTACAGTATCTGAAAGTACTACTCTTCGCCTTCAAAATGCATTTTGAATTTTTCATATATCTTATTTCTTCTCGGAGATATCGTCCGTTGAAAAAGATTTAAATCTTTTTTGAGGTTAGGGACAAACCATGACCTGATGGTCATGGGGTTGAACCGACAACGAATTCGGATTCAGCGTCCCAAAAAACATATAATTACACAACTTTCACCTGCCGGATTAACTTCTTTTTTTTTTTTGTAAGGTAGTAACGAAAACGCCAAACTAAAAAATTTCAACGGACAATATCTCCGAGAAGAAATAAGATGTATGAAAAATTCAAAATGCATTTTGAAGGCGAAGAGTAGTACTTTTAGATACTGTAACGAGTTTTGTAGAGAAAAATTAATTCACATTGTAATATAACCCCGAATATAGCGAAAAACTGTGTTTTTTGCACTTTCAGATTAGGATATCTCGAAAACCTGATGTGATGGAGCAATTCCGCTGCCGGATTCCGATTCAGCGGACCGAAAACCTTCGGGAAAGTATAGTCTTGTCTCAGGGTTTTAAAAATGTCGGCCTGTGTTGTCGTTCCTCGATATCTTTTACTTGCCCTTGTTTATCTGACCGAAGTTCTCGGTTTGCCAATTTTAACTACTTTCGCGGTAAATTGCCGAAAAAATACGATTCGAATAAGTAAGTAGGCGTGTAACGTGATCCCTTTCACGAATGGCGAATGTCCGCGGAAAAACTCAAAGGCGGTGCCTAACAACACGAGAAGCTACTTTGAGTTTAAAGGCAAAGAATATGTAGGGGAGGGGGAGAGACTTTCAAGAGTCATTTTCGGCGCATAATCTAAAGTTCCCACTCGATAAAATCTGAGACGCGAGTCGTCAGTCCTCGTATACTCCGACGACGCCGCAAAACTTGGTCTGCAGCGGTGCGATATCGCGAATGATTAAAATATTCCGGGCAATCGGCTTCCTATTCGCGCCTTGAGCATTAATAAAACAGGTGAGAGAGCGAGGGACAGTGAGAAGGAGGAAGGGAGGGAAAGAGGGAGGGAGTGGGAGCACTTTATCAGACGAAGTGCATTACAATAATGGCATTCACTCTCGGAATAATTGATTCCATTCACGTTCGAGACTAGGGATTTATCGGATGCTTCGTAAAAGCACGCGTAACGACCCGATCCAATTTGAGCGCGCAAAATCGGTATAAAATATCGCCTGTGTTAACTAAACTGTCCCGTTGCGACAAATCCTTAAGCCAGTTACTTTTAACAGCATTGAATCGCAAAACTCGCGCGCCGATTATACGATATAATGTGATTAAAACATTGTTTCGCAAAGCAAATATTAATCAGAACGGGAGAGAGAGGAAGAGAGAGAGTGAGTGAGTGAGTGAGTGAGTGAGATAACGATAACGGGCGAGATAAACGTGACAGTTTTAATTGCCCGTAGGTCGTGACGCGCGAACTTTTCCCCATAAACTCGCTTAAAAACAAATTAACCCGGGATATTCGTGTATGTTTATATGTCCGGCCGTAGTACGTTAACACGGGCGAGTGTAATCGGAACGACATTACATCATAAAATTCCACTTTGCAAATTTGAGCATTCTAACGAATGTATGTACTACCTTCTGAAATTCGCACGCGTTCACAAATGCTTGTCGACGCGCGCGCGCGCGCGCGCTTCCTCGTCCGCCTTCGCCCGCTCGGTTGTTCGTTCGTTCGTTATCTACTCGTCGCCAATTAAAATCCACGAAAACGATGATCCGCTACGGGTCAAGATTTTCTCTTCGTACGCCGTCGATTGAGATAGAATAACGATCGATGGACAATCGGTATACGTATCCGAACGAACGAAACAGTCGGCTCGGTCTGACTTTTAGCATAATAATGAAATATCGCGAAGGTGCCGGTGCCGACGTTGAATTAATTCGTCCCGACAATGAACTCGCGACGGTAGGCAGAGACCGACTGTTAGCATAGGTCCTGAAATAATAATTCTCGTCGGCTGTTTGCTAACGAGGTTACCGTGGCCGAGATTATTCGTCGAAGAGACGCCCCGAAGAGCCCGTTGCCGCCGTTGCCGCCGGCAAGACCGAGAGACAATAGGATGGATGGTGTTACAGCGGAAGGAAGCGCAGGATTAAGTAGGATGCAAAACGCTCACACGACAACCGACCGGCTGGCTAGAGGTTAAATGTTGCAGGAGCGCCGCTCCTGAAATGAAATTGTGCGGAGAATTGCCTGGATCACGCGCGTTCACGACGTATGTAAGCACAGAAGGGGGACTCTAAAAATCCGAAATAAATAAGCAAATATTCTCCGATTCGCGAGGATTAGATTATACCCGAGCCCTATTTCGTCCGTCCGTCCGTCCGTGGAACGTTAATCCCCCTCAATTACACGCCGTTCGTTACGCGAATCCACGTTCGAGCTCAACGTCGGGCGCGCCGGAGATCGTGAAATGCGCGGCCACGGGGGTAAATAATAATTATTATTATGATTCCGGCCGTTATACGAACGCGCGCACCATTAACGCGGCACAGCCCGTGGGTTAACCCGCGACGCACTGTCGAGCGTTGTTGTTAGGTAACGCTACATTTTCGTTCGTATTCCGACTGTGAATTATTTCGGCCCGGGCGTTCTTCTTCGTGACGGCGCACACGCGGCGCGGCGAGTTGCTGGCGCAGATTTATCCGGTCTGACTTCTGGCCGAGCCGGGCTCTACGTCGCCGCAGTGGTACGGCCCAAGCTCGAGCCAGACAGACCCGGTGTGGTCGCCTACGCCGGAGCCGCAGCGACTCCTACTTACACCGTGAACGCTGCCGTACGACGCGGAGGGGTAATAAAGAGTGTCATCGTTTAGCAAGGCCGCCAGAAAGGTCAGCGATAAAGCCACGCTGACTCTGTAAACGTAACTCAAGGCAGACGGGCGTTAAACCGCGGCAGAAGTGGGCGAGCGATAAAAGCACGCCGGCCGGCCGGGCGCTCTATCCCGCTGCAGGATTATTCCGGGGCACAATGTAACGCGCTGTATACGCTACGTCAAACGCAGTGACGGACGAAGCCGCACGTGAGGCTCTTCGCGATTTTTTATGCGGCACGCGGCGGTTTTTGAAGCGCGCGCTCACGCGAGTGGGAATTGACACTTTGGAATAACACCGCCGAGAATAAAAGTTTCACCCTGTAAAAAGGAAAAATCACTTTTACGAGGCTCCCAGGTATCGCTCGTCGTAAATAAGTGAGACACGCGCGCGGCCACGGTGAACGCAATATTTCACGCGGCTAAAACGCGCCTTTCAGATGAAAATGAATCGGTGAATTTTATGTGCCGCCGCGAATGTGTACGGGTGACCTTATGTTTCATGGATCTATATGATTTTATATTTCATGGACAGCGCATTCCGCAGCGCGTGTTACCGGCTATTCGTTGATTCACGATCCTCCCTCGGATCCTCGAGACTCGCGGACGTCCGTAAATTCGCCTGGACGTCCTGGACGCGAGACGTAAGAGAGGTAGGACGAATCGAGAGAGGAAGGAACACGCGCGCCCGTTGAACGCGCGTGTCAAACGAATGAGGATATGATCGATACGTTCTTTTTCGACGCGCGCGTCGCGAGTGAATTATCTCAAAAGACTTTAAATCACGTTTCATAAATTGACACTCGATTCGCATGATCGCGCGCGCGACGGCGACGGCGACGGCGGGGTTCACGATTTTACATGGCATGATAACTCCGGATTACCGCGCGGAAGGAATTTATCGCGCTTCACTCACGCCACCATTTTTGACAGCTCGTTAATTCCGACGCGAGACGGCCGAAGGACAGAACTAATGTCCCGTCGCTTTTCTCCTATCTCTTTCTCTGCCTCTCCATCCCGCTCTATATCGCTCGCTCTCCTTCTCTCCCTTCATCGCGCTTAAACTGTTCTGTACATAGCCGTAATACTGTCGATGGCAAACGAGATTCTTTGCAAACGCATTACATAGACACGATGAGCGCCGATTTATCCGTGAATAAAGCCGCTTATGGAAAACAGATAGCAACTCGGCGGGTGCCGAGTGATCTCCCGCGTGTCTTGACAAGAATTCATGCACCTTCGGATTGCATCGCGAATTATCGCGAGTTATTCGCGACTATCTCCGCGCAGAGTTCCGTGATGAGAAGTTAACGCATTAAACATCACAGCTACGTACATCCGTTGCTGCGCGCGTGCATGCAGATCCTCTAATGCGCACTTATGCTTATTTATGCTCGGGGCTAAATCACCCCAACTATTATAACGGTTTAGGCGTTCGTGTTCGCCCAACGGACAAAGTTTAAACTCACTGCTATCACGCGGACGATCCCACCGAAACGCCCGCGGACGGAAATTTCAGATATCCAAGTCAGGGCGGAACGATCGACGCGCGCCCGCGCCGCTTCTACGATGCAGGAATCGTCGATCAGCGGCTTTCTTTTTCCAAGCTTCGATTTCACGTAAATTTTCCTTCAGAGTTCTCGTGCATGCATGCGTGATTATTTTGACATGCACGTATACAACGGAATGCGGATACACGGAATATACATACATTAGTATATGGAAATATACAGAGACGCATCTAGTTGGGCGCGAATATATAGGTATGACTAGATAATTGAGAAGGCAAACAGTTAGACGTATTAGGTAGTCAAATGCGCATAGCTAGTTAGCGGCATAAATAATTGTAGCGGCGGGTTATTAGACGGGCGGAAACATCGTTGATTAAATGTGCGAGAGTAAATACGCAGGTACGTACGTATATTTATGGATGCAGGCACGCGGATATTGTGTGGTTCACGGATCTACGATCGCTAAATGTCGATGAGCGAACTGCCGGGCGCGATTGTTAAATCCTGGACAGAAACGGAACGCGACGCGCGAGATGTCGCGCGTGATTCCGCGAGAATCGGACGGTGCGAAATCACCGGAGAGATTCTAATTACTCGCGGGACCGAGGGTGCGCGAGACAGCAATGAGCGTTTGTAGTAATTGTGTATAAAAATGTAGCGGAAGGTGCGCGCGCGAAAAGCCGACGAGTCAGCGGTTCGTCGCGACAGAAAGATAGCGGCGTTACACCCACCGCGGTACAAGCTTACGACAATGTTCCCGTGCAGGAAAACGACATAACATATTTTCAGTCTTCACTTACGTTTCTGTGAGCCGTAAAGACCAGTTATCCTTTACGGTAACGGCGGGCATAGCCGTTCGCGTCGATTATTATTTTCATCCGTCGTGCCTTCGCCCCCGATATTTTTATGCGATTCCCGGACTACTGACACTTAACCTGACCGCGCGTCGATATTGATAATAATGATAACAGTAATAATAATCGGTACTCGAAGAGACAAATCTGACGAGCGTTGTCGCTTCGGAAACGCGCTAATAAACTCCGATCGTCTCCCACTGAGGATGAATATCGATCGCGTCGCGCGATAAAAATACGCGTGCTCAGCTTCCCGGGATACAAGGACTAAAATTCGAATTTATGACCGACTCCAAATTTGAAAGGTGATAAAAATATTGGCACCGCACTCTGGTCGACAGCGACTTGGCAATACTTTCATATTTTCATCACCCTACCGATGTTTTCGTCCTGTTACGAATGCGAACGCGATCGTAAATTCGAGAACAGTTTACTGTCCCCCAGCGGTGCGCCGGATAAATGGAAGAAAACGACGATATCGAGGCGGACTGCGAATTGCAATCTTTTTTAACCAACGTTCCGTAAATTCGTGAAAATCAGAATTTACTCGGCGAACTCGACATTGTCAATTTAAAAATTTACAAAGAGAAAGAACCGAGAGAATCTGAAAGATGTGGATGAATTATTAGGGCCCAGTTCCACAATTTGCTTTAAACGGAGTTTAAAGCTAAACCGATGGTTAAAAGCAATAGTATATGCGCATATATTGTCAACATAATCCCATAGAAACATTAGTCGATTTGTGTCTGCATCATAAAGTTATTCTCGATTGAAAATGTCAGTTTACGAGGCAAATTCTCGTCATTTGCGGGAGGTTTTAATTTTCTGCTTCAATATGAAGAAATCTGCGGCTGAGGCTCATCGAATGCTCTCAAATACTTATGATGAGGCCGCTATTAGTGAAGTGAGTGAACGTGTCGTGAGTGGTTTCAACGCTTCAAGAACGGTGATTTTCACGTCGAAGACCGGCATAGCGGTGGAAGAGAGAAGGTTTTCGAAGATGCAGAATTGGAGGCATTACTTAATGAAGACTCGTGTCAAAGTCAAGAAGAATTGGCACGATCATTGGGAGTGACTCAACAAGCAATTTCAAAACGCCTCAAAGACATGGGAATGATTTAGAAGCAAGGAAATTGGGTGCCGTACGAGTTGAAACCGAGAGATGTTGAACGGCGTTTGTTTGCTTGTGAACAGTTGCTTGAATGGCAAAGACGGAAGGGATTTCTGCGTCGCATTGTGACTGGGGACGAAAAATGGGTTCATTACGATAACCTCAAGCGCAGAAAATCATGGGCATGCTTCCACGTCGACAGCCAAACCGAATATTCACGGCTCCAAGGCCATGCTCTGTATTTGGTGGGACCAGCTCGGCGTAGTGTATTATGAGCTGTTAAAACCGACTGAAACAATCACAGGCGATCGTTATCGAACGCAATTAATGCGTTTGAGCCGAGCATTGAAAGACAAACGGCCGCGATACAACGAGAGACACGATAAAGTAATTTTGCAGCATGACAATGCTCGACCTCCCCCCCCCCATGTTGTGAAAGTGGTCAAGACATAATACTTGGAAACGTTGAAATGGGAAGTCCTACCCCACCCGCCCTATTCTCCAGACGTTGCTCCCTCTGACTTGTCCCTGTCACTTGTTTCGATCAATGGCACACGGCCTGGTTAACCAGCACTTCCGGTCTTATGAAGAAGTAAGAAATTGGATCGATTCGTGGATCGCTTCAAAAGATGACCAGTTTTTTCAACGCGAGATTCGTACGCTGCCCGAAAGATGGGAGAAAGTAGTGGCCAGCGATGGACAATACTTTGAATCATAAATGTATAACCAGTTTTTTACAATAAAGCCTCGAATTTCGGAAAAAAAACGGCGGAAGCAAAGTTGTACACCTAATAACATAGTTTTTAGTAGTAATTATTTTATAGAAGAGATGTAACAAATGTTGATGATGAAAGATTGTATAAAATAAATTTGCCGGCGTTTAATTACGCTAAGATTACTCAAACTTGCAACAATTTTAGAATGAATCAACGCGCTTTGATCTACAAGGATTCTGTCGCGGGAATATAAAGACACCGATCGCCGATGTGGCGCATCGTAAAAGAAGGAACACGAGCAACCTTTCATCTGACGAACGTCGATCAGACAGCGCTAATTAAGGTAAGCCTCGAGAAAAAAGAACGCACGTTGCTTGAATGCCAGCGGCTAGAACAGTGCAAAAAATGCAACTCCGGACGCGGGATCGTTGCAGCGAATCGAAAATAAAACGAAAGGAACAAAGACACGCTCTCGCGGAAAGTTCGCTATAGGAAAAAAATAGGATGAACACCATCGCGTTTCGAACATCGGCTGCCTCGAGGCAAAATAGAATTCTGTAAATCAGAAATTTTTATTCGTCCAAATTTCAATCAATTTGCAATTCAATTTTTTTTTTCATGTTCCTGCTGATGATCTGCTCTTTTCAGGCTTCGTTCATTCGGAAGGATCGTATTTTTTTATACGTGAAAGTTTAAGCATTCAATAGTTTGACAGATGTTTTGAACTATTCGCAATTTCAAAGGTTATAAATTCGAGAATTCCAATGCACTAAATTAATCTATAATTGAACTTTTGCTGAGAATATTCCTTCCAAAAAAAAGAAAGTAAAAATGAAAATCTAATTCTCTACTTTAACTATTCCTATTTAATCAAACGCTGCGCATCGCGAATTTTTACTTACAACAGGTGTCGATATCCTGATTGCATTAGAAATTCGGATATGCACACGTAAATTGGAAATTTATTGGTCAAAGGTCAAGAGATGTAACGGGTACGTCAGGAAATGCGCTTAGATCTCTCAGCGGGATAATAGATGCAAATATAATCTGGCGGGCTTTCACGGTGCATTTAATGTTTCACGAGCGTACAAAATGGATAGTGTGTGCCGGTATACCTCGCATCAGCGTTGCTACGCTGCTAAGATCCCGTGCCGCCTACAGCGATAAAAGTATCGAAAATCGAAAGAATAAAGTTTGCAGGTATCGCGAACAGGGTGGGCGATTTATTAAGCTAATTACGTTATCCGCAACACTAACACCTTGAAAGCTTGCGAAGACTCGCGAAAAACTGGCAGAACGAATATCTTCATAAATCACACGTGAACGCTCAATGTGATTCGCCCTAATTTGAACGATTAAATTGCTGCAACTTTTTCACCATTGCTTTTTCATCATCGCGAGAGAATTCATCGCCCCCCTTAATCCCTCTGCGTTAATAACGCGATAACGTTATTACGTCGTCCGCTGTCAAACGTGTCTCGGGATTCTCCGGAATGATGTCTTTTAATTTCAACGGTGGCTCTTTGCACAACGGATCCATTTAATATCTCTCGAGACGCGGTGGACGCGCGTGCGGAACGATTTTATATTCCTACATCCTTCTCGTTCTCGGTATTGCGTGCGTTCTTTCCTAGGAATATCGGACGCGTGTATATATATATATATATATATACATGCGCGAGTATATAAATAGAAACCGGTCCATTGCGTGCCGAGATTAAATTTCCTGAAAGCAAAACGGACTGAGAACAGTCAAAGTAAAATACAGCCACAAGGAAGCCGGATGCAAAGTTAATCTCGCGATAGCGAACGTTTCTCCGTGCACGAGGAAGAAAGTCGGACGGAAGCACTCGGCGTGAATCGTCGAGTTGTAGTAGACATTAACATGTCAAGCGTCTGCATCGATACGTCGAAACTTTAAGATGAATTAATTCGCATGCGACGAATTCGTGAATTGGCGCGTGTAACGTCCTGAGTTTCTTCCGGTGCCTCTCAAGAGTGACGTGCATTCGGTACTTCTCGAAGGGAGAATTTAATCTGCGACGCAATTACTCGCATTCTTCAGTGGAGATCATCGAGTCCTTGAATTCTAATGCTCGGGGGGGGGGGGGAGGAGGGAGCGGAAGGGAGATCAGATCTCGCGATCAAAATGGCATTTGAGTTTAAAACGGCCACTCGAGGTGAAACGCTTCAAACTGTAACATCCGATCGACGATTACCGATTCCGCCAGTTGTTACCGACCCGAAACGGCAGTAAACGCTGCGCACCAGGAAAACTTCGACACAGTTCATTACCACGCGTGCGATATTACAGCGCCGAACAATATAAACCGCATCATGTATTATTTGACGGAGGATGCGACAATGAATCTTTCATGATACCGAAAAGGAGCGAGAAGTAACGGCAGCACAGCAGCAAAGGATAAAAAGGAATTTCGGGACGCACCTTAACAAACATACATTTGCATATTGATTTATTCATTTAAAATGACTTCCCCCCTCCCCAGTTCTCTGATCCACGTACGAAAGTCTCGCGGAATCCTGAAAACTTTGGAACTCGGGGGGCAATAATATGCTAAACTACGCGAGAAAAAGTCGCGTATAAGGCTCTAACTTTACATTTATTTACAAGTTCGTTACGCCTTTGATCAAATATTCGTGCATGCGCATCTTCTCGCGAAAAACCGTATTAAGGAGAAAATTAGAAAATTACCCTCAAGAGCAGGGAAAATTTGAAAGGCGCACAAAGCGGCATATTAAAAATATTCATAATTTATAGACTTTCGTACTTGAAGTTAAAGTTACTTGAGCGTTTACGCGTCTAGCGGTCGCAAAAGTGTTTTCGGAGAAATGAGGGAACATAACGATGCGAAAAGATAGGAGTTCAACGAAAGCCACAAACTCATGCATCGAAGAATTTTGCCAACGTCCTTAAAATCCGAACTCGAGACTGGACAAATTGAAAAATTTATCAGGGCATTAGGATCTCGGGCGAGCTGAGAAAGAGAGGAGGACGTGAGCAGCGCGCGCGCGTGTGTGTGTGTGTGTGTGTGTGTCAGTCCGATCCGGCCCAGCACGGCGCCGAACGAAAATTACATGAATATAAGATAAATGCTCGAACTGTGTGCCGTCGCGGCGCGCAGTAGATACAGCACGGCACTGGTCAAACACGGTGTGTCTGGTGTGCTCGCGCGAGAGGATTTCAACGTGGAAGCGAGAGAACAAAGGTCTCGACGTGCCACCGCCACCAAAAGTCAGACTCGGGATTAGTACGTACACGGGCGAAGCGACCCACATGGTCGGAAGATAATGGATTATCAGTCGGCGAAATTAGTAAGTGGCTTTGTCGTAATTGCGCGAGAGCCGGCCGCGTCGCCTCACGTTCGTTTGTCAACGGCCGATCTCTTTAACGCGGCAAGAAATCCTCCTCCTCCTTCTCCTCCTCCTCGGTCGCCTCACGACGCCAATCGCAATATAGCGCATTCCAGCGACTGCAAAGATGAAAAATCATCCGCGCTCGGAGGGGCATTACGCCGCGCCGGGTAACTACAGGAGGGTAACGGCTCGCGAGCGCGTCGACGTACGCGTTGTGCTGTTAACACGTGTTTGTACTAACCCTCCGCATAGTTATGATTATACCTCCGCGCCACTCGAAACTACACGATGTCGGGCACGAAGTAATCCCGAATTCGTGTATACGCGCGCTCTTAATTGAGCAAATATAACACCGCGATGTTTAACGAAGGGATTCGAGGACACAGGAAGGATACGGATGCGATCCACCTACGCGAGTAGGTGTTCCACCTCTCTCGTCCTCGCTCGTCCTCCGCGTGCACTCGTGCGAAATACCGCCGCCGCCGCCGCGCCGATTTCGCTCGTTTCGCCCGCGGTACCGGAACTCACGGAATTTCCCCTCTCATACCGAGTACCGAGCCTTTCTCTCTCTCTCTCTCTCCTCCTTGTTCATTTTCTTCCTTCCTTTTTGAGGGGAAGAGTCTTATTTTTATTTTATTTTATTCCTCTTCGGTTAATTCTCTCTTCTATTCGCAGACGATGCACTCAACGCGAACGCCGGCGGTGGCGTTCCTTTGGAGAACGATGATAAAGATACCGAGAGGGACTGCAAAAATCTTTAATGCAGCCTCGCCAGCGCAGGAGGGCGAGGATGACGGGGACGGCAGTTCCGCCATAATCCGGCATGCTATCGGAAAATCCAGGACTAACCTCCGACAAGCTTATCTCCCTCGTTAGCACGCGGAGCTCCCGGAATAATTTTTCTTCCTTCGAGAGGAAAGGATCCGGCGCGGCGATGCAAATTCGTTATCCGCGCGATACCCGAGGCAATTAAAGTAAAAGCGATTCAAGTTAATGATGCTAACCCGATTATGTCGGCGCGAAGTTAGCACTTACGAACGGGCTGCACGCTACGCTTGTGCCGACTTCTTAACATCGCGACGATCAGCTTTAATACCCCGAGGTAAAAGCTGTTAATTGAATACGAAAGTTTTTCTTCTTCTCCCTTTCTATTTTTCTTATCACGACGAATTTTTCGACCACTCGGTCCCCGTTTGATCATTGACATTCCTATATGGGAATGTTACGGGGGGGAGTTTGAGAGAAAAAGCTTCATCCTTTGAGAGTCGATACGATAGTCGCATGATATATTGTTATTTTTGTACCAAGTACTTCTCTTTCATCGCACAGCGAGAAGCGTCTTCCTCTTCGTGCTTTCTCTTTAACACGAGTGTATTTAACATGAGAAATCTATTAAGTGGTCTCTCTATGACGGAAGTGACGCGAATAAAACAGTGGACAGGACGCCGCGACATCGTCAACCGCGCGTGTCTCCCCGTAGAAAATTATATCGAGCACTTATACCGACGGCAAAGCCGGGAAACAAACACTCGACGTACGCTGGATAAATCTGCAGCGTCCTCGGGAACATAATGCAACATGGAATTGCCGTCGCAGTACCACCGCATTGTTTCCTCCCTTGCTTTTACTGTCCTCGCTCGCGCTATCCTTTCCACCCCCCGTATACACACGTCCCGGATAATTTCTGTCGCGTACTTTGTACCGAACGAATATTTTGCAGAAAAAGAAGAAGAAAAAAGAAATCCCCACGGGAGGACGACGTCGACCCCTCCTGACCTCTCGTCCTGGTCTCAACTCGACGTGTTTGCGAAAATAGAGTATTCGAAAGTATAGCGCCCGGCCGGATAGGTTACTGTCAATATGGACGCGCGATACCTCAGCGAACATAATCATTAAGATAAAAAAGCCAGTGATAAGAGCGAGACGGGATGCTAGAGAGACCGAACGATAATCTTTGCCTCGCGTTAGTACGACGGCGGCTGAAGGTTATGAGAACGTAAGGGAGGGAGGTAAAATCAATAACGCGGCTAATAATAAACGCCGAATCCCCTAAAGTGATGACGTTACATCCAATTTATACTCCAGCCTCGTCTAGCGAGACGCGTAGTAGCGAGAGGCTTCGGCTTTGTGGATTTTAAAGGTGATCACCCGGAAGTGAGTGCTCGAGAGAGAGAGAGAGAGAGAGAGAGAGAGAGGGAGAGAGAGAGACAGACAGATAGATAGAAAGAGGAAGACAATTAGACGCATCGCGGCCAGCCGCTCCCCAATTTTATTTTTAGCCTTTCGCTCCTTTATTTTCACCTTTAACGCTCGCGAAAAAAAATTCATAAATAATCCCCGAAAGTTTTCACGCAGCTTCGACATTTCCGGCATTTCCTGGTGCGCGTTCGCGATCTCTGCTGTATCGCCGCTGAGCGCGGGTGAGCCTCTGCGATTGTGTGGGTCTTTAATCGACTGCCGACGAGCGATCGCGCCAATATACGCTTAACAGCCTCCGCGCTTAACTGCCGTCCTAAACAAATGACTGCAACCGCGAGCGAGCGATAGTTTTCGCCATTCGCATAGTTCCGTTGCTCGCATACCATGGTGGACCGAAAATTTACGCTCCCCGAAATCCCTCAGAATTTCGTGATCGCCCATCGTACATCTCAACGGGCGCGCTTATGCCCGACGCAAAAGTTCTCGCCGCGCCGCCCTCCTTTGATAACTTTTCGCCGTCACCGCCATCGCCGTCACCGCCATCGCCGTCGTCGAGTCCTCGGGCGGAGAAATTAGAGATCGTTGTCCCGCCAAAATTGGAAATTCTAGAAGCGCGAGATATTCACGCTCTTGCTCTTTCTCTTCCTCCCACTTCCCCTCCCCCCTCTCTCTCCCTCTCTCTCTCTCTCTTTCTCCCTTGAGAAAACGACAAGCGACCGTGTAAGCCGACGCGCTATTTCGAAATTCGCGGAGCATCGTTCACGTCGATAATCGCGCTTTGAATGTTCATTCACTTCGACACCAGAGCTACTTAGATCTTGCGATCCTTAAATCTTCGTAACTTCGAAGAAACTTCGAACACACTCTTCGCTGTGTCGTTGCGAATTTCTAGCGAGATTAAATTATCCGGAGACCTATTCCATTCGTGTTTCCCTCACAATGCAACCACTCTCACATTTTACACTAGCTTCCTTTATTCTAGGTTACCGCTCGGTAAGAAAAACGTATTCTCAAGTCTCGTAAAGACTTCATCGACGCGTAGAAAAACAGAAACGGACGATAGTCGAGCGATACCGCTGAGTTTCCCGACCGAAACGAAAAGTTACGATCGTCCTGTGAATTTTGAGAAAAAAGATAAAATCCGAACAAAGCGAAAGAGAAGCGGCCTATTTGCTTCTGCTCGTTGCTGGCGGATAAAAGAGAAGTAAATTGTTGAGTGTGCGCGCGGCACTGCCGAGGAAATCAAATATGATTATCATGACGGACGTCGCGACGACGTAATAGCGATTCAATATTTGGATTAATTCACCTTTTGCAAGACCGAAAGACACTGGAACAACACTATTTACTGACGGTTCATATAAAATTGAAGAGGGTATTCACGCTCTCGCACAATGTCTGCAACAAGGCGCGCACGTTAACTTTCCGCCGGCAATTCCTTAACCAATATTAAACCCCTTTAATAAATCAAGTTATAAATTTCAATCAAGAATTTCTCTCTCGGAAACTTCCGCCCGTATCCCCTACCATCGTGGCGAGCTTCTTTCATCAGTCAAAGAATTTAACGTCGATTAACTACGCTACTAATAATTAGCGTCAATATATCGACAGAGATGAATCCGGGAGAGAGCCGAGCACCAAGAAAATCTCAACAGAAACTTTGACAGAGACCGAGCGGAAACTTCGGACTTTTTGATCTCAGTTCAGATCGTAAAAATTGCAGGGAACTCTACGCGAGGAAGGAGTATCCCTGGAGTACTTGCGATTTCTTTCTTGTCCCTTTCTTCCTCCCGTCGACTTGCTGTGCGCTCAGGTGGAGGGGCGGAGGAAAAAGTAACGGACGATAGACGGATAGAAAAATAGTTGGCTACATCGTCGGTACATGTAACGCCGTGCAATGCAGGAGAGATAGTTATAAAAGCGATCGGTAATCGGGAAGACGATGAAGTATTATTACATGCTATATATGGTCGTTGGCGTTTTCTCGTAATCTATCTGCCGCATTTCGAAATGTCATCCAAGATTTGTGACATTTTTCAATCATGATTTCTAACAAGAAAAGCCTATTCTACGGTTTTTTAATCGGCGATAAAATAACCAAACAAGTGTCAAGGCGCGAATAGTAATTTTGCATAATTTCGTCAGATTCTCTTTTCAAAATTTGGACAAATTTCCCGTTCAACACAAAATAAATATTGACACGACATAATCTTCAACATACGCGTCACTCTAACATTAACATCACTATTATCTATGAAATACCTTTCTAGAAGGCTTTCATAAATTATTTTAGACGATACTATAGTGGAGAAATTCGTACGATGTCCGCGCACGAGGAACCCGACGACGCGACCATTCGAGAGCGTCGTCCCTTTAAATCAAAAGTTCTTCATCGACATTCCGATCGAATGGACACGAAAGAGTGGAAAGAGCTGCTCGATTATTCTCATTTCGTTTCGCCGCCATCACTTTAATGGCGTTGTTTCGTATCGGGCATAGGCCTTTGTACGGAATATCGAATAACGGCGCTTTGAGTCCTTTCGGGCTAAAAAGTTTCTTATCGACATAACGTCCCGAAATATCGACGATAATTTTTATTTCAGGTCCGATACAGAGCATACTTGCGGCAGGATATCGCAAACGCGTCTTTTTTCTCTTCGATAAAAAAGGAAAAAAAAAGGTGATTATGACTCGATTCACCAGACTATCGGTGGATTATTTTTTTACAATAAGTAAAAGTCAGTTTTTTAAACGGATTTCCACAAATATTATTTCATTTCCTTGTTAATATGCACAGTTAGCAGCTCGACTGTGCGTACTTTCTCACGACTGGGTTGCACGATAACACGTGAATATTCTTCTCTGCGACGCGCGACTCGTTAATGTTTTTATATAAAACTTGTTTTATACACGAACGTTAAGGGAAATTGTATTCGCAAAGCATACATAGGATATTAGTTATATACGCGATCTCTGCTGAAACTGCTCCCCTGCATTGGACGCGTTACGAAAATTGCTCAAAAGCCCGTGTTTTGTGGTTTGAAAAGTTATCCATCACCACGCACTAAAAACTATAAATTCCATTTCAATGGGTAGCCGTTGAAACCGTAGCGTATTCAAGCGATGTCGCCTGTAGCGTGGTGTTTGCATGCACAGCGTAGTTCTAGCCGGCCAAAAAACACATTGCCTCTGTCTATTTGAAATATTTTAATCGAACAACGACGAAGACAAAGAGCCTACGCGTCAAAAAATCATTTTTCCATTCGTCCATCTCAAAGCACAAACGTGTACGTTTTCGTTCGCCGCGAAAAATACCGATCACCGCTTTTTCGCGGCATCGCATCAGCTTTCGCGAGTTATCCAAAACGAGCCGTTGATTCGCGAACAAATTTTGGGAAAAAGCTAGCGAAATCCCCATAACGGTATTTTTCAATAATCGAAGAGTTTTAATATTTAGGATTAAACTCCTGCTACATTTTGTTGCAAAAACATAATTCATCCAAAGTGTCTTCTCTCTCTCTCTCTCTCTCTCTCTCTCTCTCTCTCTCTCTCTCTCTCTAACACGGCACTACGAAAAACCACAAAGAATGTTTCAGAATTCTTTTTCACCAATCGTGCAAATTAATATCACCAAATGAAAAAGATTATATTCGTCGGACAAAGATTTGCAGCGCAAAAAATTTAAAGAGGATTATTAATCTTTAGGGTTATATTTATAATATAGTGAGGTATATATTCAGGAATAGTTCAAAGAGACAGTTCCAGAGAGGTGAAAGAAAACTAACGAAATTCCCGGCATATTTCCGTTATGAACTCTTATAGCTGCCACATAAAGCTAATGAATTTTCTCCATCGAATAATCAAAGGCGCTGCTGCCCATAAACCGTTCTTTAAAATTCGTCCCTGCCGACAAAGGTGTAATAACCGGGTAATATAAATTATCTCACGAGAGCACAAAAACAGCTACCTACCGAAATTAATGAGACGATTGTATTATTCCGTAATTTGTCGGGCATTTTTGCGTCACGCGTAACCCAATATCGCGAATATAAATTATAAACGAATATCAATTACGTTATATCAATTATTTTTTATCGGGTAAATTGCTATAACATAATTGCGTGTATAATATGAAAATTTAGAAATTGTGAAAGCTTACAAATTAACGATCAAATAGCGTTACGATAAAAACATTCGATAATCCGAGAATCTACAAATATTTGAACTTGTGTCTTCGAAAAACGAAAGGGCGCGAAGATAAATAAATGTCAACGTGATGAGAAAGAGCAATTGTGATGTCCGTATCGACCGATTATCGGAAAGAGTGACTTTTTCGTCTCCGCCGGTTACAATCTGACACATATGATTTCACGAAGGGTCCACCTCGCAATTAACGAACTTATAATTAGCACACAACGTTAACAACTTTCCTCGGTTCGGATTACGGTCTTTCCTGTCAGCGACAAACGCGTGTTAGCTGTTACTCTGTCGGCAGTGTCAGATAATAATTGTTATGTACTTTCTCTCTCGTGTGCTTACGCTTATATATATGTACAATTCGTTCTCGGCATGGCCGAGCTTCCGATTCCTACTACACCGTTAACGAGAGAGGAACAAGTCGATAAACGATATTTTCGTTTGTCAAACGTATCGTTCACTTATTTAAACATAAACGCAACGATCGGAAAGCGATGCAAGCCGTGTTTATCGAATGATCGGACGATTTGCGAGTCGGCATGCCATTGGATAAAATGAAATGTCAACGCAAAAATTATTACCATTCGAAATCACGCTCGTAATAAAGTAATTAATCATTATAATTATTTACTGAAGGTAAAACTTGCGAAAATGAGTGGAGGAAATTAAAATATAGTTTCATTTTAAGTGTTAACTACGTTTTAAAGAGAATATATGCGAGTCAAGGCTTCGGGTAAAACGATTTGATCGAAAGGTCTACTGATAACGATAAGCTAACTGATGGACCGACGTATATATCGCTATAATATTCGCATAGCAAAATAACAGAATATGGGGGAGGGGGAAGACTCGTAAAACGCGCTCTAAAGAATGTGCATCAAGCCATACGGGCCCGTAAAGGTAGGGCGTTATTTCAAGGGCAGTTAAGCCTTAACGACTTATTCTTTCCTTCCCACCTTCAAAAGGACTGCTATATAGCGACATGAGTGCAGGTTAAATCAGGTGATGGAAGGCACTTTCAGGAAAATGTCAAGATCGAACTACTTGGAAATCCCCGTAGACGCTCGCTCGCGTCTTTTTTATTCTTTTTACAGGGATCCTAACGCACAAAAAGCTACTAATCCTGCTCCTGAAGGATTTTTGCTATTTGCCTATTTGCGGATCTATCTATCGCAATGTTTGACGAATATACGCGATATATGCTGCCAATAACATTAAAATTAGATAATTTCTCAGAGCATATATTTACTCTTGTATCTTTAAGAACATATAACGTTCCTAAAACTCGATAGATTCTTAATTATTTTAGAGAAATTGAATATTAAAAATTATTACTCTCCCTCTCTCTCTCTCTCTCTCTCTCTCTTTCTCTCTCTCTCGCTCTCTCTCTCGTATATTTCAAGATGCAGGAACCAAAAAAATTTCAGAAAATCAAAAGAGATATGTATCTGAAGATGTTAAGATACCGGCTTTAATGTCCGCCGAGAAAAATGTAGGATTACCCGGAAAAAAATGAAACTCGCGAGATATAAAATACCACTACTGGTGTTATACGTTTTCCTCCGGGATATCCGATATTTTGTTGCATACGACTACGACTGTAACAGACTATAACCGTTATCGTTACGGTACACACCGAAAATCGCCACTTCTTTTTCATTTTATAACTCGAACTCGTAATCGTCATGTCGATTAGAAATATCAAAACGGCCACTTGCACACGGCGGAACATGTTGAAGCTGATAGTCGTGTAAAATGATTTTTAACTACCGTGTGCAGAATGAAATACTTTTTAGGATTACATCCGTTGACGCTGTTTCTTGTCTCATCGCGACCCCATTTGTGTGCTTCTCAAATTAAATATCAGATATACGCGAATAAATTGGAGCGGTTTCGTAAATGAATAAAATCTTAATTAAAATTCTTTCTAAGTCAACGAAGGGAGCCTGATATGATAGTTTGCTAAATTTCACTGTCCGCGCATGAAATTCTAAGGTTCGTAAATCCTCGGCTTATTAGATTTTCAGATTTTCGAAACCTCGTATTTAAGACTCCAAGAATCTAAATATCGGCGAACTTCTTCGGCGAACCTCTTCGTGCCTCCGAAACGACTACCGCCGTCGTCGCTGTTGCCACCGCCGCCGCCATTGAAACAAATTGCGAAATAATTTCGCTGCCGAAGTTCAGCAGCGGGTCCATTTGCCGCAGCGGGGCCGCGCATTTCGATTCGAGCAAACGAAGGAGCAGCTTGGTCGTTCTTTCTCATTTCATCGCGACGGCGGTGGCAAAGTCAGCGTTCCTTAAGACGACCGGCAGGAATCCCAGCGTCGTCGTCGCTGATTGCGCAGTCTAATTATAATTTCCGGAAGGCTCGGGCAATTAGCATCCAGCAGCTGCAACGGGCAACTGAGCGCGGCTGCGCATCTTATTATATCGTCTTTTGTGCGCAAGCGAAACCCAAAGCTGCCGGACGCGCTTCGAGCGACGCGATGACGAGCGACACCGGCCGGAGAACAACATCCACGTCGAGGCCGAGAATGCATATTCCCTCCTACGCTTCGAGGCCTTCTCGCTCGGGGCGGCCGATAATTATTACAGAGCGGAGAACTCAAAGGCGCAGAGGCAAACAAGTCGAGGAAATATGCTCCATTAGGCGTAATTATTCCGACGAAAAGTACGTAACTACCACACCTATCGCCGCGTGAGAAAGCGCTGCGAGCGAGTCGCAGGTGGTAGTAACGTCCACAAATATTGTTATTGTGACGCTTTATATTGCGCGAATAATATACGTCGACGTAATTAATCGCTCATTTTAATCGAAACTTCTCGTATATGAATGTACAACACAAGAGAACATGTAATACAAGATGGAAGTGCTCGGGGCAATTTTCAGTTTTCGAGACAACAAATAATTGCGTAATATCGTTACTTACGTAATATGTCACTTTGATATCGATTCAATCAATGCGATATGTAACATCGCTTACCTTGTTCTGCACCGGAGAATTTTGTATCTTGAGAGTCTTGAAGATCCTTGTACCCTTGAGTCTTAAATTTTTAGTTCTAAATTTCTATGTGTATGTGTGTATGTTAGAGAGGGAAAGATAAAAAAAAACACTAAATATTTCAATTTTCTATTTTTAGGCCTGCGAATTATTAGCTGTATTATTAGCGCATTCGAATGAGTTCTTGAAATCTACAGTTTTTCTGTCTCTAAATTTTTCATACTGTGAGAATTTTATTTCGTTCCGGATGTTAAAGGTAAATCTTTGGCAGGGAAATCTCAAAGCATTTTATTCCAACTTCTGAGGAAATTTCATGTTCGAAAATTTTCATCTCCTCTAGCACATTATTATCCGCGTATAGTAAAAATTCTAGATTTCTTGCTCGTAATCATTCTAAAGTCATATATTTTGTCCCAAGATCTAACTGCGTCGCGTATACTAACTGAGCAGGAACCGAGAGGTTCTTCGCGCACAAGGATGAAGCATTTACACCACTGAAAATCAGTACCGAGTCTCCTCTCGAAGGACAATACGCGTTCGCGCGCGTATTTGCCCGCACTCCGAGCAAGCATCGATCTCGCAAAGGGCTCCATTAGCGGCCCATTAGGTTTACCGGCTGCCGCCGCCGTCGCTTAGTTCCGCGGAGGGTTATGTCATCGCCCTTACACAAACGAAGGCGAGCCGTTCGGCTGCCTGCCTGCGATGATTCGCTCCCGCAACGTTTTAACGCCTCTAAATGCCCTCTAATCGAGCATCGAAATCGCAGGTGAAAATCAACCGGCAAAACTGCGGCCGACGGAAGGCGCTCCATGAAACATTCATAACTTCCGGAAAACGCGGCGGTTGCCACCCCTCGCGGCAAGGCGAGCGAGCGAACACGCGTGTGGTTGATGTGCTCGGTCGTGTCAGCGAACGTGTATCGGAGGCTGTCACCGGTCCCGGGTTAACATCAATTTCAATCTAGGATCGCTTCACTCGAGTCCCGCGCAATGAAACCGAATGTACCGGTTTTACGAGATCGTTCGTTCGGACATGCCGATCGCGGCGCTGGACTGTGTCCGAAAGTATGTCGACGTAATGCGCCCGGTATCTATTTTGCATGTAGCCGCGTGCGCTTCGTTAGCCGCATGATGCACTCGAGTATACCGATACTCGATAGAGTATCGATAAATACAAAGACAAAAATATGAGGAACCGGAATCGAAAATAGCACTTGATATCGATTATCCCGTCGAACGAGAATTAGCTAATAATCCGGGTGAAATTAGAAAATTTGATTACTTCACGATCGATGATATTTTCGGAGAAATTGATTAATTTCCTTTAATTAAATAACTAGAGCTCACGCAATTGGCAGTGAAAGACAAGAAATACCGTCTCTTTTCACGATTGATTCCTGATTGCTGGTAATATAAAACCCTCCGCAGTAATAAAACTCTCCTTTCACTCTCTCTCTCTCTCTCTTTCTCTCTCTCTCTCTCTCTCTCTCTCTCTCTCTCTCTCTCTCTCTCTCTCTCTCTCTCTCTCTCTCTCTCTCTCTCTCTCTCTCTCTCTCCGTCTCTCTCTCTCCTTTCCCCGGTAACCTAATGAAAGGTCGATTAATTCCAGGCGATTCACTATGCCCTGAGCACGCGTGCCCTTGACAGTTCTCAAGTAGCAATAAAATTACGTTTCACTTTCTTGGGAATCTGATGAGCAGGCGATTACTCTTAGATGATCTGCTGACCCTAACCCGAATACATTTCCCATCGTACGCCCCATGCGATAATAAAATTACGTACCGCCTTCGTATAGTGAATGCTGGGAAGCCCGATGTAGCAACGATTACTTCCAAATGATCCGTTTCGCTCAACCGCGATGAATCGACAGGATATCCTCAACCCCCGAGATATCAGGGGGAGAGAAGGAGGAGCATGAGGGAGAGAGTCCAGAAACTCGATAATCAATTTGCATTCAATAATCTGCGATCGTTAAGACGGATGTATTTGCCGAAGCCGGCATCTCAGCGGGACCAGAACTACCGGGCCGGAAATCGGCATGCGGATTAGACGCTTTGTCGTACGAGGCGAGGCGAGCGAGCGTGGCCTCGATCTGCTGGTCCAGGATTCCGGTTTGCTTATGAATGGTTCATGTGCCGAGTTAACGCGCGCCCACGTACGTACGTACATACCTGCGATCCGCGCGTGCATTCAGCCGCGCGTGAATGTTTTACCCAACTACGGAAATTACGGGAAACGCCCCGACGATCGAGTATAAACGCGAGCCTCGGAGGATTCAAAGATCTTAGTATCTAAAGACTTAATGATATGAGAGTTATAAATATTCAAGGTTCCGAAGAGGCAAAAGCGCGCGCGCGCTTCAAAGGTCTAGTAATTTGTAGATATAATGATTCAAAAATGCAAAAATGTGTGCACATGTTTTATCGATGGATATAATGTAGAGACAGGAAAAATGTAAGTACTGAAAAGGGTACAAGGATCTGTGTGAAATATTCTATGATGTTGATTATTCAGAAGATATTGATATATATACATATATTTTTTTTTCAATGAGATATATATATATATATTTCATTTATTCAATAAAAATATAAATAAGACTTTCTTATGTTTAACCCTTTGCACGTGAAATGATATTAAACATATTATTGTTAGAGATATCTTCATATCTATTTCATCTATTAAATGTGTGTTTAATATTAATTTAATATTTAATACTTGTGTTACTTTTTTTTATGTCTGAAATAATTCGAAAGTTTCTAAAATGTTTCTAAAATGTTTAATCTAAATGTTATTTCGAAATAAAAAAATATGAGCTAATAATATAATAATATAATATCGATATGAATTAATATAATAATGAATAAAAATTTTAAATAAAATATTGATACAAGTCAATATAACAAAATGTCCAAAAAGTATAATAATTATTTTAGTACAACATTTCATTATTTCCCTTCAAAATTTTTCTTTTCATAATTATATAACAAAGTTTTAAATGAAGTAACTCTCTCTAGAAATTAATATTTGCATTCTGTTTTTTCAATAGCTTTTATAATAATTTCTTATAGCATGACAATAATTAAAATGTATTAATTATTAATGACATTATTATAACGATTTTAAATGTAAGACGAAGAATTTCTCTAATGTTACCACATAATTGGCATTACAGTGCAAAAGGTTAAATCATTTATATCAATTATGATTAATATAAAGTGTCCGAGAATGTTCATTGAGGTTGGATTAAGCTGGAAAAATAACGCACCCCCAGGGAAAGGGATGAAATGTAAAAAATTTCCAATACTCACATATATCCTATAGCTACATTTTACGATTATTTAATAATCCGTATATAATACGAAAGATACATGATATTGCAAATGCAATAAATACGGCCGATTAAATTTATTATGTGAAAGGTCACGTTTCCGTTACTACGTTACGTGCCATATAGATATGCGATAATTAATGAATAACAAATATATGTAGTAATAAAAAGTATTTTTATCACTTTAATATTTTTAGAATAATAAACATTCATTATACGAAAGATCCGATACACACACACAAATTTCAACGGTATCTCACCAGCCCACTCCAACTCCACGTTACGCGCACGTAAATGTAAAAAAGGCATGCATACCTGTTTACTTGGAAAATGTAATCTGTTGCAGCTCGACGCAAATGGGCATCTCGGGGATAAGTCGTCTCCATTCCGCCTGTCCTCGGTTGCAAAGGATAAAACATTCGATCGTCGCTTGCTCGTTCGCTCGTTCGCTCGCCATTTCACGCAATTTTCCCCGAAAAACTTCGTCCTCGTCCTCGTCGTAAACACTCGGGCTGCAAAGGCAGCTTCAATGTTCGGTTATCTCCATTTTACCTCTGATCGATTATGACTATTTAACAAAAAAATGAAAACAATAATTTAAAAAATGACGAAACCTTTTTATTGCCTCTGAAATACAAAAAAAATAATATCAAATTCATCCTTAAATTTTATTAAATGTAAGCACTGTGCTTAATGCACAATTCTTGATTCAAATATTCGTTTGAATATGTCATATATGTAAAAAAAAATGTGTGCCCGTCTCACTTGAACTCACTTGAAGATGCCTGTAGCGTAGTTGATTAATGCGAAGACTACTCGGAAGATCTAAGTTCCCAACTCCCATCATATCATGACAGATTTTTATTGATCGTCCTTCCTTGGGAGGCAAGCTACACCGAGATGTTTCATCAAGAGAATCTTCTAAAAAAGAAGAAAGTATTTTTAAATACTTCTGGTGTTTCCGGAGTCCTCATCTAAAATTGTAGGTCCGTTATATGTATAATTTCCAATAAATGTAGAAGAGGAATCATTGTATTCTGACAAGAGTTATAATACTAATACTAATAATAATAATAATAATAATAATAATAATAATAATAATTAATAATAATAATAATAATAATAATATAATAATAATAATAATAATAATAATAATTAATAAATAATAATAATAATAATAATAAATAATAATAATAATAATTAATAATAATAATAATAATAATAATAATAATAATAATAATAATAATAATAATAATAATAATAATAATAATAATAATAGTACTCACTTAAGAAATTCTTGTAGCTCGATCAAAATTAGCGATGTCCGTGAGAAAAATTGCGAGCCTTTCACCAGCCGAATTATGACCCCATAGCTTCACCCTCTTCCCTTCTTCTCAATTTCATAAGGAATAAGACTTGTAGCAGGAACTATATCTCTTTTATCACACGATTTTGTTTACGATACTTTTTGTGCACCTAATTCTTCTCGAATCTTCGAACCAAAATGGCGTCTCGGCAACGCTCGGCTATCTTCGGTATGTCTCGGGTCGTACGACTACGTATCAAAAAAAGATCGAAACAACAATTAGAAAGAGACGAAATATTTTCATCGTCTCTAAAGAAACGCAAAAAGGATAGCGAATCTACCCTTCAATTTGTATGAAATATGAATATTTTTAATCACAACCGAAGTATAACTGAATATTTCTACATATTTCTAATATGTGCGAGAAAAAGACGCACACCCTTCTACTTATTGGCTTTTACAACTCAATGCGAATCAACAATTTTCACGATCGCGATTGTCAAACCGCGAGACTTCTCAAACTAAATAATGATATCACAGACTCACCTTCTCAATTCTCTTCGACTTAACAGGGAATAGAACTCGAACTGGACAATAAATTTGCATATTCAGCTGATTTTGATCGCGATATTTTTTGCGCGCCTATTCCTTCTCGAATCTTCGAACTAAAATGGCGTCTCGGCAACGTTCGACTATCTTCGGTATGCCTCGAGTCGTACGACTACGTATCAAAAAAAAGTTCGATAATTAGAAAATAATAAAATAAAAGACAATAATTAGAAAAAGACGGAATATTTTCATTGTCTCTAAAGAAATGCAAAAAGGATAGCAAATCTATCCTTCAATTTGAGTAAAATATGAATATTTTTAATTACAACCTAATTATATGTTTGAATGTCTCTACATGTTCTCAATATGTGCAAAAGAAGGACGCACGCATCTCTATTCACTCATTTTTACAACTCGATACGAATTAACGATTTCCTCGATCGCGATCGTCAAATCGCGAGATATCTCCGTGCCAAATTATAAATCTATAAACTCACCTTTCCAATCCCCTTCGACTTAACAAGGCATAGAACTCGAACTGGTCAATAAATTTGCAATTTTGTACGATTTTAACCGCAGCACTTTCATTTCGTCCCGTTGATTTAACTTCGAATGGCGTCTTACCAACATACAGTTAACTTCAGTTTAAATCTAGAAAGATTTCAATATTGATATATTGAACGATACATTGGCTGCGTTCAGCAGAACTGAGTGATCACTAAGCGCTCACTGATCACTTTGTTCTGCTGAACACAGCCATTGGCTATCTTTATGTCGTTTAAAATCGCATCGAGTATTGAAACTCATAAATTCTTTTTTAATGTCTTAAATAACCTCATAGGACTGGATTTCTAGGTCAAACAATAAGAATATTTTAAACGGTGTATATTAAACTGTGTTTCTATCCATTGCTTCAAAATTATTTCTGATTAATGTAAATCAAATTGACGCGAATTAAGACGAATTAGCTCGTATTTAATGAAAATCTTGTTCGATATATAAATATAATCATTAAGAATTTTCTATCATCTACTTTAAGATCTTTCAACTTTAAGGATACAAAGTTGTGTGGAAATATTTCAAATCAGCCCGAGTTCATAAAAAAATATAATTACTCTCGAATTATAAATATATTCTCAGATTTTAGGAATACAGATATAGGTTATATGGAAATATAACCTATATGGAAATATAACCTATATCATAAATTTCATCTTTCTTACTGACAAATGTTAGTAGGAAAGAATAGCAAGGAAGGATATAGTATATTTTATTTAGATGCACTTTTACTGTTTCTCTGCTTTTTCTCTCTTTTATGTTTGTATTACCTACATGTACATTTGTTTTGTTTGAAGTGCAAAAAACACTCGTGACCCTCTGTAAGATGACGTTTGATAAATCAAATCTTAAACTTGCAATTTAATTTCCATTTCATATTAATTTCGTATCACTGAAAGGTATAATTATCTACTGCTATATATGAGCTCGTACATACTTATAAATTCGTTACATCGATACAAATCCGTTTGTACACTTCAAGTCCGAATTTGAATGGCAGTTCTCGTATCGTTCGGCCACCTTCGGCGCCTTCCGGCAAACGAGCCTCCGCTCACAGAAGTTCCTACCCCGCGTGATTTAAAAATGTCGTTAAGGTAATCGCTCAGTTTTGATAGTACATTTTGACAAGAAACGAGAAATATGTTCACATAAAAAGAACGATAAGCTTGTAATAATTCTTTTGATATAGGAAATAAAAATATCTTATGCAACGACAGCCAATAATTTTAATTATGTCTCTATCTCTAAAAAAACAGACTATTTAGTTTATTATTCTTATAGTCAGGTATATTTAGATACATGTCAAAAACAAACTTGAAATAAATTAAAAAACCGATGGTAACTTTGCGGTAAAATCGTTACAACTTTCAGAAATTCACTGATAAGAGATTGAAAGTCAGGCTGAAATTCAGGTTATCGAATAGGCATGAAAATGAGTCTGAATATTAATCGTGAATATTAATAAAAACGATACAATTGAGATAAGATGAGATAAGATTCCTCAGTTAATATATCCATATTGTTCTTTCTTGCCGTTAAAATATCAAAGTTAAACTCAACGATAATATGAAAAGAATATTCGATGAATAATCAACAGGAATTTCTATCGTACGTAACGAATGAGAGCTTAAACTTCCCGCGGAAGGACACTTGCAAATACATCATGGCGCGGCAGCGCCGCTTGTAGGTGTAACGGGTGGACGCCGTAGGCAGGACAACATAGCCGATAAAAGGACTCGTTTCTCCGCCGGGATATATTTTGTTGCCTGTATAAATTTCATTTTATTGGACGCAATGAATCCTTGAGGACGTTAATCGAGACACAACGGGATACTTCATCTATTCAATACGAGAAAAGCCAAGGGCCATTTTGATCATTGCATAGGACATACTTCGGTGAAAAATGTCACAGGACGACGTTGGATTTTTGTACAAAACTATGAGTAAGTTGTAACATAATTTTCGAATAATTTGCGTTCTGCTAGAAGGTAATGAATGTTAAGCTATTTGAAGCAAAGGATTGCCTTAGTCAGTACTGTGAATTTTTGTCATTGCATAAAACCTTCATGAAAAATAATTTGCAAAAAATATACAGACAAATAAGTCTCTATTTTTTTTCCATTTTACCAGAGGTATTTAAACTCAAGAAAGTATTTTGTTTTACTGTGGAGCATTTGTATGTGAATTGTAAACAATATATATATAATCTGATAATAGGAAAATAAAATTAACAAGATTTATATGAGCTTTTTTCCAATGAATATTGACATATAAATTTTTTGTTTGTATAACATATTTCGCAAATGTAAATATTCTGAAAATTATCTAACAATAGTTATTTTTCAACTAAACATTTTTATGTTTAATATATACTTGTTTGTCATAGCTTAAGATTAAGTCATATATACTTGTTCTTCTATTATCACATTATTCTGATATCATTTAATACTATTATTATGCTTGTTATACAATTGCTGATAGAAATTATTAGTTAAATATCATAAATAACATTAGAGAACACATTCATTTAATATGCATATTAAATATACATTGTTAAATATACAACATTATGAAATATTTGCAACAAGTATATATATTACTTGTCTATTGTATTCCTCTATTATTGTATTCATGTATGCTTGTATATGTATGCATGTGCATGTAATATATGAGATTTATTAGTTTCTATCATTATTATTATTATTATTATTATTGTGCACAATCTATTATTACTAAGTTTATATGTACCAGCAACTGCTTTATGATAATAACAACCTGATTTGTTATTTGTGAATATACAGTAATAATCATAACTGACTAGTTTATTATTATTGCAACCTTGTTACTAACACGCGTAAAATTAACCTAACATATTACCGGTAACACGGTCGCGCGCGCGTGCTTGTGTGTATGTATACATATGTGTTTTATATGTGTGTTACAAGGGACAGTTTGATGCATGTAATAGGAAACTTAGATACTGTGAATCTATATGGTGTATCAAAGCAGAATTAAGGATCAGCAGTGATATGAACTACATAAAAACATTGATAATTTGTGCTATTGAGAATACTTGAACTTCAATCAAAGATACTGAGGAAATTGAAAATATCATGACTAGTCCATGTATGTGCAGGAGAATTAAGTGCAGACATAACCTATAACTGTTTATACACCACCTTTTGCACAGAAAGTTTAATCTAATATCTTTCATTTTGATAGTCAGCAATAAATATTATAATATATTGCTTATTTCTGTACAAATATGTGACAATAGTAAAAGTATTTTTTTTTTTCATGAAACACATAGACCGTGTATATATAAGAAATTAAATTATTACTTGCAGTTGAGAGGGATCCTAAAAAGAGGAAGGTGAAACCAGTTGAATCAGCGCAACAATCATTATTAGATTTTGACTTAGGTGAAAGCTCTGATGATAGTGATTTTAGAATTGAGGATCATTCTGAAGAATCAGATGATGATTCGGTAGATTCCAATGATGTGGGAAAAGGTGAGTTTATACTATAGAACTATATT
This sequence comes from Harpegnathos saltator, assembly GCF_003227715.2. Classification (NCBI taxonomy): domain Eukaryota; kingdom Metazoa; phylum Arthropoda; class Insecta; order Hymenoptera; family Formicidae; genus Harpegnathos; species Harpegnathos saltator. The sequence goes on along the minus strand of NW_020229877.1, from coordinate 778,677 downwards.
AACAATTGTTAAATTGTTTTATGTACTGTACTAAAAATCTGTTTATAAATTTGCAAAATTTCAATATGTCAAAATATATATATTATAAGTTAATTTTGAATGAAGAGTTAAAGAAATTTTTTTATATCTTATATGAATGATAAAGAATTGTACCAAATATTCTTTATAGAAGAAGAAGGTGGATCTGAAGAATCTGATGATGATCTGCTTGAAGATCCATTATTAAGAGGAAAACACAATGCTAACTTGACTGTAGGAGATATCATGGAACAAGCACGTCAACAAGCTCTAAAGAGTGGTGTCTTTGAAGAGAAGCTAAACAAAATGCTAATTTGTTGTGGTTGTTTGGGAGACAGAAGTGATGATACAAACGAGATTGTTGAATGTGATGGTTGTGGAGTTAGCGTTCACGAAGGTACATGTCAAATTTCAAAATATAAATACTCATAATTTTTGCTATTTATATATTTATTAACAAATGTCAAATTTTGTAGGCTGCTATGGCGTATCTGATGTAGAAAGCTTCTCCAGTACAGACTCCTTATGTCAATCAGCACCATGGTTCTGTGAAGCTTGCAGTGCAGGTATTGAAGATCCATCATGTGAGCTCTGTCCAAACAAAGGTGGAATTTTCAAAGAGACAGATGTTGGAAAATGGGTGCATCTGGTATGCGCTCTTTACGTGCCTGGTGTTGCTTTTGGCGAAGTGAGTAAATTTCTTATAATATATCTTGTGTAATTATATTGTATTGTAATTTATGTATTACTGTGCACTTTAGGTAGATCGATTGACAAGTGTAACGCTATTCGAGATGCAATACACTAAATGGGGTGCAAAGCAATGTTCTTTGTGCGAGGATTCTCGCTATGCACGCACAGGCGTATGCATTGAGTGCGACGCTGGATTGTGTCATACGTATTTTCACGTGACTTGGTAATAATCACTAAAAATACATGTTGATACTCCTCATATTGTTATTATTTATTATTATTGTTTTGTAGCGCTCAAAGAGAAGGTTTACTATCCGAAGCGCACAGTGAAGAAGTCGACCAAGCCGACCCGTTCTATGCACATTGCAAGTTGCACTCTGACAAGTCCCTTGTTCGCAGGCGTAGACGTAACTTTTTAGCTTTTCAATTGCGAGTACAGCAACGGCAGCAAATGTTGAAGCAGCCTAATCATTTAGACACAGATGAACATCGCAGGATTGAAAGAAAATTAGGGAAACATAGGCATAAATATTTAGCACATAAAGCTTCGCGTCCACCTCCATGGGGTAAATTGATCTTTCTTCTTGAGCATGTTTGCATTGAGTAGATATAATAATTACTTTATAATAATATTGCATTCATTATTCCATATTCATTATACAGTACCTACGCAAAAGATGCCACGTTTACTGACTACGTCCGCATCTGCTTGTCGTCAACTAGCGCGGAAAGCCGAACTGATGGACGTAGACACAACTGCCTTGGAGGCGCAAGAAGCTCAAGTGGTGGCGTTGGTCGATGTTAGAAAAAAGTGGCATATCGCTCCAGCTTTCAGTGTAGAATTTATTGGTTATTACTTGGATCGCAACTTGCGCGTAACATCCATGAAAAGACGACTACAGGAGCTTCTCGATATAAATTCACAATTATTAAACGAAGAACAAAAGATGGAGCAAAAGTACAAAGAAGTGAAGAAGGACAAGGAAGAGCGGATTCAATTAAATGTAACGTTGAAAGAAAAGATAGAGATGTATCATCTGGTACTTAAAACCGCCGGTTACACGAAGCCTCTGCCGCTGCTGGCGGACCTGCTGACTAAGCCAAAAATAGCACCTACACTTGGTCAGTCGCATTTTTGACTTCACATATTTATCAAATATGATAAACGCTCAATAAATATGTTGTTAAACGCAACAAATATACTGTATTTTTCATAGGTACAGGAACAGGAGGTACATTAGGTGTGCCAACGGCAGCTGCCTTGAAAATGGGAGTCGGATTTCCACTGACTATGGGTAAGGGCGCCGAAGGTGCACGCGAAGGTAGAGTGTTGAGCAGCCAAGCGCAAGAACAAAATCACAAAGGCGAACTGACTTTGCGACACCAGTGTGGTATCTGCAGACGATCGACCAATCAACATCTTCTTGCCAAGTGCGACACGTGTCATTTGCATTATCATTTGTCTTGTTTGAGTCCACCTCTATCACGGATGCCCAAGAAAACGAGACTGATGGGATGGTACGTACAAAAATATAGATATTACACTCGACATTTCGAATACTCTATCGTTAATGTATATATATGCAACTGCTCTTAAAAAATGATCTCTATGTCGTTACATACTGTAACTTGCAGGCAATGCTCAGAGTGCGATAAGGAATCCTCAGGCTCGGAGGTGGAGCACGTAGACACCTCGGCACCGCGTAAATTAAGACACTGTAAGGATGACGCAAATATGACGCTTACACCGCCACAGGAAACACAAACAACGCCGAGCACACCTACTACATCGAAAAATTCGTCCATTACCAGCAGCGTGACAAACGTCGCCGTTCCCGACACGCTCACGACGCCAAAAGTACTCATTTTGTTATTTTCTAAAACAAAGCAACACACCATTTAATTTGATAGTATCAATATATGCAAGAATGTATCGTATCCACAGTTAACTATTAAACCAATGGGGCCGCAACCGTCAGTCGTAGAACCTGCACAGATAGCTGAATCGGCATACAACCAACAATCTGTTAATAACATTACCATAACAGCAAGAGCAGGTTCGCCGGAATATATGGTAGCTTCAGCAGACGGAACGGAATCCGTTTCGCAGAGAAGTGGGAAGAAAAGGAGGAGGTATATACTGAAGAATCCGAGTATATACAATCCATTCTATTGAACTAAAATATAAAATATATATGAACTTGCACCTTATAGGGAAAAACACAAGAGATACACACCGGACCCGATAACCGGGATCAAACAAAGGAAAAGGAAGCACAAAAGGAAAAGTTTGGATATCGAAAATCCAGAAGTTCAAAGCCAACCGGAAGTTCACAGGAGGATCACGATAAAGGTATCTGTATTCATTTCTTCTCTGTTTTATCGCATTGCTCATACTAATTCGAACATTGACTAAATCGTGTCATCGAACGCAGATAAAACCAATTCCACGACCGGAAGGCGACGTAGCCTCTGAATCAAGCCCGCAAATGTTTGTGGCTACTTCCACGAGTACCGAAATCACACTGCCGCCGCCGCTTCTGCCGCCACCGGTTGCAAACGCGCCGCTACCGGGGAACGTATCTGTGAATAGCAGTAGTCGTTGGACGACAGGAACTGCGAAGAAAGGGAAGGACACGGATCTTTTGACGCAATGCAACGTCTGTGATACTCCCGGTACCAATCAGAATCTCGTTATGTAAGTATTCTGAAACTATATGACGCAGAACTGTAGCTCAATATCTTAACGAACTTCTTCATATTGCGAGTTCATCACCTCTGTTCTAGGTGTGACGAATGTAAGAAGTGCTATCACTTCACTTGTTTAGATCCTCCTGTGAAAAAGTCTCCGAAAAGGAGAGGCTATTCGTGGCACTGTGCCGACTGCGATCCTAGTGTAAGTTCATAAATTTTTATTGCTCGTAAACGCCAATATTTTTCAATATTAGATTAATGTACTTTCTATTTTGTCTATATATCGATACATAGAAATCCACAATAAATAGCCGTACGATGTGAAGAGCTATTTTCTTAGATAGGCATTCCTTTTTGTCTTTCTACCTAGCATAGTTCTCGCACACGATATGAGTGCACACGATATATTGTGGTATCTGTAAGACAACGATATTTTCTAAGACACCAAACGATAAATAAATCAGGACAATTACACTTACACTGTCAACAGATGCTTGTAGACAATAAGTACAGATATGACAAAATGAAAAGTACTTTGATCTGAAACATGTATACGAATAACTGACTGATTTGGTTTCATATTGAGGTGGATTAAATAAGAAAATATATGACGTCATCTTAAGAGAACACCAAAAATTAATATTCTAGAGAAATGGGAACGGAAATTTTGTTTCTTTTTGTCTGATGCACAAATTAAATTATATTTATTTTTTTATGTGATTCTCTGCAGCAGACTAGAAAATAATACGTTGAAGTATTCTGAAGTCCGTTTTGAGTCTTCGAATTTAATATTGTCAATGGGGATATATATCACTGGCACATAAAACGTAATAAAAGAAAGAGATTTTCATGGTAAAAATCTTTCTTTCATTTCAGGCCTCTGAATCTGAGACTTAATATCAACAATTTTCTATCTGCAGCTACAATTCTACGTTTATATAAATAAGGCATTCACACATATACACAGAGTATCTCGTTACAGAGTTTTTCTTTTTATGGGATATATATGAAAGTATAAAGAGAACCCGTTTTTGTAGTTAGAAAGAAATGAATTTTGGAAGTTACTAAAAATTTGTCTTGAAAATAGGCTTTACTGGAGGTTTACGTTACATTATAACGTAGTTCGCGCTACTCGTTTTCTTTTTTTTTTTTTTTTTTTTTATGAATTCTTTTAACGACTTTTTCATCATAATGCTTTGTAGTTTCATATAACGCGCGCATTCTTACGTAAAGAATTACTAAGTAAATTGTAGAGTAAGAAATAAAAGAAGTGTACAAAAGAGAATATTTTTACATGAGGCAAGAAGACATACGATACTATTTTAAATGCAAAATTACAAAGCCTGAGATGAGCAAAATAATTTATCTACATCCGATGCTCAAGAAGGTATTAACACACGACAAGCAGCTTATTATTTTCACAGTGTGAAGTCACTGCGTCTCTATATTATATTTAGTACGTTCTAAGTCTAAAACTATTATAGTAAATAAAAGTTTAATGTAATTATCCGTTCCTGGTTGAAATTTTTATAGGTTTACAAAAGAATTTTACAGTGTCGAAGACAGAGGCAGCACTGTAAATTATATTATGTTACTCCGAAAAAATAGTTTCTTCATTTTGTCCTGCATAAATCCGTTTCTGAAGTCCGCCGCATTCATAGGCGGTCGACCAGATACTATCACCTTCTTTACCGAAATCCAACTTGGGCCTTTACATGTCACGATTAATGCATTACTTTTTTTATCAAATCGCACGAAACCTGGAAGAGTTTCTCACATTAATCACGCACTCTTATTCAGAAATAATTACATTTTCAGATAAATAATTTTTTTCCTAGGAATAAACTGAGGGTTTAAACAACGTTTCAATTGTTGGAATTAATTTAGTGCCACACTGAATCAGTACAGGGGTAAATGATAACGATCAATATCACCTGGTACATCATCGTCCTCCGGATTTGTTCCGTCAGTCGATTTCGACACCTGCCGAACGTCAAACAGTTTTATCACTGTATCACCGAACTTGGTCGTTAGCGGATACAATTCTAAGAGACCGCGGTGCAGATCATACACATTCTTCGCCGTCATTTCGTCCCACTTGACCAAAGAAATCTTTGATGTAACTTTAGGTGCTACAATGTGTATAATTGTCAAAAAATATTAATAAGAAAAAAATTCATATACTTTAAGTACTGATTAAATTGTGTTTTTGTAGTACTATAGTAAAAACAAGTTACCATATGTTATTCCTATCCTTTCCTGAGGTCTCAAGGATGATATTTCCGGTAGTTTTCTTACCACGTCAACTAGTACATCAGCTCCTATTTTTGCTAACTTTGCATACACTTCCGGTAATGTTTCATCTGCATGAATATCTGTTCTCTCCTGTGCTATTATCTCTCCTATATCAAACCTGAAATAACAGACCAATGCATATAAAGATCCATTTAAAGTTTCAATTTTAATAGTGTGATCCCAGATAATATCAGGATTATGATGTTCTTTTCATTTTAAGAGAAAATATAAAGTAATAAGATATCTTATACATCACACAACACAAGAGAATCCAATCTAATGTCACTAACCAACTTGTATAAATTTATTACTTGGCATCTCATCGTGTTTCTAAAAATTACATGCAGAAAAATAGGGATTTTAAAAAAGAAATTATACTTTTCTGGCATTATTTTCATGATTGTAATTCCTGTTTCTGTATCACCATTAATTAAGGAATAGATTATTGGGGCTGCTCCTCTCCATCGTGGCAGTAAACTAGCATGAACATTTATCATGCCACTGTAACAATAGACATATATTAAAATATTATCTACATTTGTGAAGATTAATAGAACAACTTACAATGGAAAAGACTTGATGATATTTAATGGTATCAAATGACCAAAGGAAACAACTATCCCAATATGAAAGTCCTGCGGGTTATTTTCAAGAGGCCATCTATTAACAACAATTTTTTTCTCCTCTGCGTATTTTATAATAGGATTCGTTTTCTTTTTGTATACCGACACAACTTCTAATCGCAATAGTTTCTTAGTTCTGCTATACAGAAAACAATTTCAGTTTAACATATAATAAATCCAAGAAAACACCATTATTTGTAGATAAAAAAATTCCAATGTTTAAAAAAAGGCTGATATTCTTGGAAAATATATCTTCTACAAGAATACAATAATTGGAATAAAAAATGAATTATGTCGATAGAATTAGTTACTAACTATTCATTGTACAAACTTCGTAGACTCTCGAGAGCGAAATTATCCGTCCCGAAAAATAATACTCTCCATTGTCCACGTGTTGCAGAAGAATGTAATAGTTCTTTTCGAATGTTATATGCAGTATACAAGGAGGTTATCTCACATGATTTCACATTTCTCTTGAATGTTGTGAGTAAGTATGAATATTTCTTTATTATACGAGTTGGTAAATTAATATTCAACATATCGTCGTATCCTCACATTGAGAATTTATAGATATTAACATAGCCACTATCGAAATGCCTAAACGTTCGTGTAGTTATTGGCATTACCTCATCATTCCTTATGTGCATCTATGTATGTGTACATACATATATACACACACACACATATATATATATATATATATAGTAGAACTATATCATTACCATATAAGCAAATACAAATGTTTATTCTATAATTTTAACGTTTCTTTATTCAAGATGAATATAATGAGAAAAAGTTGATAAGACATAGCAGCAAATATGGGAGTTATAAATAAAAAAAAATGTAATATTTTTTGTAATATCCTTTATTACATACATTTGTTTTAGACTTTACTTCGCATTGGTATGTAACGAATTAGTCATTGTTAATAATTACGTGAATTAGCATTCTTTTGTATAAATATTTTTGTGATGTTCCTTGTTTAGTATAATTGCTATAATCGACTAAATACAAATGTATTACAAAATAATCTGAATGACACTTTCTAGGCCAAACTTAAAATATTGCTCCTCAGAATATGTTTACCTGGATAATTGAAAAAGAAAACGTAATGTATAGTAATAAATATAGATAGAATGGCATTAAGACATTTTCTTTTCCAAAGACCAGGATGAATAAAATAACGATCAAATCATATCCACAAAGTAGATTATGACTAAGCGAATACTGTATAATTTTTCTTTCAACTATCTGCACTTATATGAACTATAAAACTAGTTTGAATTTTATAACAAATTTCCAGCAAAAATGTTGAAATTAAACAATAAACGATTTCTAGAAAAAATCAACGAATGACAAATTATTTTAGTTATTAATTTAGTTTAAAAATCATGTGTACAATAACTTTACAAGTTTCTCCAAATATATCTCTCATCATGCTAAACTCAATATATGAGTACAAAGAACTTAATACATAAAATACACAAATGATTTTCGATATATAGAAATTTATTTATATAAAACTATTTTTTTAATTCATTTTTTTTTTAACTGAGGACTTATAACACGAATAAAATTCAACTGAAGCCTAAAGATCTCACATTAAAATACTATCCATTGAACTTCTATAACATTGAACTATAATACACGATTCTTTTCTATAATTATTCTATTTTCTATAATTATAATTTTAACAGGAAATTTCAGTATATCGAAAATCATCTCCATGTCGGCGAAAAATTGAGATTGTCCTAATTAAAACATTGTAACATATATATAGCTGCCGGGATAATAATTTAGATTCTAAATATACGATCAATTAAATTTGCCTTTTCTAATAGCAATGCGGTTATACATTCTCCCAAGAGCGCTCTTACATATTCTTACATCGTTGAAATATTATATAATGAAAAAGATCCACATAAAAATATGAAGGAACATCCAATGTACATAATTTGTATTTTCGAGAACTTCAATTTGTAAAAAATATTGCTAATAATCAACGTTTTGATTAGATCAAAACAATTTACATGTAGATTGTCCAGATATACTGTAACAATTTCTGGCATAGTTCATACGAATAACGCGACATTATTGAACACGATTTGATATTACTTGAGCCTTACATTCTCTTGATCGATAGGAATTTGTGAGAATGTATCAATGAATCACACCTGTATAATTTTCTTTTCCAGCTATTCTCATTTGCACGTGTTCAAATGTGTTAAAAAAAGGGAATTACACGATTGAGATATCGAAAATGTGTATTACTTATCTGTATGTAAAGTATTGCACTAAAAACACCTGTGATTCGCTATGACATTATGGATTATAAGGTCTCTCTCGTCGGATTCGTCACTTCGTGACACACACATTGGCAGTTTATATATTAATGATATGCCGTTTAAAAGTAGATCTATCGTGACACGACGAATGATAGATACATCGAAATCTTATCTAATTGTAACCCACTCATTGGAAGTGCGAGCATAATTATATTCATCAAGCAGGTAATTAAATAGAAATATAAAATCTATCTGTTAATTCGTCCTTTACTGTACATACTCTATATTAACTTGGCACTTGTATAGCTATACGAAAATAAGTTATATCTGTAATCGATGTGTAAGGAAGAGGGGCTGTGTAAGATCACTTTGCGTGGTGCACAAGCTTCTTAAATCTCGCGGAAGCAAGCGTTCGCTGTATAAAGAATGGATAGACACGCCATTATGCTCTATATTATACTGCCGATGGATTCGTTTTTGTCTCGAGTGACGCGCAAAGTAGACCGAGCGGTGATCAGCGATTTTAATGCAGTACTTCACAGAAAAAAACATTTCGTTTCAGCAAGCACATGATATGCATCCCATTAATTTCGCGACGCTATTACCGAAAGCGTTGCCGAACATTATCTTTATACGAACAGCACAAGGACTCTCTCTCTCTCTCTCTCTCTAGATATTCATGTAAATTTCGCTCAAATAACCGATATCGGCGAGTTTTAACTCTGAAATCAACAAAAATATCATAAGACACAGTCCATTACGCAAAAATTGCATCAGTGAACTGTCGAAACCTCTCTCTCGTCCGCACTGCTTACGTATGTTGTAACTTAAAACATGTGATTCGGTCTTTCTTAAAAACTCGTAAAAGAAAGATAATCCTCAGGCGGATACTAAACGTACGATGTGTATCCTCGTATAAAATTAACCTTTTCCTAGGAATCTGATCGCTATACCAAATCAGATTCGGAAAGGCGTTTGTATAACAAGGCCTATTCGTTTAAGACACTTTTAAGGGAGCAGACGCACAGAAAGCATGTTCCGTTTGGGTTTCGTCGGTTCTGCTCTATGAAAAAATCTCGTTTATATTACATTAAAATAGATAAATTTTCTCAACTACTTAATTCCTTCATTTTATTCGTTCGCGTCCACTTTTATAAAAACCTATAAATGGCAACTTCTCTACTACTTTCACAGCAGCTGTAATACCTACTTTTTTGGCGAGTTCAGTAATCTTACTCTCTCCTTCTCCTCCTCGCTGACGAAGATTCTAGTAATTACTATATCACCAGTGCTAAGCGTTTGGCAGGCCACGCTAGTCACGGTAGCTGCCCGCGGGCTATCGGTCTTATCTTGACAGGAACAGACGCACTTAGTAGGAGATGCCTCTGTACTGTTGGCGGAAAGCTGATCAGTCGCAGAACTAGTGACTGCCGAGAGTATGGCTTCCAATTTCTCAATCTTCTCCAGCCTATCCATCCGACCATCCGAAAGTATCTCATCCACCATCTGCATCGATTCCGTCAAGCTTGGAGTATCGGTATTACGCGGTGACAATATGCCACCTGAAAAGCACAGTTTTAGAGTTAAACAGTGTTCTTTAGAACGCTGAATTAGCGAATCTCCTTGACGAAATAAATCCTTACTTAGAACGATTAACTACAGGAATGCTTGATAGACTTCAGACTTTTTCCTATATTTTAATTCTATAAGCACTAATGAGACGTTTCTTTTCGCAGCGTAATAACTATACCAGAATGAGAATTCTCCGAAGTGTAACTTTCCATGCTGGGATACTCCACGTCGTCCGTCTTATCCTCGTCGTCGTCGTCGCTACTGTCGCCTTTATCCTGGCCCATATTTTCTAACTTCTCTAATTTCTTCGCAACTTTGTAGCTCCCCTTAAGCTTCTCCTTTTCGTCCTCGGTAAGATCCAAGTAGCGAAGCAGTCGAATCTCACGATTGCTCAGCACGATATTTTTGCTCGTCGCTTCTTCCATTCTTTTCTTCAGATCTGCCACCTCGGTCTCGACCTTTCGCTGCTTCTTACGTGCTTTCACCTCCGCCGGTCTTATGTGCATCTGAATCTGTTCTTCGCACAATTCCGCAAACAGACCTTGTATCTCCGGCTTGATAAGTCTATCAGTAATACAGAAAGAATCATTATTAAAAATCTCGTAGTGCTCGTTGCTCAATTAGCAACTTTGCGAATATTTGTTAACAAAAGTACACGTACCTTGACATAGCATTATAAACTTGAGGTACAAGACTCAGGACGTCGCTGCTCGCATAAATCAGCATGTCGCGAGTCATCGGTCGCCGGGACCAGTAGCGTTGATCCTTACGGTAAATATTCTTCAATTGTTCCTTAAGCGGATTACATGGAGCACCATAATGATCGCACAGTGTATTGAGATTAACGTTTTTAACTTTGTACACAGGCTTCCCCGTTTCTTGAAACTGTAGTACTGCATGAGCAGCCTATATATGTAAGATATTATATCCTCATATATAACGATTCATGTACAATATATGAAATAAATATATGATAAATCAACATAATTACGAACAAACATGAAAAAACGAGGGATATTACCTGTGTATCAAAAACGTTCGTCAACATAATTTTAAATTGATTGTACAGATTGACACTGTCGTTCCTACAGTCATGAATCACCTGCAAGAACAAAAACGATTAAAATAATTGATAGAATATACAGAGTGTCCCAGGCTTTACCAAGCAACTTTAGCCCATTACAAAAACGAAAGTAAAGAGAGACAATGTCACTGTTATCTGTAGAAATTGAAAGAATGTTGGAATCTGAATAGTCTGTAAAAATCTTGTGACACTCATTTAAAATGTGTTACGTTACGATAACGATACGTTACCGTGATGTTATCGTGACATGTTATCGTTATGTAATGTTACCTTAACAACATTCTTATGTTCCAGCAGCTTCTGAAGACCTCCAGCTTGAACGAGACTCGGACACGTAAACAAATCGAACACGTACGCCTGACCGCTCATCGTACCGATCTGTACGAGAGTCAACTGTCCCTTGACGCCAAGATTGATGCCTTCGCAGTCGAAAGAGATGACCACCTTGCCGTCGAGAGGTGGCTTCCGAGGATTTATTATATCTTCTATGATCTGAAGACTGTCTCTCGGCGTCGCTATCACTCTGGTCTGCTGCAGCACCTTCAGTTTCCAGGCGTCTCCCATCTGTGCGGTTTGCAAGCTGCGGTCACGTTCTGTGTTGTCCGCCAGGGTTTTCATCACGAGTGTGTTGATCCTCTGCTTGAGAGTCTGCTGCTGCAAGCTCACCGGTGGTGAGTTATTATTGCTTTCGACAACAGGCGGCGGTGTGTACGCATTCTGCAACGAGTTCGGCTGAGCCGTGGCGTTGTTACAGACGTTCTCCGGCTGCGAAAATTGGATTTTGCTCGGTGGGATAATCGGCAGCGCGTTCATGTGCGGAGTCGAGCTGTTGTTGCTCTGACTGCGACCACTGCCGTTATTCAAAGTCTTCGTCTTTGCAGCTAAACCCGTTGCGGATTCCGGTGCTATAGAAGATTTCGACCGGCTTATCAACGTCACCAGGTTACTCTGCACGTGAAACGTGTCCGGGAACATTTTGATGAAGGTCGACAGATCTTGTGGTGTTTTAAATATGCACATCCAACTCTCGTGAGAAAACTTATCATTGACCATATTGTACAGCTGGTCAATTAAGATCGGACCCTTTTGCTCGATGCACATGCTGAAGAAGTCCAACAGTTTTGCCGTAACCTCCGGATCGATCGGAATATCTGGCTCTAACTCCAACAATCGCTCCAGCTTCATACCCTCGTATTGCTTCAGTATCACGTTATCTTCTGTGACAACGAACGCGTCGGGATATTTGAGGAGAAAGTCGCGGAATTCCTTGTAGTGTTGACCGGATATATGCCTGACCTCCGGTGAAGCCTGCGATCGATGACCCAGGAGGCTTTTAATAGGCACTTCGATGCCCATGCCGTATTGCACCAGTTTATTCGTAAAGTATTCTACAGCCTCGCGGGCATAATCGCGCTTATTCGCGTTCTTACTACCGCTCTCCTCCTCCACGACTGGTTGAAACGTATTGACAGACACGTAATCGCCGTCGATCAAGAAGAGAGCCGGATATTGCGATAGAAACTTCTTAAGGCCACTTTGTGAACCTCCTGCTATCTGCCGCATCTCCTTCGTAAAGCCCTTAGCCCCGAACTGACAGCTTAGATCGTGCAAAGTACGTGGGCCACCTTTGTCCATCAATCGCTCAAAGAAGAAAAGGAGCGTCATATTCCTGATCGTCTCGTACTCCGAGCTATCCATCTTTAATGAAATTGTACCGAAATTGTAAGAAATTTATATTTGTATAATCTCCTCAATGTCAAGATGCTTCCTGTAAAAAGAGAAGCAATTAACTTTAAACAATTGACTTAAGACGAAATAATTTATAAACATTAGATTGCCGCTTAATGTATTTTCCACGGGGGGAACGTGAATCGGCATTTTTCACTTATCAAACATTGAAAACAAAAGATGCGAATCGGCGTTATTCAGTTTTTAGACGTTTATATTTATTTGATGGTTTGAAGAGTCAGAAGAAGATCAAAGGTTGCAACCTAAACTTTTAGCTTTACTTTATGTGCCCCTTATTACGACCCACCAAGATAATTGTCCAGCAATACACGACAGTACATTTTAGAGAAAATTATTGGTAAAGGAAACTAAAAATATCCATGTTGGAAATGTCGCATGTATGCTCTAAATAAAAGAGAGAGAGAGAGAGAGAGAGAGAGAGAGAGAGAGAGAGAGAAAGAGAGAGAGAGAGAGAGAAAGAGAGAGAGAGAGAGAGAGAGAAAGAGCAAAACACGATATATATTTGTAAATTCTGCTTAGAATCCATGTTTTAATAATTACCATACTAAAAAATATTATTATTATTAATGTCATCAATAATTGTACCAACCAATTTTTAATAAAGGATTTCGTTTAATAAAATATTTACATAGTTTCGAATAGATGCGTGCATATTTCATACATATCCCAAAAATGTGCAGGAACTGAGACTTAATCCGTTTCACAATATACTGTCAACAATGTGTTAATATTTTATCCACAGATTTTAGAACATTCCATATATTTCATACATTATTCATGATTTATATATAACTTATAAAAAGCGAACATATTAAGTTTACTGTGAGCATATATTTGTTTTATGAAATATATACACCCATGAAAAATTTGATGATAAAGTATTAAGAAAACTTGTTATTATTTCCAGAATATGTGAAATGTACCTTACAATTAATAATGTACTTACAGTCATAGTAAAATTAAAATACCAAAGATAAAGGCACATTACTAGGCTAGGATCACCATCCCTTAGTCATGCCTTTACAAAAAATATATCGAGCATTTGTTGACGATTGATAGTTATGATACTATTGTTGAGATTGAGCGATTTCCAATTGAACTGAATTTTAATTGTGTAGCCAGCATAATGGAGGAAAAGGCAAATCTAGAAAAACATGATCTAATCGTAATTTTACATATAATCTAATCATATCTTACCATAATGGCTATCTTAAACCTATCTATATTGTCTTATTGCATAATTATTTTGAGAAACTTACTAAAGAATTAACATACCTTAGCTCCAATGTAGAAGTATTTTGATAATTATAATCTACCTTCAATCATTGTCAGTTGTTTCTACCAGAAACAATGCATTATAAGATCTTCCTCCTCCCCCACCTGTGGATAACAATGAATGTTGACAAAAAGAATTTAAATTAAAGAACAATTAAGAAAACTTCTAATGGCAATGGTCTGATGCAACAAATATGTACATCTTATTCCATAATTAATGATGAGAACGTTCATAGTTTAAGTTATAAATTTGATCATAAGGAAATTCTGAACATATTTCGCGAACAAGTGTCATATCGTGTTTCATATTTGGGACATGTGCGTTCACACGATCTTGATATCATGCGACAGCACTCTCTGTTACGGCGCAGTCCATCTAGACAGCTGGCCTTCAGGAATAACACTTGTAAATTTGCGTCTCATTAAGAGAAGACGACGGTCGTAAGAAACTTGTATTTCTCGAAAATGTGATTTTTATAGGTCACACGGTTCACGTTTCTTCTAATTGACGGAGAAGCGGAAAAAAGAACGGCACGAATTTTGCTATCAGTCGTCTAGAGGATCTGGGTGATCCTATGATCACATTTTCCTCACCGACTCGCCTTAACGACACTCCTCACAGAACAAATATCGCGGCGTACCTTGGCAGCAGAATCGTAGCTAACCCCAATGCGATCTACTTATTCTTTCATCCATAAAGGTATATCCAATGGATTTCTTCGCTTGGGAGAGACACCGTCAGAGGGATCTCTGTGTACAATTGACGTTAGCGACAAAAGAAAGAACCCTGCCCCAACAACACGTCACGCATCTCATTACGTCCTTAATTAGAGCGATCTTGCTTAACTAGGCGGATTTTTACTTCTTAACAATAGATACAAACCAAAGGCCACTTGAATCTCCATTCGATTATACAACAAACAAGTAAAAATTAGTCTGGTAAATTGTTCGATATTCTTTTAGGATATACATAAAACTAAAAAGTTCATTTTTGGTCAAAATAAATAAATTAAACAGGTAATGACTTAAGAAGAAATAATAATAACAAGATGGTTCCAAAAGTATTTTACAGATTAAAGTCTCTAATTTTTCTAAATATATTTGTTTAATTTCTACAAAAATGATTGTTCAGTATTCAACTGAAAGATGAGGTTCGAAATTGGGCGGACGCTATTCTTCATTTAACTTGCTGTAATTGGTGAAGAAAGACGAAACAATAAAGGCTCGTCTACAATAGCTGTAAGAGTAAGGCTGTAAGGCTGTAACGTAAGCTGTCAGCGAATGAAAATATTTCATTTCGTGCCTTGCAACCTTGGCTGCGTTCCGATATTCACTGCCAGCACTGAAATTCTATAGTATACGTGACACAAACTATGTATTTTCAGTACTGGCAGTGAATTTCGGAACACAGCCCTTACAGCCTTACTCTTACAGCTAATGTAGACAAGCCTTAAGACTTCTATTGTAGACGAGGTATTACGGCCATTGTAGGCCACGCTTTATTGTTCTGTTCTTTGTAGCTGCACTGTTGAACTGGTGCAATAAGTTAAAGTGAGACAAATATAAATTTTCTCACTCTAGCTTATTGCACCAGTTGAACAGTGCAGCTACAAAGAACAGATCAAATATTAAGCTAGTGGCACACGATGCTTGTGTTCATACTGGATTGCTTGTTGGATGAAAATACTGCATTCTGATTGATATATTTCCGAAAATGGATGGAAATGTACCAATCAGGATGCAGTATTTTCACCCAGCAAGCAATCCAGCACGAAAACAAGCACCGTATGCTGCTAGCTTTATTAATGGCTGCATTCCGATATTCACTGCCAGCACTGAAATTCTATAGTATACGTGACACAAACTATGTATTTTCAGTACTACGCAACCTAAAGATTCAAGCTACAAAGTGCTTTACAAAGTGTCACTTTTGTCAAAATATATTGAATTTCACCTATTTTCAAGATGTTTTAGGAACCTAGAAATTTTCTTTTCTATCCTAGAAATTTTCTATCTGACAATCGGGATGTCCGACAGGTTTGCCGTACGACACATGTAACATCAGGCCTGGTCTACAATAGGTGTTGTAAGCTGTAAGCCGTGAGAACTGACCAATTATAGCCGATTATTTTTGTAATAATCGACTGTGATTCGTCAATTCTTACGGCTTACAACTTACGACACGGTATTGTAGACCAGGCCGCAGTTTAGCGTGGATAGAAGCGCGTGGCAATTGTACATACACGCATGCGCTACCACGTACGATTGTGTGGCTGACACTTTGCCAACGAAACTCATTTGCGCATACTCCAGCCTGTTCCAGTTAGCTACAGTGCCTTTCGGAGTCAGGCAGTATTGTTGTTGTTATTGTATTGTCTGCAGTTGTGTACTGTACGGAGCTTTTATAATTACAATGTCGTCTGGCGGTTGGGAATTGGTCGGCAAGAAGAAAGACAGGACGAACGGCAAGGTGAATAAGCTCACAAAGGCTGAGAGGAAGAAATTCATTGAGAACGCGCCGAAACTCGAGGATTTCTGTAAGTCTGTGTCCCCTCATAACCTGCTATCTGTTGCCTTTCGTGAATTGCCTTAATTTCGCTCCGATTGTCACAACCTTATTGATTCGTTTACGGGACATCGTTATAAAAATAGCACGATCAAAGCGTCACTCGACCAGTCAATCGTGCGTGAAATTTTTAGAACGCGTGGGTCGCAATATGGTGCTGATGCATATTGTTCGCGAGCGATATTCATCTGCTGTCGCACTTTTTTACTATAAAATCAATTACAGATTTTATTGTGACATAAAACAAAATTACTTAAAGTTGCAATAATTTGAAATATCTCAGAGAATAGTATTTTGTACATTTATTAAGATAAAGCTTATAATCTCAATAGAATGTTGATGTTCACACAAATAAATATTTATTGTTATATTGAACAAATAAACTGACTGAATATGTGATTTTAGTGCCACTGAGTCAAGTAAAGACGCTGTATGATAATCTAGATGGTAACAAGGAGACCAAGAAATCTCCTAAAGCAAAGGAACATAAAATGAAAGAGAATGAAGAAAAGAAGAAGCAGCAGCAGCAGAAGCAACAGCAACAAGCTGAGAAGAAGAAGCAGGAGCCAAAGGAGAAACCACCGAAAAATATAAAGGATGCATTGAACGCAGTAAGGCTGCTGTCAAAATTTGGAATAAATCTTAGATTATGATAAAAATTCTCATAAATAATTATATATTACTTTGTGTACCATCTTTTATTAGTAAGTCATTTACAAAAATTTCCAGATTGATATAAAAGAACTCAATAATGTACTGGCTACTGCACAAGCCAGATATCCTGAAGCTCCATTGATCTGGCTGAAAGACCTCGCAGCATTCCTCAATGTTAAAGTACCCATTGACAAAGAAGACGCAATTTTCTCAGGGAAGCCCAAGGATTATCCATTGAGTTTAGTACCTAAGGCAATCTCTTCTACATTAGAACATGTAGTAGAAATGGCAGGCCAACAGTCCGCCCAGCATTTCTATGAGATTACTCTCACCTCCATGGCTACTGACATGGTCAAGGGAATCCCTGTGGTTGGTCACAAGATATTTTTGCAGCTATTGGCACACATAAATCCTGAGATGACCGCCGCAAACATTCCTAAGCTAATTACGATAAGAAGCTCTTACGAAAATAGGAAGAATGTTGGCTTGTCCCTGCTATGGGCTTGGTCCCAGGCTGGCAGGAAGAATCTGGCGGTCGGCCTGAAGATCTGGCACGAACTAATGTCGCCGATGCTGGACATGAAGGGCTATGCGAACTATGTCGTGCAGATCTTGAATGATTTAGTCTTCGGCCACGACAACGTCCGCGATCTCAGTCTAGATCTATACCTGGACATCATTGCAGAGACTTACTCAAACAAGTTCAGCAACCAACCGGCCAATTTAGCGGTAGAGATCAGTACGAGCATTGATAAGTTGAGAGTAAGTAATAAGCAGCAGGTACAAATCATTGCTGAACATATCTCGAGTGTCGCTTTGCGCATTCAAGCATCTCGTTTGCGAGAGCCACTCTCGACGCCTGTTCAAGCTCGACTCATCTCAATGCGACGGCTGGGCGTAAGTGCAGTAAAACTTCACGTCTTTTACAGTCGATAGTATTTAAAAGCAAGGACATAAGTTACACGAAATTGTTCGAAATGTTGCTCGGAAAAGTAACGCCGAAGTCATATACGGACTACAGATGTGAGATAATCAAGGCCCTCGCGGATTGCCTTGTCACGGAACCTCGTTGCTTCGCCATATGGGGTTCCATCTACCCCACGTACTTGTACCAATCCAGTCTTCTCTTGCAATATATTGGTGAGTATCCGCAATTCCTTGCGCACCGCAATTGCAAACTGAATCACACTGTATTCCACGCAGAATTGTTTTTGTAGATGCGAATTTACCTAGTCTGCAGCCGCAGCTCAGAACCAAGCATTTCAAGGAAACCCTCGCGATTTTCCAAAACAGTAACGAGAAATGGAAGAAAGTTAAAGACGAAAACCTCGCAAACACATGCAAGGTTACATCTCAGGTGAGTGTTCCCTCGCGCATTATCGCACGATTTTATCGGATTATAAGACACATTACGAGTCCAAATAATTTGATAAATCGGTTCAAGAAGTACTATGAAGTGTTTCTCGAAGCGATTTATCAAATTACTTAGTCCCGTGATGGTCAGATAAATTTACAAGTGAACCGCAAGAAGTGCAATGGCTTTAGGCAACATGCACATCATCATCATCTAACTTTGATTAACTAACTTATCACACCCGATAGTGTCGCATCTTATCTTTGTACACATCTTATCTTTGATCGTGATCTGCATTGTTCCGCAAGTTCACTGCAGTATGAACGTCCGTCCTGTGCGATACGCTTATCTTTTGCAGCTGATAAAAGAACAATTGGCGATACTCGTCCAATAACCGCATTGCGTCGACGTTTTTGGAAAGAAACTTTTTCGTCCGTTATCGCCTAAGAAATGCAAAGATAACCCGTCTGTCGAACTGGTGAACAGTCACGTTATTCTCTTTTGTGTTCACAACACGACTCCCAGTGGGTAAATGTATTCTTTTTTGCTTCGGCTGCAATATAAAGTATAGAAGAAAGTTTCAAACGCATAGTGCTTCGCATAAAAGTCGTGTTCGCTGTGCGGGCTATAAACGTGCAGTGAGATTGCAAGTGCGACGAGCGAAGATTGCCAGTCGCTATTAAATCCAGTTACGTCGTAAATCTCGGTACGTTGAATCCACCGCGGGGCTGTCCCCGGAGAAAGAGAGATCGGGTGTATAAATACACTTGTCCGTCACGCTTAATGTAACAAGCTCACGTGCCTGATGCACTTAACACAACTTGGCGTATCGGGCGATATGCTTAAATGAGCGCATGAACAAAATTTATTCGCCTCGATGAATAGATGGACAATTAAATCTAGAAAGCATCCCTCTCGCTGAATTTTCTTCATAGATCACGAAAGTTGCGCTTGTCATTCGAAAACTTTCAATTAAATCGTGGATTAAACTAGAACAAATAAAAAAAATTCCACACATTTAAACTTAAACTAAATATTATTTTTATATATATGCTGCCCGGGCAGTACAAAATATTTCTACAAAATGTTCTTTAAGACATTTGGAAGCTTACATTATCCAGATGTAATCTATCCAATGTAAACTTGGTTACACGAATCTGCATTTCATTTCTCTGGTATAAGAATTTCGTCAGAATAATTAAAAATTTTTCATCGATAAAAGTATACTTCGAAGGAATTTTAATCAAGGCAAATTCGGAATGCGAAGCAACTAGACGCGAACGCAGCTCAAAAAAAACTTCGCGCGGAAGTTCTGTTATTAATAGCCGAGATTGTACAATACTATTTGGCGAAAAGACAGTTTGACGAAGACAATCTCCGATAAGGAAAGCGCGTCGTAGTCACTCCATGTGATAACATCGTCGCAGATCAAATCCGTAATTATACCTGTTGCGATTTTCATTCGCACGTAACGAACTGGCGCGCTTAGTGCGCAGTACGTAGTCGCCTCTGAATCATATATCGTGATCGACAACAGAAATAATCACGTGATCCACGTAACGTCCTTAATCCTGTTATAAATTCTGTTTTTCTAAACCCGTCGCTGCTAATGTACCGCCGGTGTTCCTGTGAGATATTTGTGTGATAAACATCACGCGCTTCGTGGGCGCGAATGATTTGGCTGAATCGATCGAATTCGAATCGGTGAGATCTATCCAAAATTCATCGCCTCTATAGGTGTACAATCAGCAATAGGAAGGGTAACTTCACCATCCGTTCGCGCATACATGCATCTCGCGTTCGAGTCTCTCCCTCGTTCTTTCCTTCGGCATCCGCGAGGAAGAAAAAGCGAAAGAATTTAGCATTTTTGAAAAGAATTTGCGAGAGAGCAAATTCCTCAGCCGGTCTTTAACCAGCGGATAGCTAACGGAGGCTGTCATTAAACAGCTGCTGTGAGCTGTGAGGCGCGCAGCTCGGACGATTTCGTTGTTTTTCGGCGACGGGGGGCGGTCGCCGAGGCAGCGGCGCGCGCTTGATTCGAACGACGTGCACGCATGTACGCAGCGGTACGCTCGACAGGTTAGGTCGCTTGTGTCGGGAACGAAGCTACTGGAACGGTTAGACTATTGATCCGCGCGCGCTCATCGCCCCCCTCGCAACGCCCAGCCGTGAGCAACGACGACACGACATTAGCACCGTTCGTTCATCCGTTTGTGCGTTTTTCTTCTTTTTCGTCGCGGAGATCGACGGAAGCCAATAACGAGCGTGTCGCGTCTTCGGATTTCCACAGGTAAGATCTGGTGTTCCACGTGCGTATCCTGTGTTCGATCCGTAACCTGATCTACGTAGTAAACGTCGATCATACGCGCCGCGCGAATTATCTGTGAACGAATGACTGTGCGGAATTGATAATTCGTTAATTGCTCGACACGCGAATGGTACATACCCTTTCAGCGCGTCAACGACGACACAAGACGCGTCGTTGATCAACATGTCATCCAGTCGAATGATCTGAAATGCCTGTTGAACGATCACTGATGATTAGTTATTGCGCGTCAAGAATTTGTCCCAATTAAAATCGAAAGTCAAGATCTCTAACGCGAGCTATACACGATTTCTCTTTCACGTTATCTCATGTTAAGCCAAGATAAATCGATGTGTATGTTGCAACATTTCTATTGTGCACATCACAAATAATTTAAATGATAATAATTAGGACCAGTATCCTTGGAGGAAAAAACCAACACGACAAACACCAAGAATCTGACTCAATCCTTGTTATCTATTATCACAATTGTCTGTTATTCTTTTTGTGTTTATCATTGTTTTTCAGGCACTATTAAAGAAAATGACTTCTTCCACACGTCGTGGCTTTCCCTGGGGAATAGGTAGCCTGTCTCTCTTGCTACTTATCAGTGCTGTCATAATATATGATGTACAAAAACATGGCTCTTTTGAAGGTAAGAATCTCCTATAGTGGTATCAATTCACACACATCTGTAGTATCTGTTACTTATCTCTTGTGTCATGCTTGCTTGCTATCATATTTCTCTTCAAATTCTGTCACTTATAGTATTCGTTGTATGAATTAGTTAAATTGTTCAGAAGAGAAATAATTTTACTGAACACATTTGTACATTCATAATAGTGTGATTTAACAAACCATAATATATGATTGATGAAAATATTCATTGTTATCATATCTTCTCTCTGTACCATGTCTCTATATTGCTTTCATTGTTCAGTTTCTCATTCATTTTTTAACTGTTTAGAAATATAAATAATTTTTTTTTCGACTGTACATCATTATTATTTATATATTTATAGCATCCCAAATTGGAATATTTGTGAAAACTAGTGGAATCTCAAAGTATGTAGAGAAGGCATGGACTACAATACAGTCGTATTCATCTGCGGGACACCAGACAATTAAGAATAGTTCAGAATATTATAAAGCTGCAGTTGACTTGTGTGTGCCATATGTTAAATTAGCTGGTGATGTCTATCTTGTAGTAAAGAATATTTCAATTAAAATTTATAATAATGCTTTAGTATATATCGAGAAGAAAACACCTATGGTTTTGGATACAGTAAGTAGTGATAAGCATTAGGAATATTCTGCTGTAAGTGCAAGATGTAAAATATTTCGTAACAGTCTTGTCTCTTTCTTTTCTCATAGATTGAGCACTATTTCCCAGGAATTGTAGATCAGATTCAATCCCGAAGTCTTCAGGCATTAGAATTTGTGAAAGTTTCTTTCGCTCTGATTGGAGAGAAAGTCATTGAACATTCCAGTGCAGCAGTAGAATGGTTGGGTAAAAACGTCTTCGTGTAAGTCTTTTGAATCACATACAGGATCTCCATGTTGAATACAGTGACTATAAATTTGATTTATCACTTCAGAGGTAAACTTAGCCCTGAGAATCTCGGAGATTACGCTGTATGGACGATGCGCACGACACTATCATATGCGAGTGAAACGTACAACTGGGTGTATGAAAAAGTACAGACTCTCTCTCCATGTCATAAATATTAAATTCGTCAGTTGTTCTACGGCGATTGCGGTAATGAGACAGAAATCTGCCTCTTCCTTCATACGTCAGCATTTATTATTTATGACACCAGAGTCAAGGAGTTGCATTAAACCTTTTGAAGATCACGAATGCGTCGGCCATTTTACCTGTGATATTTATTAAAAACAAAAAGAGAAAAAAGAAGGAAAGAGATATATATTGTCTTTTGGTCTGTGGTCTTGACAAATTTCGTGAATTTCTAATAAATACGAATAATCGTAGACATTCTCTTTTATTAAGATACTTGTGACGTGGAAATTATTCAAGTAATCCAGATAATACGTGTTAGTCTCTGTGTACGGCAGACTAATATATTTTGTATTTTCGTTTATAATGAATTTTGAAAATAGTGATTAATATATTCAATGGCTGAGTTATTAATAAAAGTACCATTTTTCGTAACAAAACTTGTAGATACAATAAAGAAGGAATGACCGAAGGTGCAAACTTTTTATAACGATTAACGAAATAGTTTAACATCCGGTGAAATGGGTCGTAGCAATGACAACAGTGATATATATATTCATAGGAATAGCAGAATAATATTAATAAATATAGCAATAATAATAATAATAATTATGATAATGAGATGACAGTAATAATAGCGACAAAATACAATAGATGAACATGATTATGACAATGATAATATTTTAACAAGAATATATTAAAGTTTTACATGGGAAGAGATCTGTGGACAGTGACAGCCACCTCCATAAAGCTACGTCTGTAAAAATTAGTGTCATCTTCTCTTGCGACAGAGAGAGCGGCGGTATATTTTTTTTGACATTGGTTACGTTCAGCAAACACAGTGGTTGTCAACTTTCAATCAAGATCATCTGTGATTAGTATGTACTTATAGTCTGTTCTTTTTCAAAGAACTTCCTGAACTGGTACATAGTACAATAAGTTAGAATGAAATAAAATATATTTGTCTCATTCTAACTTACTGCACCAAGAAATACAGCATTCAAAAAATTCTTTAGAAAAGAACAAACTGTTGATTTCAATAAGATTTGCACTTTTTTTTTAGTGCAGTTTATGCAATTTTAATGCAATTAATTCGAAACACAGCTGGTGGTCTAATGAGAGAACTTGTTTTCGATTTATTCCCAGAAGTTAAATTCTCTTATTGAATTATTGATTACGTTCGAAACTATATAAATGGAAGTGTTCAAATTATATTGAAACAACATACAATATCGCAAATGTATATACTTTAAATCTACCAATCACAACTCTCAAAGTTGATCACTCAACCGCTATTCGCTGAACGCAGCCATTGACTGCCAGCAATTTTGTAACGGTTGTCAACTTTTGAGTAAAAATCCTGATTGGTGTATATTTTTAAATCCACCAATTAATTTCTCGATCATTGTATTCACTGAACAGAACCTTTATACAAGGTCACAGCTTTCATCCCTGATTGCTCTCACGGATGCGTTTATATTCGCGTTGTATTTCCGTTTGGCTATTTCCGCTTCGTACGAGATTATAGTTCATATGGGAAAAAGAGTTTCATCGTGTTCTTATAAATTTGATTGCACAGATATTCCTCTTCTTCGTCCCTGATTCGCGCCAGGACTTCCAATATCTGACTGTAAGCGAAAATCATAGAAACCCATATTCACAAAATATATAGATGTAGTTTTTAAGTACAAATATAGTTAATATCGCCATAAAAATTGTAAACATTAGTTAAAAACATCAATTTACGATTAGGAAAGGAAAGAATGTTAATCTGTTCTCTTTCTTTTTTTTTTTTCAAAGAACTTGATACATATAAATATAATAAATTAGAATCTACAATATGCTGTTTGCTTTTTGTTTCTTTGTCTTTATCTTTTTAACCTTAAACTTTATGTCTTAAACTAGAAAAAGATAACGAATAGGAAATAGCAGAAAGCATATTGTAAATCAGGCTTTATTTTAACTTACTACATCAGTATAGATCAGTTCAGAAGGTTCTTTGAGAAAGAACAAACCTGGTGTTCGAGATCATTTCTCAATTGTTGGATAATAGCCACATATACTTACACTATCGTACACGGCTCGTTCCGTCCTTTAACCATCCGGTCTGCTTGCCATTTCTCCCTTTTCATAGATGGAAAGTGCGTTATAACGTCTTTCGCAGACACGTGTGATGGCCGGATTTCGCACCACGGACAATCAGTCTCTATCATCAGTCTGTCCGAGGGGATGGTGGTGACTGCGAAGAGATTCTCCTCAGTCTTCAGAGAACTGAAACACGAGATAAAACATCTTATCGAGATTAGGTCTTTTTGTGATTTTTGATAGAGCTTGTATGTGTTGTGATGATCATACCATCCGTTAATTCCAATGTACAAGCCTAATTGCAGTATAGAATTAGCATCCTCTGGATTACCGTCAAACGAATGCACGACACCTGCCGTTAGTTTATCTTTATGTTTCCGCAAGATTCGCACGAAATCGTCGCTGGCATTACGACAGTGAAGGAACATCGGTAATTTTAGGGTGGAACATAGAGACAACTGCATTTCAAAGTACTTCTTCTGGATGTCTTTAGGACAAAACTGCAATCTGTCGTAATCTAGACCTATCTCGCCGATTGCGACAATTTTGTCTTTGTTGTTTAGTGCCAGATCTGACAGTGACTTGAGATATTCCTCTGGATCATCGCATCCCTCTAGCTCCTGGCAGCGGGTCGGATGGCACCCAACTGTTGAGTATAACCTTTCTGAAAGTTTTTGATCAACAATAATCAATTTATTATTCAGAAAAGAAGATGCACATAAGATTGCAAGATTTATGGTACATATGAAACATCAATATATAAAAACAAAGTTATTTTATATTACAAATTGAAAAATTTCCATATGTGGAAAGTATAATTAAATATAATGGACTATTAAATATAAACAAAAATAAATATAATCTCTCACATATATATTCCAGGATATATTTTTAAGACTTGCCATCAGTTCTCGCTATTTCAAGAGCCTTCTTGCTGTCTTCAATGTTACCAGCGGTAATAATAATCTTTGACACATTGTTGTTCCAACTTCGCTCCAATACTTTATCTAAATCAGGCTGATGTTTTTGTAACCCATGATAGATTCCTTGGTACACAGGATCTGTTAAATTGGCACCAATATCTGTAACATTTGAAGTAAAAGATCTATATTTTTCAAGACCATTTTAGACAAATTACACAGATATTTCTGCTACAAATTTCGCCTAACGATAAAATATCGTTAGAGCATCGTTCTAATCACAGCGAAAGAACGTCTAATTATTTGTAGTTTCATAAAATACTTGAAATGTACCGAAAATTCAACAAGCTGCTCATCGAAAAATGTTGAAAAAACGTGCATGCTTGCTACATCCATCACCGACGAGATCTACAAGGAATTTAATGTTCTTTCTTTTTGTTCCAGGACATGCAAGAACGCAAAATCTGCAGAGCTATCGATCAGAAGCGATTTTAGCAACTCTTAATCGTGTAACCTCTCGCGCACGCAAGAGTATACGCGACGAGGTTACAACAACGTCGAAGTCAGGTACATAGATAACACGTCATGTTTACCTATGAATTTCCGTAAATTGGTCATTCTAGCTCCAAGCATGAAACGCTCCTATACAAGTTATGGGCAAATACTGACCCAAGAAAGAACAAAAGGAGTGACAGGAGAGGTTAGGCAGATGTTCTTAGTTTGACCGGCTCGATAGATTGACACATGGGTGAGAACTGGCGTCCCGTTTTCATGTGCCAAAGTAATCGCCTCAACGCGATTCTTAGCGTTATAATATCATCGATCCAATTCCCGTGCCTTGATTGAATTCTATGCAATAAAAGATTTATTTCCGGTTATTAAACGAGTTGCGTTATACCATGCGCTAGTTCTTTTTTTTTTTTTTTCGAAAATAACTGTATATTTATTTATCTCTATTTAAATTATGAAAACGTATAATCTTATTTTTTCTTCATTATTATCGCGACACTGTAATTGTAATTTTGTAATTATAATATACGGAACCATGTATAATTGTATTAGATATGTGATGATGTAACATTTATCTTAAATTTATATTTAATAGTTACAGGTGTCAACACACACTATATCACATAACTTCTTATAACTTAATTTACTTTCAAATTAGGACCTGAGATGCAATATTGTTGCGAAAATGTCCAAATATTTATTACAAAATAATACATATATATTCTACTGTCTTACTAACAAATGTTTTACTCAACTCAGATTGTTAGAAAGTAATTATAGCACATAAAGGTGTTTATTTTTTTTTCTACATATTTATTATAAATCTTAACTTATGATACAGATAAGTTTCCTCATGGTGCAACGCGCATTAAATGCATAGTATGCCTTGTTTAACTTGTCCACTCATATTCGTGAGTGAAATTAACATTGCTGTGAAACACGACAACTGGATGTTGCTATATCACAAATGCACCGTGGGAGGTACCCCTCTTTTTTTTCTCTATTCTATCGAGTCTCCTCTGACTCGCAAGAATGCGATTATTGCAACGACTTCACGATCGCGTTGATCTTCTCAGCGCATTCCTCCTTCTTCTTTCCGATCGCCGACTCCGCCTCGACAAACTGTTGCCGACTGATCTTGCCCGGTACTAGTTTATCCACGTACAACGCCTGTTGCTGATTGTAGAGCTCTTTCAATGACCGGTCACACCTTTGCAGTTCCTGTACACGCTCATATACATCACCGGATTCACCCTTTAACTTCTGCGAAATCTCATTGAGTGCGCTGGTAGCAGCCTTGTATTCTTGGTTGATGACCTTCACTGCGGCGAGAAACGCATTGGTATCCTTATTGGCCTTCAAGCATACCAGCTGATCGTCCAGTTCGTTGTACGAGTTGATCCGGCGATCCTGCGCAGCCAATATCTTCTCACACTGGCCGGCAATCCGCAGTTTGCTCTCCGATGCTTCGTCCTTATCAATGGAGAAATCCCACCTAACATATGTAATTACTAATAGGAACAATAAGTATAGCGCTAATGCAACCAACAATGGTTCCTGCAACATCAGCAAACGTGGGAATGTATACTTGAATCTGAAGCTCTGGATATGATTCTCCACCAAATTCTTCTTGGTCACAGACACCACAGGACGACCAGTGACATCTAGATACGTGTAATGCAAGGAATCCGGCAGGCGAGTCGCCGGATACGGCAATTCCAGCTGCATGTTCCGCGCTCCTTCTGGCAGGATAATCTTCAGCACCATTTCGTCCACGACCATGTCGTCGAAGATGTGATCCAACAGTCTCATCTCCAGAGTGTACTCATCACCAGAGTGGAATAAGTACTCATAACTGGGCACATTGTAGCCAATCGTATAGCGAGTCTTCCAGCCGCCGAATAATGGGAATCTAGGCCTCAGGTTCAGCTCCACCGAGTCCTTCTTGATGCGGGTATGCGATGTGGAGATGTTGCCGATCTCGTCCCGATAATAGATGTCAGAAGCTGCCGCTGGCAAAATAGTGTCGAAACTCTGGATACTAGCCTGGCCAGACTTTGATTCTCGTGCATATTCATAACGCGAAAAGGATCCCTTCAACAAGGCCCCAGTATGTAGAAGATCAATGTGCTCCTCGACAGCGATGTTACCCCAGTGAGAAATCTCAATGGTCCTCTCAAGCCTAGTTACAGTGAGGAACTTGTTGTTATTTTCAAAGTGCACCGTCAGCTCCTCGTGAACATACGGCGGCTGCTTCTCAAACGGACCGTAGACTATCCCCGAGCCAGTCTGTGAGACTGGTTTGATCTTGGTGTAGCTCTCAATGTTGCGCGATGGCAGTCCTACAAAGGTGGTTTGCTTGGCGACCGCGTACGGCAGATAAGCATATACATTGCCAGTATACTTAACCAGTTGCTTCTCCTGCTGAGCAATCTGCTTAGGATGTGGCACCAACTCATGCGTAAGGATCATCTCTACTTCAATAGTGAGCGTGCGACGAGGCGCCAAGTGATTGGCAAGATCGATCGAGAAGAAGGCTTTATCACGGTGCGCCTCCACCTTGGTCTCCGTCACCTTGAGCTGCAGCTTACCAGGTTCCACACGAGCCGTTATGTAGCTCAGGGACTTTCTCTGCACGCCGTCCAAGCAGAAGAGGAAGCTCTGCGTGGCGCGGTCCTTGCTGTTGTTGTCCAGCACCACGCGATTCGTAATCTTCGTCAGCTGTGACTGTAGGTCAATATGCCGCTCGACATTCCTCACCACCAGGTCCGGATCCACGAGGTTCCCATCGACGGCGGTGTGAACATGCGAACATACGCAAAGCAAGAAGATGCTTATCAGCGCGCTCGCACGCAACCGAGACATCTTCGGCATTCCTGCGGTTACTCCTGATCAGGATACTGACAACAGTATGTTCTTTGTCGCTACCGGCTTGCAAGGTACGTTGACAACGGACAATCTACGGCAAAGAGAAATATGTATATATATATATGGCGCCCGCCGGCATATCGATACAGACGTGGCCGGCAAAATGGTGCCTATCGCATTGCCACGAATTTCACTAAGCATTTACAACGTCGATAATAATCTCGTGAAACGATAATGGCTGCGTTCTGATATTCGCTGCCAGTGCTAAACATTTATAGTTTATGTGACAAAAATTATGTATTTTCAATATTGGCAGTGAATATTGGAACACGGCCAATGTTGAGTTTGTCCAAATTTTGATCAAGTTCTCCCTAGACGTCGTAATCTCTAAATTTTAGATTCGACACGCAATGAATGTGGCAAGACATCAACTTTCCCGTCAAAACCGCAACGTTGACTCAAAGATTGATTCGATGTCGATGAGAGTTGAATTAACGTTGATTCATCGACTATTTCAACGTCAAGTCAACGTCGAATCAACATTATAGTTCCGACTTGGTTTTTGCTGTGACATGACAAATGGATTCAACAAATGAAAATAACAGGTTATTCACGGTTTATTCGAGTAAACTTAGGTCCATTAGGTCGAACATGAATACCTGGTGATACCTGATATCTGCAGTCATATTAGGGTCTTACGGGTCCTCGTCCTTTTTGACCTGCTATTCAATGCTTATTGTGGGTTTTCAACATCTTGAATGTTTTCAAGTTTGCGACAAATCCAAGGGATAGCACGTTTGAATATGTGGCTTCATTCAACAAAAGAATGATTCATACTTCTTGGGCCCATAAAGGATTTAACAGTACGCTTTAGCCACAGTGACAATTACTAAGCAATCGAGCGGTTTGCTTTGCTAAACACAAACGATAGAAAGCAAGCAGTAATCCATACCTGTCGTACGCGTGAAAAAGAAATTTACTTCGCTTTTTCAGAATTGCCTTCAGGCTGTTTAATGGTTCAAAATATTCACGAACACTTTGAATGTTTGACATGGGGGACGGCTATTGCTATTATTTCTACTGTAATCGGATATTTTAAGCTTTGGAAGGGAAGACCTTTTCACGTAAAAAGGCTTCTTTTTGCGCGTTTTCACTTCTATGAATATAGGTTAACGATGTTTTCACTAACAATGCATTATACCGTTTATTGCGACAGTTTTGTGAATCCATTTGTGTCCGTTTATTCCTTTTGTAATGATTCATATACATTAATTTGGCTAATACGCGTATTAGCCAAATTAATAATTGCTGCGAGATTGAACTTGTATCATTTTCAAAATATGCGCTCACATATGTGTGATGCATAGTTTGTTCTTCTACTTGAAGCAGTGCTGCGCTAGAACTTTTCGTTCCTTTTCGCTTCAACGTTCTTTTGTGTACTTGTTGCACTTTGATGGTAAAAAGTGCACTCTAATTCAGTCAAAAAGTACAGATCCGATGAGTGACCAACGAAACGATTCCACGGCAAGAATAAGTTGCGCTAATGGAAAATACAAGATATAACATATTCTCTTTAGAATATTAACGCATCTTATACTACGTAATGTTAATGAATCTCCACATTTGCAGGGACGTTCGTGTACGCGTTAGTACTAGACCACTATGTCATTACGGAAATAAGATGAATCTGAAGATTTTATCGATGCAGTCAAGATTTGATGAATTTAGGAAACTATCCCTTTCTTCTTCCGTTATCAGGAGAATAAGGTAGTCAAATTACTTTCTATATTTAGTCACGAGAGACGATTAATGTCGACTCATAGCGCGTATTAGAATGAAATATATATTCATTAATATTATACAAATGATGATATATTCGTAATCCATATAGGAAATTTAATGAATCCTCGGGATGTTCATAGTCGTTGCTGTAACGGGATCGATGGGGCATTAAAGTGCTCTATTTCAACAAACGACGGAAACATCGGATTCGCTATTTTCGTTCATTGAATGGTAAAATTCATATCCGTTTAAACGGAGGAATGATACAAAACGATACAAAAGCATCGGCGGTTCATTGATTTACAAAGAAATGTTTCGTCTAACAGCATTCGAACGTAAAATATTTTTCATTGCAGAAGTGGAATAATACGAATGCTTACGAATGTGCGATCGTCTATCAAGAATCATCTCCCGCAGCATCCTTTCTTTGAAAACAGCGGCTTATGATATCTGAGTCCAAAATAGCGATCGATGAGTTGTCCTCCAATCCCGATTAATCGAGCCCGAAGTTGCACTCGCGAATTGGTCGCGAACGAATTGGTCACGATCGTCGCCAACGTATGAGCCAATGGACGAAGTTCGCATATCTCAGGCGCAAGTCTCCATTCGACGAGTATACCGGAAGTAGAGAGGTGGCGTTATAGTTTGTGGCGGCTGGTAAATCTGCCTTTTCATAGTCAATGCTCGTTTGTACCGTCCGATCCCGAGTGTCGGTCCGAGTTTTTCCACGGAAAACACTACTTCCCGCGATCGCATCGTCACCGTACGTGTAGTCAGCTTGCGCACCGTTGCCTAAATTAGTAGCAGTCCTGCACAGTACATCAGGTAAGAAATCAGCAAGTTCTTCCGCGGGTTCTACGACACGGCACGCGGTACGAGTCGGCTGCGCCGCCGCCGGAGAGAGAGCGGCGGTTTTCCGCTCTCACTCACGGGAGCCGTACTGGGTTCTGGCACGTGGTCCTTTTTCGCCTTTGCGTTCTGCACGGATCCCTCCGTGGCGACACACGCCGTTGTTCGGACATTGTGGCGAGCCACAACGGAAAATCGAGAAAGCACGCCGCCACGGCCACCGCGATGGGACGTACGACCCCGGCGGACGGGCGGCCGCAAGGGCGCGCGCGGTCGTGGCGTCCCGGCTGCAGCTGTATATCGTTGATCGCCATCGGGCGATCTCTCCTCCGTGCCCGGCACAAAAAAAAGCG
Source organism: Harpegnathos saltator (assembly GCF_003227715.2). Classification (NCBI taxonomy): domain Eukaryota; kingdom Metazoa; phylum Arthropoda; class Insecta; order Hymenoptera; family Formicidae; genus Harpegnathos; species Harpegnathos saltator. Next base: position 746,408 of record NW_020229877.1, on the reverse strand, counting down.
CAGCGCGCGCGCGGCGTCAGTCTTGGATGCCATCTTCGCGCCGCGCAGCGTACGTACATTTCGTGCGTGTATGTACGTACGTGCGTCGTATATAGCCTATATACATACATTCGCGCACTCATACACAAAATCGGCGCAAAGTGGGGGCGAGCACGGAGAAAGAGAAAGAAAGAGCGAGGGAGAGGAAGAGAACGACCGTGTGAGCGAGCGAGCGGATCGAGCAGCCACGTTGGTGGTACGGCGCCGTGGAATCGGACGGAGTATCGTCGAACGAACGAACGCACGTACGCACGCACGCGTCACGGTAAAATCCGCCGGAAATTCGCATCACCATCGTCATCGTCAGTGGCGGTAATAGAATACGGCGCGACATCGCGTCGCGTCTCGTCCGGTCGTCTCTCACGTACGTCGTCGATGCCGTCGATGTTCTCTCTCTCTCTCTCTCTTTCTCTCTCTCCTCTCTCTTCTCTCTCGTGCACGCGCTCTCGCCCGCTGTCGACTCTCTTTTTCGCCGTCTTGGCGCGCACCGGACGCATCTGCAACGTAGAAACACGTGCACGCCTCGTTACCACGGCTATACGTGACAATGCTACCGTGCGTGATCACGAACAAAGTCGTGTCCTTTGCGACGGAAAAGAGAGGGAGACGGAGATGCCATTTTATTAATGCACCGCATTCGCGCCGCTTCGATCGCGCGGATCCGGCCGGCGCGGCGGAGCGCCACAGCCGCGACATGTCCGCACCTTCGCCACTTTGTTCCGACGGAAGTTTCCTGCGGCCGCGAGAGAGAGAGAGAGAGAGAGAGAGAAAGAGAGAGAGCACATTCTTGGATCTCTCGCCGATAAAATGCACGTTCACCTGCCTCTCTCCTCCCACCGACGTGCCGTGTCGCCCGCGTAGCCCGCGTTCAAGAGACATCTGTGTGCAGGACGCGCGTGCGTTGATACGTGAGCTCCGCCGCCGCCGTCGTTGTCGTCGTCGTCGTCTCGTCGGGTGCTTTGGCCTCAGACCACTCGCAAAATCAGCTCGCGACCTTTTGTTTTACAGCCGACGGTGGTTATATAATTATATTTTCGACGTTATCGATACATCGATTCCGATAGTGGCGTGCGTAGAAGTAGAGCCGAGAGGAGGACCCGTCGTAGCTGCTCGAGAGCTTGAGTGACAGATAAGCTGGTGTGAGCTCGCGCTCGGAACTTTGTTCCGTGTGAATGACACGAAAACTTACGGGTCTGCTTGAAAAGTCGGAGCATAATTGTCGAGTATGGGTTGTAGCATATGTTGCGATAAGTAGAGACAAAGACTGGCTCGTCAAGCTGAGTCTGATATAAGGGAGCGACATGACACTTGACGATATTTGAGCAAACACGTTATATTATTAGGAGAAAGATCTCACCATGGTTTATTGAAAGCAAATACTACTGTTGGCAGATAGTGTTGTCAGAGAGAAAGAGGGAGGGAGAAAGAGAGCTCTTGCTCAAGCTGTGTTCGAGAGTTCAATGGTTTCTAATAGAATAACATAATAATATATACATGTGTACAATTGCAGATTCGATTAAAATGAGTTCAAGTGCATGTTACAAATGTAACCGCATGGGCCACTTTGCACGGGAATGCCCACAAGGAGGTGGAGGTGGAGGTAGAGGAGACCGCGGCCGTGACAGGGATGGTTTCGGCCGTGGACGAGAGAAATGCTTCAAGTGCAACCAATTTGGACACTTTGCGCGCGAGTGCAAAGAGGATCAAGATCTTTGCTACCGCTGCAATGGTGTCGGACACATTGCGAAAGACTGTCAGCAGGTCAGTGTCCGTGTCTGCTTCTCATCTTCCTTTCCTTCTTGGTTTTTTCTTTTTTTCTTTTTTCTTTTTCTCCTTTCGGTACTTTCGTCCTCATTGTCAGGATCGAGAAGGAGTTCGCGCATGGCGCAGCAGCGATAATTTTCAGCCAAGTCGCACGACCAATATTCTTTCTCAATAGGGGCCGGAGTTGAGTTGTTACAATTGCAACAAGACTGGTCACATGGCGCGTAGCTGCCCGGAGGGCGGCAACGATTCCGGTCGCTTTGCCATGCAAAGCTGCTACAACTGCAACAAGACGGGTCATATCGCTCGCAACTGCACCGAGGCTGGTGGCAAGACTTGCTACATTTGCGGCAAGACCGGTCACATAAGCCGTGAGTGCGACCAGGACGACAGGAAGTAGGAGATAACTGAAATCCGTGCCGCTCGCTTAACGATAACGATAAGCTGTTTACCGTCACGCTCATTGCTACCGAGAATTACAACTAGGTAGGGATGTGCAGACCTATGTCTCGTTGACGCGTATAATGTGCGGATGACATGTGCCGTCGTCGTCGTCGTCGTCGTCGTCTTCTTTCAGCCGCTGTCGTCTCTCTTCAGCCACTATGAACGTCGACGTCGCCGTCGGCACTCATCCTCGTCGTCGTCGTAGTCGTTCGGATTTCCATCTCTCCATGCTCCAAACTCCCGGAGGCCATCCAAGCCCTCCTCCCCCTTATCCCCAATCTCCTTACCTTCTCTACCCACCGTTGTTCTCTTCGCAAGGGTTTTTCTTTTTTCTTAATGATGTCTTTAAGTTTTTATTGCTGTTACACTGACACACACACACACACAAACACATATATACACACATACACGCGTACTGTGCGCGTGTTACACACATTTGACATATGATTATTACTCCTCTTCTACTACATACGTGTGCGTGAACGCAGGGTAATACGTCCGACGTTTTTACCACGTTACACGTTCATGGTATACACAATGGTATACAGACACATACAATCACACGCATTATTATACATACACGTATGTAATAATATTATAAACATTCGATTGAATTAGAGTAGAGACATGAGTCCTCTGTCCCCTGACTTTCGAACTGTCTCGTACGCGCATTGTTTTCCGATGCAAGATGTATGGATACTCGGGAAGCTCACACGTGGTCTCGCGAGGTGTCGGCGCATATTTGCGCGGTGTAAGCCGCGTCACTTCCTTCGTACACGCGCTCCCTCGGCGACTCTCGCATTTGTACAATGAACAAGTTTTAAATTTTGAATAACTGAGTAGATTGACAACATGACAAAAGGATACCAAAAAAAAATGGGATAGGCTGCTGCTAGTTAGCGCCCGTTGAGAGAGGGACGTCTCGCTATTGACACTGGCACAGTGTGACTCACGTCGCATCACTTTTCGCATCCACGCATCTTGTATTCTCCGGTCCTCCCTCTCGAACTCTCTAGCCGACACTCACAAAGAAAAAAAGAAGTAATTCGAAAGCGAAAGCGGGAATGGAAAGAGAAAGCGAGAACACATGCCGGCCCTGAATGCATAAAAATAAGATTTAGTAACGCTAATTTTTAATGTGTAAGGATGTAATGAGGATCTTGCCGAGCTGTTACTACGTCATTTTTCTTTCAGTTTCTTATATTTCCATTTACTTTTATCATTTTACTTACACCAGACTCGTTCAATTCCGTCGTACGCGGACGGACGAACGGACGTACGGACAAGAAAGCGAAACATAGTTGTAGGATTGTCAGTGTTTACGGGTTTATATACAGTTGTACTGGGTCGTGTCCCCTGACTTCGACGAAGTAGGGCGAGGAAGAGAAAGAGAGAAATAGATACACGCGCTTTCTCTAAACACTAAACGGAAAGGAAGCATCGAGATTTATAACCAGTATAAGTACGTTTGAAAAGAACGATTATTACATCGATATGTATGTATATATACATATAAACACCGTGGTCTGTACAAGAGTTGGCACATTTTGTACGTACAATCATATAATTGTTAATAACGCGACTATAGTTCATATAGTTCATACCGTCGCCCGACTGTTGACGGACTTGAGATGAGAGGAGCCCACACTGGATTGTACCAACCTTACTATATCCTTACATGTTGCTGAAAATACTTCGTTACTAGGTATATGTATATATATATGCGCATATGTGTATACATATATTTATGCATATGTGCTGGAGCTGTATTTTGTACTGTAAAAAGCTAGCTATACTCTGGTCGTTGCTGGTGGCTAATTCCGATGTTATTCTATATTGTACACGCGAGATTATATTTTTCATTCATGTGTAGATACTACATGCTGGTGAGTCAGACTTTTTTATTTTTTTTTTTTTTTTTTAATATTACTATTTCTTGCTCGTGTAACTTATATGTTGTAAGAGCAAAATTTGTAGATACGGCAAAAGAGACAATGAACGAAGGAAGAAAAATACTGACAAAAAAATTGATGATTGATGGAGAAATGACATGGCAAACTACAAATTTGTCTATTCCCTGCCAAGGCAGGGACGACCATTTATGTTTGACGCGAGTACAAAGCGAAATTTTTCCTAAAAGAGAACATCAAGAGGTGTAAGAGAAACGCGAGCGCGTGTATAGCCACGCGATGAAATCACGTTGGCCAGGCCGCGACTCAAGTTCGATCGCAGCGTGCAGTGTTCATAAAAATTAAAAGAAAAAAAAGATTCAACGCGAGCAACGTAATTAGGGTAAGAGAAGCGTTTTTAGAATTCTGACTACTTTCAAAATATACCGGACCATACTCACGCTAACACAACGCGACACATTACAGTATCCTCGACATCTTCGCAAATAAACGGCGAGTCTTTGTTTAGTCCGAAAGATGAACACGTGGACGGATTGTGCGTGCGCGTGCGAATCACCTCGATGATTCTGAAGAAGATTATGAGGAAGAAGTATAAGAACTCGCGAAGAATCCTCGCACGATTCGTCCGCGTGCGAGCTCAAAGGTGGTTTTACCAGCAGCGACAATTGTGTATTTAACGTTCAGAAGCCAGGCGTGCCTGACTATCTCGGTGGAAGGAAGACCCGGGTCGACGCGGCCCGTGGTGTAATTTCGCGGTAACCCAGGTGTCCTGCAAAAGTAACAATTTTATACACTTAATTACACACTCTGTTCGAGACTTAATGCCGGATCTCATTGCGTAGTTTCGGTGTGCTAGTACTCACGACGAGACTTGGAGAGGATCAAATAAATTGTACTTCGCGCTATATCGGACTGCGACGTTTCTCTGGTGCTACCAGTGCGTGGACTTGTGTGTCTTTGTGCATCAAATTCAGCAGAAATCGAGTGTCTGCAAGACATACATGAAAGATTAGGACGTCTTTCGGACCAGCATGTACCACGTTCAATCATCTAGATATTTTTTATCGCGAATAGAAATTAATCTAAGTCTTCGTGTAATTAAAATTCGCTGCTTTTCGCTGGAATCGAAGAAAGTTAGAGAAAAATAAGTTTGTATCATAATTTTGTAATCCCGTACGATAGGCGTCCTAATTTCTTCTCGGACTTCTCTTCTCGAGATCTTCGATCTTTCCGGAGGATACATTTCATATTGAGGATATGCTGTAAAGTACTTGACCCTTTATTTCTAAGTCTTAGCATTAGGAGAGACAATTTGTAGATTAAATTGAGATTGAAGATACATTTTTCGAATGCTACCTTCTCAGACGTTTTTTCGTGTTGTCTGGCTGGGAACGTTTGTTAGTGAAAACGTTTGTCGAAGGGTGTGAACGTCGTGTCATTTCTGTGTAAATGCATGATGTATATTTACTGAACGATATATAATAAGCCTGATTATATCACAGGCGCATGATCGTTTGCCTTTCGCGATCACAGTCCGGTTACACCGGCAGCACCAGAGATTCAAAAAAAAAAACGAGCATAAATAATTATATGAAAAATATGAAAAAGGAGTGCGATTAGGGCACCTGCGCTTTTGTCTCTGCTACAAGACTTACGTACGAATATTGTAAAGAATACGACTGTTACACAGTGTATGAATTTAATTCGACCGGCGGCGCACGCCGGGTCCACGACTCGACTTATATATTAAACTAATCTATTAATACTTAAAAAAACAAACGAGAGAGAGTGAGAGAGAGCGAGAAAGAAAGAAGGAAGAAGACAAGGAGGATGAAGAGGAAGAAGTGAAAAGGAAAAAAAAACAAATGAGCTACAAACTAATAAAAGGATTGTGAAGTATTCGAAGTTATGTTTTTAAACTGAATTTTTGAAATAGAATGTGTATGGAGAGGCAAACGAGTTTTCTTTTCGTTCCCTTGATGGATACTGCGATGCGGATGTCCTCGTCGTTCAAGTTGTGACCGCACGCGTCTTTGATGAGTCAACAGAGAAGCGGCACGTGAATTATAATTCTTATACAGAAATTTAGTACGAATATTAAGAAACGAGAGAATGGTAATTTAATTATAATTATAATAGTTATATATAATTATTTTTACACATGTACTTTCCACCTATACCATACATTTGTAATTAAAATATTTCGTTGGATTTAGTTTTTCATGCTGACAACGTAACACGAAAGTGATCTCTATTCGTGCTAATAAAGCGACAAAATTCACGCACGATGTATTTGTTTTATGCTTGCAACGTCGAAAATTGAACTATATTTACGAAATTTACATCGGTCCGGCTGATTCCATTAAACGGAATTAATACGTAATGACTCGACGAAAAATCCGAAAGTTGGTCGCTGTGATGAGTTCGCAACTAATGATTCACACAATCACATCGGTGATATACGATGTATATATGGGCTCGTGTGTGCATGTATAGATCGCCGGCTAGAAATGAATTACGTAATGTCGTCGCCAATGCACGCATGCTCCAATGTCGCATCTACGCAATTCGGTGTGTCATCGTAAATGCGTAGTGGACCTGCTGAATATTAGCAAATGTCCACGTATCGTCTCCAGTCTGTACCTTTTGACCTCGCGCTCACTCAAATTTGTGTACACCGCTTACACAGCGAATGTAATTCCGAGTATGCTCCCAACGCGCAATCTATAGTTTTGTAAATCACATTGTAATTTTATATCGTTTTCCATAGTTCGCGTCAAAAGAATTATAAATAACCGCATGACACAACGGCGCACGAGTGTCGATATCCGCGTGTCTCGACGGACCGACTTTCCGTGGGTACGATATAAATATCGTTGGATATACATGGCATACGATACTCCGCTATATTCGCGCGTTGCTATAAACGGTATCATATTGCATAATTTTTTAACTAGGAATCGAAGAACTCGCGCCATATACGGTACAGAGTTTCAACCCTTCACCTCCTTTGACATTTAAACACCTGCGAAATAAGTAATGTTCTCCACTGAGATAAATCTCACTGAAAAAAAACTACAACGAGAGGCGCATTTATGCGTGCTCGAAAGTCAAGAGGTTGAATGATAACTTTGCATTGCTTCGTACATAAAAACGTTTCTTCGCTATTAATAATTCACAAGCTGACTTCATGGAGGACATTCACGAGTACCTCCTAAAAGAGAAAGAGTTTCTTATTTGAAACAAATACCGGTAATTAATGCTCTCACGAAGGTTAACGCTTCAATCGTCGCATTAATTCGTCGAACGAAGCAAGTCTATGCGACTTGACGTATGAATTGGAGGAAGAGAAACTATCTCGTTTTATTAACTTTTTCTAAATATATATAATAATTGCAAAATTTATTCTCACGAGCACGGGTACCCTGACCTAGCAATGCCGGCACTGAAGCGCGTCTGGACGAGCGGAATACCGAAACGGGTTAAAAGGCCGCGCCGACGACGGACCGCGGACGTGAACGCGGAACATGCATCCGGTTGTTCGCACGATCTCGTCCGCGTCCCCGCCGTCCACCGCGCGCTCCATCGTGGCCGCCGAGTCGTCGTCGTCGCGCGTCTGTCAAAATCGGCGAGTGGCTCGCGGCGGTGGATCGCACGCGGGGAGAATGTGAGAAGGAGCAGGTGGAGGTAGAGCCGAGGAGAGAAGAGATAAGCGGACGCGAGAGCTCGTGCTGCGGCTGTCCTATCGCGGGGAACTGATCGACGCGCCTGATCGACGATTACCGGAGGATGCGTCCGCGCTCGAGAGGCGCAACCACGGCGACCGGCGTCTGTACATTCTACTCGTGATAACGACGAGTTGCTGGAGCTGGTGCAACAGACGGACGAGGAGGAGGAGGAGGAGGAGGAGGAGGAGGAGAAGGAAGAGGAGCACCACAAGAGGTAACAACGTTTAGAGAAAGAGGGACATCGTCGTCCTCGTCGTTGTCGTTGCCGTCATCCCCGTTGTACACTCGACACAAGCAGCAATGGCCGCCGCCGTCAACGGGGTCGGGCTCGAGGAGCTGAGGACCGAAATCGAGCGGTTGTCGCGCGAGCTCGATTTAGCTTCTACCGAGAAGATACAGTCGGCGCAGTATGGGCTCGCGTTGCTCGAGGAGAAGTCGGCTCTGCAGCAACGATGCAACGACCTCGAGGCCCTCTACGAAAACACGAAGCACGAGCTGGAGATCACGCAGGAGGTTAGTGCGATGAGATTTTTCGGATCGGAGCGCAGCTGTGTCTATTCGGACACGCGTGTTTGCCTCGACACGCCCGCCTACGCGGCGTGAACGAAGGAGAGAAAATTTATTCTGTCCTTGCGACAGTTCTCTTGGGAGCGTTAATTAATGCTTCATAGAGCTGCATATAAGGCATAGGCGAATTCGGAGCAGAGGGGTAGTGGAGCAAAGTATGAAGTAGAAAGTTAGAAGAAAGTACTCGCTTGTTCATTCAGATTAGAATTTAATTTAGGATTTTGCCGAAATGGGTGCAAAATCGACTGCATAACTTGCCCCCAACAAATGTATCAAATGAACATGAATTAAGAGAGTGTAAGCAGTAGAGTGACTTATTTGTTGCATCTGTTTCAGCTATTCAATTCATTCGCTTGTAGTTGTACGATTGTATTTAGTTGTTTCACTAAGAAACTCACAATGAAAATTTAGTGAAAGTGCATTTGTAATTGGATCTATCTGGAAAGCAAAATTCAAAAGAAGAATTTTTATGCTAAGCTAAACAAGCTCTAGTCTAATCTCTAATCTATTATTTGTTGCACAATTATACGAGCATACATTAAAATACATCTTGTCATTATTTTAGGCCCTTGCGAAATTCCAAACGACTACAAAACTGACCACAAAGAGCGGCATTGAGCAAGAAGAGAGTCTTCTCAATGAGAGTGCCGCTCGTGAAACATCTCTACAAACACAGATCATAGAGCTGGAGAATGAAACAAAACAGGTGTGCACCAACAGTTGGCTGCAATTGTCGATTTGCAGATCCTTTTCTGCAGATCCTCTTCTACAGGTCCTCTTTCTGACGTGATAAATTTCTTTTAGTTACGTCATGAATTGGAACGCGTGGAGGCGGAACGCGATCACGCGCTGCAAGAGCGTGAAGAGGTCGGCAAGGACCACCAGCAGGCAGAGACGGAGCGCAAGTCACTGCGGACGGAATTACGGGAGTGCAGATTCCGCGAGACTCGCCTACTCCAAGACTACTCCGAGCTGGAGGATGAAAACATCTCATTGCAGAAACAGGTGTCCGGCTTGCGGTCCAGTCAAGTAGAATTCGAAGGTGCCAAACATGAGATCCGCAGATTGACGGAAGACGTTGAGTTGCTTAACAGCCAGGTAGAAGAGCTGACGAACCTGAAGAAGATAGCGGAGAAGCAAATGGAGGAGGCTCTGGAATCTCTGCAGGCCGAGCGTGAAGCCAAATACGCCTTGAAGAAGGAGTTGGACCAGCGAATTAACAGCGAATCGATTTACAATCTCAGCAATCTCGCGCTCTCCATCCGAGGCATCACGGAAGATCAGACGATATGCAGCGACGGCGAGGACGATTCGCCCGCTTTGCGTAGAATCGAAGCGGACTTGAAAACACAAGAACCGGGCACGTCCGCGACCGACAAGCAGGTCGATCTGTTCTCTGAAATTCATCTGAACGAGCTGAAGAAACTGGAGAAGCAGCTGGAGCTCGCGGAGACCGAGAAGGCTCATCTGATGCAGAACCTACGCGAGTCGCAGTACGCGGTTGAGAAGAGTCAGGGCGAGTTGCAAACGTTCGTTGCGCGGATAGTGCAGCTAGCAGCGCATGTGCAATCGTTACATCATCTTCATTCCAAGTTGCCGGAGAAGCAGAGCGAAGAAACGACGCTGGATAAACTCAATCAGGTATATTCATGTGTATATTGCTCAAACGGTTTCTGAGATTGAGATATGAGAAGCATAGAGTTGTATTTTCTACAACTTGTATAAAATATTGCTCTAATGACGTTTGATTGTTTTTACAGGCCATTGTGCAATATCATCAGTGGAGCACCATGTCCGCTCGCGAAATTGCCCAATTGCAGAAGGACTTGGCGGAATTGGAAAACGGCTTGGCCGTGTCCGACTCGACGCAGCAATTGAGAACGGAGCTGACGAATCTTAGAAACAAGGTACGAATTTCACCGTATTTCACCACGCGATTTCTCGGAGATATACTAAAGCAACAATCGTCTGCGGCGGAAGAGCAAAGGCGTAAGTTAAAGCAGTCTGTTGTAAGATGTAGAGAGAAATGAAAGAAAGAGAAAGAAAGATCAAGAAAGTTCGGTAATGGCAAGAATATAAATGTGTGTATGCGATGCCGGCGCAGAATATCATGCAACATTCGGTTACCTTGAATAGAAATTGTGGCGTTTCAGATACCCGAGTCAGAGAAGAGCCTTCGAGAAAAGGTTGGAACGTGTGGTCCCCTTGACGTATTTACCAAATTATACAATAACAATTTGTCTTGTTGGCTCCTCTAATGATCCGTACAGATTCTCGCTTTTTCAGTGTCCTAACAACCCATACATATCGCTTCCTCTGATACTTCTTCATACATTTTTAACCGTACTTGTTTCCGAAGCTACTGACGAATTCACCATCGCTCCATTGAATGTGGATTCACGTGTGAGAATATCTCTCGGAGAGAGAGACAGCTTCCCGGACTCGTGCCTTTTTATTCTCACACGCGGATCGCCTTCTCGCATTAGCATCTGAACGAATGAACACGTCGTCATTATCAGTCGCTCGAAAGGAACGACGTACGGATCGTATAATATGCTATGCACCGTGGCTTTTTCTTTCAGAAATAGAATGCGCTTAGGAACAAGAAGTCTCTCAGAGAATTGATATCGCTCTCCTCTTGTTGTAAATTTCATGCGCATCTAACGTAGCATGTGTCGATCGGACTCGCTGAGCCTGTTTTGCACGATGCTCAGATAAGAGAAATCGTACACGACGTATGCCACATTCTCGCGGCGTCTATTCTAGTAGTACTCGCAAAACTGCGTACTTGATCCTAAAAAAATACTACTACTACTACTACTACTACTACTACCATCACCACCACCACCACGACCACCACCACCACCACCCGAGTTTTGCAAACTCGTCTCACGAACAAACTTCCGACAAACACGCAGTATCAAGCAAAGCGTACCTAGTGCATTTATTGCGATTGGTATCGCGCTCTCGGTCGCGCGACTAACGTTTCGCACCTTCGTTTCAGCTCTTGGACACGGAGCAGAGAAGCATGCAACTCGAATCGGATGTGTCCACTCTGTCGAAGCTTACCGCCGAGGCAGGCGGCTTTCTCGATTCCGCTCAGAACGATCTACAAAATCTTTCGGAGGAACTCGCGCAACTTTATCATCACGTGTGCACAGTCAACGGCGAGACTCCTTCGAGAGTGGTATTGGATCACGAGAAGATCGTACCCGAGAAGGAAGAGGAGAACAGCAAGATGGACTGGTGCCGAACCTTGTTTAAAACTGACATCAAGATCAAGGATCTGGAAAGCCTTAGCAAAGCGAAGGAGATTGCGAAACACATAGAGACGGCGATGGACCAAATAAAGCATCTCAGGAGCTCCGTGGAGCATACGATCGAGTTATCAAAAGTCAAAGGAATGCAGTCTAATGTCTGCAACGTTTGTGAGGGTGAGTATGCGCAATTTGTGTATATTTTGTTAAAGATTTTCTTTGTCCGGTTTTCTAGACGCAGACAGATGTTATTTTGTGATACCGTGATGTAGGTGATAGTTTATTCTCACGTCGACAATTTAATTTACGATAAACTCCTTTTGCTCTCGCAGCTTCCGTCAACGAAAACAAAGCAGAGGTAACAGACCTTCAAGAGCAAGTCATCAGATTAAAGGCCTTGTTGTCTGCTAAACGGGAACAGATTGCCACGTTGAGAACGGTACTCAAATCAAACAAGAACACAGCGGAGGTAGCGTTGACGAACCTGAAGAGCAAGTATGAGAACGAGAAGAGCATCGTGAACGAGACGATGCTGAAATTGAGAAATGAGCTTAGGATGCTGAAGGAAAATGCCGCGACGTTCTCAAGTGAGTATTTCATTTTCTCTGTATCTCTCTATTGTTCTGCCTTTGCCACAATCGGGATTCCTTGATATTTCGCAAAAAGCTACCTGTGAAAGAGAACAGACAGATTATATTGAGCTAGCCGTCAATCAATGAATCTTCATTGATTCATCTCCTTCTTGCAAAACGATTTTATAAAACTCACTCGTTTGTCAGTGAAATTCAATAATTTAACTCTGTTTTTTCCGTTTTGTTCTCCTAACACATGCCCACTAACATAATTAAAAATACTCTCGCCACCAGTTATTATGAGTGCTCTGCTGTTAATTCTCTGGGGTACCACGGTCGATTTTTCAAACGCCCTGGTTTTGTGCCATAATTATTGCATTGCATAAGAACGATCCGCGATATCTCATATTCTTATATATAAGTGTGACTAGTCGGGCATTATCGCCTTTCGGAACATGATGCATCAATATACCTGGTCCCGACCGTGTGCTTGGTGCGCGTTCCTTCTGCCATAACTTTACGCTGCACAGGTGCATCAAACATAAGACAGTGTCTAACAATTAATCACGACGCCTTTCCCGTTCCCGATCCTCTCTCCATGGGGAAGTACGATACGCTACTTGGTCATGCGCGTTGTCTGACTCTGTCGCTCGCTTATCTCTACATCGTGTTAAACCCTGCTAACCATACACTCTCCAGGTCTGCGTGCAATGTTCGCTGCACGCTGCGAAGAGTACGTGACGCAAGTCGATGAGCTTCAACGGCAGCTTGCCGTGGCGGAGGACGACCGGAAGACGCTGAACCAGCTGCTACGTTTGGCAGTGCAGCAGAAGCTCGGTCTTACCATGAAGCTGGAGGAACTGGAGGTTGACCGGGAGCTGCGCAATACCAGACGGCACGCCGCCGGGGCGAACGGTCGCGGTAGACCGCGACTGTCGCAACAGACGAACCGTCCCCACTTAGGCAGAGACTTCTTCTAGAAAATGATGAAGATGTGGAGCAAGATATTCTGAGAGAAGCAAGGATTTTGAAAACCTTTTCGAATTTTTCTACTGCTCGTTGCCGCGGCCGCGATTGTCGTGGGCTTTATTAGAAGACTCTAGTGAGTATCATTGACTTCTCTTTCGTTAGAAATGAGACGTGACGTCCGCGGTCTCGTAGATACGTGCGCTGTAATACCGAGAACGATAGCGTTCTCGCGAGACGTATTTTTGCAAAAGAGGCGGACGGGCGGACATGTTGAATGTTTAAGAAACATGAAAAAGAGACAGAGAGAGAGAGAGAGAGAGAGAAAGAGAAAGAAAGAAAAGAAAAGAAAATTATGACGCCGTCCTCACTATAATCAGGAGAGAATCGCGTTTGGTAAATCCAGGAAATTAAGGGAGGATAAGAAAGGATGTTTTGAAGGTTTGCGAAATGTTCGGTTTCATGCCCCGCGAATTTTGCTCCATATCATAGAGTCTCTTTCGGGGAGAGCTCTGCCTTGTGTTACCACTATTGTTAGTAGAGAAGTCTAAGAGGAGTATAGGATAAAAAAGAAAAAACCTTCGTTGAGGCGACCTTGCTGTCTACAGCATAAGTTCGCTACTCACGGTTTTTAACGAGTTGTACTACGTTCTCTGCGTATGAGACGCGCGTCAGCCGTGTTCTTCGCAATGCCGTTGAGTGCGAATCAACGTGCGATTGTTCGATCCGTTCTCGGTTTCCTTTTTATTCTACTGTACAGAGGCAACATACCCTCTGCGTTCGGATGTCGTGGACTTCGGGAAGCTCGTCCGAGCTTCTCCAGCTGTCGCCTTTAGCATGCTTAATTTATTAACGCTTCATGTATTCCCGAACGATTTCTCGTTGCCACGGCGACCGCCAGGATGTTCCGTTGATATATTCTGCGCCGCGTAGTAACCGTTCGTGGACCGGCGAGACGCTTTCACATACGTTAGAAGAAGAAGAGAGAAAGGAGAAGAAGGGAGACGCATGACGAAAAGAAAAACGTATACCGTTTGTAGGTAGATAGATAGGACGACGGTGAATTTTACATTGCATACCATAGAGACAATATCGATATCGCGCGCGCACACGCGACCGGTAGCGTTTATAATCAAAGTAGCAGAACAAAATGTCGTAGGCAAGTAGACTCAAAAAGAGTTTTATTAACCGGTAGCCGAATAACAGAACGTAGGGACCCATCTTCCAAGTAGAACCTCTCAGGTCAACCTCTTAATGAATGCCGACGCAAAACTACACTCGGACGCATCGAACGGTCCACCACTTATTTCACACTCGTTTATTTTTCCCGACGATCTTCATCGGGCATTTTGCAGAAACGGTTGTTTTGCGGTCAGTCCTCACGCGTTGTCGCTCACTCGCTTATCTTTTATCGTCGGGGATCTGTATACGTTTCTGCAATCTTGCTGTTTGACTGTTTTATTCGTGCCACTGAGGAGGAAGATCCGAATCGAGCTGAAGCGTTCGGATGCCATCCGCACAGGCACTCACGTTTGAAAAATATCACTAATACTTGTATTGACATATGCGAGATCAAGGCTCTCATGGGCTCCTGATTATGCTGATTATACTTTAATTTTGTATCTAGGAGCCTTTGCCATCCTTTCTTCGGATACCTCGTTCTTTCCTCCACGATCTAATCTGTGTAACGCGGCCTAAGTGGTCCACATCATTTCTATTGATGTGTAGTGGCAGCTAGTTAAATCTGCATGTCTTGTTTATTAGACTTGATTATTACAATGATAATTGCATGTATTAGAGATGCAGCTATTCTTGGTGCAGCTTTTATCATTTGTTACAATTATTTATCTAGATGTGTATGTGTTTTTATCGGCAATACGCCTCGCGAGGCATTTCGACTTTGCAATATTCATTGAAGCATAATGACCGCGCCGACCTTGCCTTCAACAGGTCGCGAGAAAAGATTTCTTAGTTTGAAAAGAGCGCACAAGAGGAGTTTCGATTATTTGCAGCTTTATCGGTTATCATTGTCTTGTACTTTTGTGGAAGTGTAAACGTGATATATATGCTCACGATGTATTACGCAGGTTGCTCTTTTACCTTGGTATTTTCTGTAGATATACACACGTATTTCTCTTTAATATTATATTCATATGTATAATTTATATAACTCGCCTTTTTGCAGAAAATAGTCATTCCAATCGAGATAATCACAGTGTAATCGATGCTTGATTTTTAATGATCATATCACCTTTATATATACGCCGATATTTTACGAATCATGTATTATTTATTGTTATTACCATTATTGGCGTTATCATTATTGTCGAAGTACGTTGAAGTATTTAAAATGCAATGAACGTAAAAGAGCGTCCTGCAAATGAATTTATACATTTATACAATTTAATCACGTCATAGATTGTCTTCAATCAAATTTGTTATTATGGCTGTATTATTATTATCCTTTTATTTTTATTACTATTATTATTATTATTATTATATTACTATTTTTATTATTATTATTAATATTGCCTGTCGACTTCGTCGCTCGTATTAAGACGAATATCTAAAGAGAATTTATCGATCGTTCATCAATCAATGTATAAATTGATTGATCAGTTGTCGCTATTATTATATCTACATCGTGTAATTATAGCATCGTCTGTGTCTAAAACGCGTGCCGCGAATAGGAATCCTCTGTTCCCCATTTTATACGACCCAACCGTGGGATTACGTTCTATTCGCATTTAGAATAAAGCGATGTGTTCTCTAATCCTCCGCTTAAGTTTACGTTTAATTTCCTGTATCGGATTTCGCAATTACGTCACATTGATGCAATCGCGTCTTCGAATAGTAGATTATAATTCATTTGATATAATCTTAAGTATGAACTACATCGAGACGCAAGAAAAATCAGCAGGGAATTCCGCAAGATTCGCACGCACTTTAATGTTAGACACAGGTCGAGCTAATTTGTGTCCACAAACCGAGCCAGTCTCAGACCACCGTCCCTTCCCTTCTCACCACGCACCAGCGTCGGGAATGAGCCGGGCAATGAAAGATTCTTCCGTTAACTCAAGGAACTATCCTCATGTATTTTTCACGAGAAACTTCGTCCTCGACTCTTACCTAGCCGTCCGCGCCGCTCGACGCGACTGGAAAGACGCCGATAGATTAGAGATCAATCGGGGAAGGAATCGTCATTGCGTAATTAACGACGGCGACGACAGAGTGGATAATTGTAATTCAGAGACTGCGCGCGATTGTCGACATTCGATGATAATGTATGCGTGTGTGTGAGACTATGTAAAATCGTATGGCGTCTCGATAGATTTTTAAAAACTGTGAGATCGTTTCGTCACGATTGGACGATTTCTACGCTCGTTGAGATTTGTTAATATGTTTCTCTTGTTAAACGACTTGGCGAAGGATCGCGACGACGGCGCACAGTCTCGGAAACTCGTCGCCGTCACAGGTCGGCGAATCGCGCGCGCATACATGTATAGTCCAGTCGCGGAGGCGCACAGCTCTTCGACAACTTCTGCCAAAGATATTCTGTCCTTTCGAAGGACCGACATGACCGGTTCCTTCTATACATTTAGCGTCCTTCACAAAGTTCCTTCGCGCTCGTAAGAGGTTGCGTATCGGCGCCGTGAATTTCTATTTACGCCATCTCGCCGACTATCGTCCTGAATGCTCCTCCGGAAGAGGATTCTTCCTTCCTCTCCCGCGCCTTGAAATCCTCACCTCTTGCATGTCGTCAAGATCGCTCGATGATTTCGCGTTTTTTATACCGATTGTTTCAATCAGCCCGGCTGGCGTCTGAGCCATTCGCCAAATCTCCTGACATGAATTGTATTTTTTGAGGAGGAGACCGTCTCAGAGAGGATTGGGAGAGCGTTCAGTCCTTGTGTACCGAATCACTTATCGAGCATGCGTTTAAGAAGCTAGAGTGTGTTTGTAAGCTGGAGAGAAAGGAGAGCGACTTCGAGACCGTATTGAGAAAACGATCTCGAGAGGAAAACGGCGGGTGTTGCGCACTTTGTGAACAATAATATTCGGGATCTGCCCGTCGCATGAATTGCTAAACAAGGGTCAGAATGGCGGGCAGATTTGCTCAAGGCTTCCACAAAAAACTCTCATTGCGTCCCGCCCGGTAATGTTCCCGACGTTGGTGCGCTTAGATCACAATACGTGAGACTAGGAGTTAAAAAGAAAAAAGAGATAAGGTGAGACTCGAGTGACGAGTCGATTAGTTGTAAACGGCGTAGGCTAAGAGATACGTTTGACTGCGTAATATGCGTGCTGGGAAATTAATTGGTCCAGGAGGAGGAGGAGGAAGAGGAGCGAGGAAACTCGATGTAATTTGCAATGTGAGACGTTCCGAAGATGACGTTGCGTGTACTGCGCTTCGACCGGGTCCATGTCGCACCTTGTACGCGAGATATTTTTACACTTTGTCGTTTACACTCAGTCATCACAAATCATGTTAAGAAATAACGTTCTTATTTCTTTTCGTATCAGCGGTGATAATCGGGACGACGAACGGACTATGTCGTTACTTTGCGAATTTGCGCACGTACAACGACGAACGACTTGGAACAAGCAGTTGCTAATTGGTAATTGGTAATATATTGTTGGTCGCTGAAAATTATTTGCTCAATCAAATATACAGCACGAGAGAGCTGTTAGATGTTAGCAATTTGAACGGATTCGCAAGATGATGTGACCTCGCAGTCGTCGTTTCGATTATAGGAAATCCGTTAAATAAAATCACTTCGTTGGGAGCAATATCGATTCTTCAGCGTACGTAACGCTTTATATTAGGTATTATTAATTGCGTATTATTCAGTACTCTTGATGCAGAACACATATAGGTCAATTATAACTCGACACTCCGTTGGAAACGTTGGAATCACTTTCCTCATCTGTTTTCCTGGATTAGATGTAATCTTACGCAGTTGTATTATATTTACTATAGACTTATACGATCATTTTATAATATAAACACACACACATACACACACACACATATATATATATATAGCGTTTGACATTCGATGTTGAGTAATAATATTATCAACCAGCATAGCGAGATATATTTGATGAATTACTGACGACACATCTTTTAAGTTTAGTAACTCTCATACGTTATGTCTCCAACTTAAAAAAAAAAGAAAAAAACAAACAGAAGCCTTTATCACACAAAGCGAGATCTAACGACTTGGCTTTGCCTCGTGCTCGAGCATGGACCCAGAAAATTGTACATATTGTAAATGCACTTCTAGCGTTACGGCATTATACATACATTATGTAAAACGTACCAATTACATCGCGGAGATTAGCGAACGGTTTATAACTATATATATATATATATGTATATATATATGTGTGTATATATATATATATATATATATATATATAGATATACATAGATATATTATACGAACGTCAACGAGCGTATTATATTTTCTCTGTAACCGCATAGATCATTAATCGTTAGTGTAGAAGAGAAAGAAAAAACCCGGAAACCAGCCGCCGTTCATAGCAACCTTGTGAGATTTTTCTGCGTTTATTGAAAATTAATTAATCGGAGCAGAGGCGCGCAGCCAGTCGTATTAAATTAGGTCGGACGTAGCAGTTAACTAGATAGTCGGTCAGTGATACATTATTTGCAAAGAAATATTTAAAAAAAGAATGAAAAAGGATAAAAAAATGAGAGGAAGAGAAAATAAGGTGCGTATTCAAACCACACTCGTGGTACCTGGCGTTGACGTTATTAAACGATGATACACTATACGTAGTAGAGATTCTTTTTGTAACATAAAGCGAAATATAATCATTTGTAACAGGATAGCGATCACGAATCAATTTTTTCTATGTTTGTTAACTATTAATTAGGTCTTTAAATAAGTTTTGCGGATTTTTCGCTTAAAAAACATTTATTAAAATGAAATAGCTACTAACATTTTTTAATCAAAATAATTGCTGCTAGCTTTTATGATTTTTTTTAGAATGATGACTCCTTGGAGCAAAAGAATCGGGTTCGCATCTTTGCTAAACTAAATGTTCTATATTATCGGTCGTGTCAACACTGGCCAACCGTTCCGTGGTATTCAAAACAAGTTACTCAATAATAAGATTTTTATTCTTTGATAAAGTGATACGTGAAGATATTTTATGAAATGCTTTATAGATTATTTTTTGTGAAATATGCTTCTGTACTTATTACTGATTATTAATGTTTTTGCAGTATTAAGTAGACATTATTGGTGCACACATAACCTCTGATTCTAGTTATCGTAATTTGACTATTTTACTTTGATTTATATAACTGATGCAATGATCATTATAATTGCAAAACTTAATAAACAAATTGCTAATTGACATTATCAGTTAATACTGATTGATCTCTAAGATATACTAAACTTTCATGTTATTCTTTCAACTTTATCAATTGTGTAATATCAATTTACATCATGACAATTGTTGATTATATACAAACTCTATCCGATAATCCATATTTTGGCGCTGGCTTTGGCCTCTTTGGCCTTGGTGCCACTGCTGCTTTATTGAGAAAAAGTGCACAATTTGGGGCTGTATTATTCAGGTATCTTTTGATATAAAAATGTACCATAGCAATTTGCCATAGTCCATTTGCATAGCAAGATATTAATGTTATCTTTTTATTCCTAGACGGCATTATATGATCACTTTGGAAGTACCATGCCGTGACAAAAGTTATCAATGGCTTCTACAATGGATCACACACAAAGGTGCTCGTAAGACTCAACATCTCTCTGTGGAGACTAGCTTTGAACAGAAAGAAACTGGTCATGTGAAAACAAAATATGATTTTATTCCCAGTATAGGAACTCATTTCTTCAGGTCAGACTGTTGCCAGGTTTCTTTTTCAAATGTCATTCTTTTTATATATTAGAATTTTCTGTGATCTTTTTTCTTTATTGATATGTATATATATATATATATATATATATATATTGATCTCAAGTGTATTTGGTATTGATTAAAATTTTTCTCAACAAGCTTATTCTAACATCTTTCCTTATTTTTGCAGGTATAAGGGGAATTGGATAAAAGTTGAAAGAACAAGAGAACAACAGACTTTAGACTTACATATGGGTATACCATGGGAGACTGTGCAGTTAACAGCCTTTGGCAAGGACAGAAGCATATATTTCAACATCCTTGAAGAAGGTTGAGTTTATATTACAAATATTTATGAAATTTATTTATTATCAAGAAATTAAAGAAAATTCTTCATTTTTGTAGCCAGACAAATGGCATTGAAAGAGCATGAGGGAAAAACTATAATGTATACTGCTATGGGAAGCGAATGGCGACAGTTTGGTCATCCTAAGAAAAAACGACCATTGGAGTCGGTAGTTTTAGATACTGGTGTGTCTGAAAGAATAGTCAATGACTGCCGAGAATTTATCAATAATCCTTCGTGGTACAGCGAAAGAGGTATCCTATCAACAATTTAAATCCATACTTTTTTAATTTTATTTGAAAAATTTGCTATCAACTGCCTAGTCAGTAAGAGAAGAATCTCCTTACTTCTCCATCTCTACATTACATTACTTTTTTGAAGAGTCAACATTATTTTATTTTTTGATCCTTTTCTCTAAATCATATTCTTTTAGGAATTCCGTATCGCCGAGGCTATTTATTGTATGGGCCTCCAGGATGCGGAAAGTCATCATATATTACTGCCTTGGCTGGAGAACTAGAGCGCGGCATTTGTGTCTTAAATTTATCTGAAAGAGGTCTGACGGACGACAGACTGAATCACTTATTAGCAGTAGCTCCGCAGCAAACCATTATCCTTCTCGAAGATATCGACGCTGCTTTTACCAGCAGGCAGGAATCTAAAGAAGGTGAGATTTCTCAGAAATCGGACATATTAATGAAACAACCAATTATTCATGTTACTTGTATCATTTTCAATTTTAGTCAAAGCAGCGTACGAGGGTCTGAACAGAGTTACGTTTAGCGGTTTGTTAAACTGCCTGGATGGCGTAGCATCTGCAGAAGCTAGGATATTATTTATGACGACTAATTATCTGGAAAGATTGGACCCTGCACTCGTTAGACCAGGCAGAGTCGATGTTAAGGAATATATTGGTACGTATATGGAAATATAATGAAGAAATAATAGTAGAGATTAAAAACGATAATTAAAAAACTATACAGTCATCATGATATTTCATTTCTTTCAGGATGGTGCAGCGAGAATCAGGTTGAGCAAATGTTCCGAAGATTCTACAGAGAACCGGGCAAGGATCCTGATGTACTCGCGAGAAAATTTGCAGATAACGTTATTTCCTACAAAAGAAACGTCAGTCCTGCGCAAATTCAAGGATACTTCATGTTTCATAAAAACAATCCAGATGCGGTGATAAATAATGTTGCACAAATCTGGGAACTCACGTGATGAAAAGTGAAATCTAGTATAATCTGAAGCAGGACTATTTATATTAGCATCGATGACCATGCGAAGTGACTATAGTACATACACATATACACACATTCTTGTGTTTTATATAAAGATACTTTATTATTCTGAAGAGAGATCAATCTATACAGAGTACAGAGTGAGTAATCATTATTTCCATTTTACTTGCGCGAATATAAAACAGAGAATGAACACTTGAGTAAAAACGAATATAATTAAAAATATCTTGGTATTACATAATGTACAACTGTTGAGATATTGTCACGTGGTAGAAAATACAAAGATATTAATGCGAAGTGAAAACGAAAATGAAAATCCGACAAAATTCTTCTACATCTGATATTTTGTTTCTCGTAACTAGTGCGCTATTTTGCATTTGTACCACCGGCAATTGTATATGGACGAGATATATGAATACTGCTTTGTTCAAACGAAAAGACTTCCTCAAGTATTATAACAAAAAATAATTTTACCAATGTAAATATCAATCCTTAGCTGGACACTACGGTCAGAAAATATGGTGTGTATAAAACAGTAACAGTCTTACAGTAGTAACGTCAACGTTGCATTAATTTAAGAAAATTGTATATATATATATATATGAGGGTATGGTAGAAAAAAGGCAGTTTTCCTATACTAAATGTAACTACTTTGGCAGCCTGCTTGAAGTCGACCCACTACACAGTTTTCTAACTGGAACATGCCAATTTGTACTATGTTGTTTCAAAGCAGATTCATATAATAATTAAATATATCGTACACATATTATATTCGCAAGTATTTTCACGAATATACGCTCACAGAAAGTCGAATATCTGTATATATTGAAAATAGATCTATCACTGAATTCACTAAGAAGTCCCTTGGGCTCTCTATCCTACACAACTATCAATAAAGAATAGTTGACAGTAGACACCCGCGATATTTCTATTGAATTCGTTTGATATTCAGATTTTGTTTTGTTTTTCACTTTCTCTCTTTTTCTTTCTCTCCTTCTCGATCATTAGAAATAATATTTACAACATAAACATTCGAGACCTCTTAATTTAATGAAGTCCGACCATGCCGTATAAAAATCAATTTTCAATATACAATACAACTTCAGATTACGACTCCACATTATTTAAAGAGATGATATATCGTAGCAAAATAAACATATGATGTATGTCTACTCTATGTACGATTCTCTATTTACACATTGTAGTCTTTATCTTCTCAATTCACTCAAATTTGCCTAACCAATTACAGGGAATCACAATGAAATGCTGCATTATTGCGACCGTAAAAGTCTTCGAAAGTTAATGCAACTTTTCTCAAACGTAACAGTCGGAGAATCATCGAGTTTTTTTGCACATATACAATTATCTTCTAATATTGCCATTTACGCGTAAGTCAGATCACACAAGAATCATGATGTGAAACAGTTCATACTGTCTGCACGAGACGATATGTCGTTCTAATCGACATTTAGAAACTCCAGATGTACGGTTCATAGTTGAGCGGGTCCGTCTGTTCCATGTGACCGGTGTGACCGCTGTTCCCAACCATGCACGACGGATAGGCGACTCCGGAATTGCTAGGACCTGATACTGGTGGAACTATACTCTGCGCTAGTCTGCAGTCCGGCCTCTGCTGCATCATCGGACCCATCGGCTGCATCGGCTGCGGCGCCGGTGGCGGAGGTGGTTGCGGTTGCGGCAGTGTTGGCGGCGGTGCGCTGAGATTGTGCACCGGCTGCATTATGTTAGGACCGGAGACGTAATTCGTCACTGGGAAGCAATATTTTACAGGTAATTTTCTCTGAATCAGATAATATGTGTATCATAAAAAATATATGTGCTACAGTTTCTCTATGACGCTTACTGGTTCCAGGATTATGGAATGACAACGTGGGCTGTTCTGGCATCATGTTTGCCGGAGGTGGAGTCGTCTTTAGCGGTGCTGAATCGTTTTTCTTTTTCCGCACAATACGTTGTTTTTGACCGCTGTTCGTCGTCGAATCGCGTTTCTTACCGCCGGTGCCCTTCTTCTTCTTGTCTCCGGGCATTTTCGGCTTGTTGGGTCGGTTCCCGCTCGGCTGCCACAGGTGAACAGTGTGGACTGCATTTCCTTCCCTAAAATGCACAAATATCATATTCATTGCACGTATATTTTGCCTCTGTTAGAAGTGATGTTTCAGCATTACAAGGGCATTTTGAGTTTAAATGCAGATTCCTTGATGATGAGGTTGCGGCTGTTGGTAACGTTTGAGGGAAGAATTTTCGATAGTCTAAGGTAATACCTTACGTGGCAGAAAATATGATAATTTATCTAACCCTTGTTTCTTTCCTAATTTCCAGCTGTGTATGCCGGCCTTGTGAAGCCTCTCTCTAATCGTATCCACGCTGCACTTCAAACCTAGCGCGGGCGCTACGTATTTCGCCGCAGTGAGAGGATGCTGCGTCGCCATCGCAACGATTGCCTCATCCTGCTCCTTGGTGGTGATTCGACGTCGGCCTTTTCGTTCCTTCGTCTGTACATTGCCTTCCTTATGCCAACGTTCTAGCCATCTTTTAACAGTACGTTCCTGATTAATTTAAAATCACGTCCATATAAGTCTCCTGCGACGACTTTCTCGTGTTTCGTAAATTCACATCTGCTCGCACGATATTACGCATTTCGGTGCGTAATTATGCGTAATTTGACACACAGTGTGCAAAGCAGGAGCGGTGGCATTACATACATACCGATCTATCTATCGCCAGCGCGATGGACAAGGTGGACAGTCCGGCCTCTGACATTCCGATCATGCGATTCCTGATCTCCACGCTGGTCTCTAGCGTCCCCTTCGCCTTGCCGCCTTTTTTTTTCTTTTTCTGCCGTTCCGTCTCCGATTTGCCGCCTCTGATCTTCCTCGACGACGATCCCTTGCTCTGCTGTCCCTCACAGGACGATTGGCTGTTCTCATTGGAACTGCAAGTATTCGAATTCTCCGAACCTATGTTCGCGCTCGCCTCCGGACTAGGTATGTTAGACTGCAAGTGCGACTGCTGCTGCTGCTGCTGCTGCTGTTGCACCTGATGCTCCACCGCTTGCAGCTGCGTTTGGTCAAGATTGTGATGGTGAGACTGAGTATTCTGCTGATGCGGCTGGCTCTGCAAACGCGATTGCACCTGCGTCTGTACGTGCTGCTGGACTTGTTGCTGCACTTGCTGTGCATGATGCTGCTGTTGTTGCTGTTGCTGTTGCTGCTGCTGCTCTTGCTGCGTGTGCAACTCCTGCAGCTGCTGTTGCGGCGGAGGTTGTTCGTGAGGTATCGGATTTGGTTGTCCCTATACGTATAAAGTGTACAACTTAAGATATGTACAATACTTTCTTCGAATTTACCGTTATGCACAATAACCAAACCTGTGGGTAATGATGACTGCCTTGCACTAGGTCCAGCGGCCAGTTCTGTACAATATTCAGCCCCGGATGTTGGTAGATGGGCTGTGGTTGCTGCACTAAACTCAACGCGTTACCGAACTCCGTCTGGGTCGTCGGCAGTGGCTGTGTGGGCGGCTGCATCTCCGCCTGAGGAGCGGGAGGAGGTGGAGGGAGATTCTGCTGAGGAAATACGAAACTTTGCGGTTGTTGCTGATGTTGCTGTTGTTGTTGTTGCTGCTGCTGCTGCTCAGCGTTCTGATTAGACTTTAGACTATCAGCCGGAGCGCCGTCACCGACGTACAGGTCTCGAACTCTGACTTTCTTTGGTGGATTCTTCTTCTTAACCACGGCACTGTTTTTCTCTGACTTGTTCGAGTCCTTCGGGGTTTTCTTCTTGCCTAACTGAGTGCCAGTCGGCCGCCAAACTGCCTGCTGAATCGCTGCGCCATCGGCATCACTGCTAGAAGGTAGACGTGCAACCAGACAGCACATTAAAGACAAACTTTTAAGAAGACGACGGAGAGAGCTCTACGTTTCAGAATAAAAAAATCTGTAATGCGGAATTTTTTGCTTAGGTGTACCAACCCCAGCGGAATCCTCTGCATGTATTTGCGTGAAGGACTCCAGTTGTGAATCCCGGCTTTATGCAGCCTCTCTCTTACAGTATCCACCGAACAGGTGAGTCCTAGTGCAGGAAGCACTGCTTTAGCTGCTGTTATAGGCGTTTGTGTAGCGAGACGAATGATCGCCTCATCCTGTTCTGTGGTAGTGGCTCTTTTGCGACCACACCGCTCCCGTGTCTCCACAGTGCCTTCCTTATCGAATCTATTCAGCCACCTTTTCACTGTGCGTTGCTGAAAAAATTATAATCAGTGAGTGAACTGTGACTTTATTAGAAAACGCGCGTTTATAATTTCAATTGTCTTCATGATGATGACAGAGAAATTTTAAGTATCAACAGATGACAAAAGCACATGTCAAATCTCTTGTCATTTTGAGAATAATGTTTACAAAAAATCAATAAGATGCCAAGAAATATACTTGCATTTAAAATTGTAGAGATTAAATTTCGCATTTTTACGAAAAATTTGGATTATTCGACATACTAATTATACCAGTTCAATCATCGGCAAAATATACTAAGCAACTGAACGCATTTCAGCATGTTCCCGTTCAGGCTTTACTTACCGAACAATTGACGGCAGCGGCGATTTCTCGCAGACCCAGACCCGCCTCATACATTCCCACCATCCGGTTCCTCAACTCCGGAGTAGTCTCGTGCACGCCTCTCGTCTTGCCCATTTTCACGACGACGGCAATTCCGGATCTCGACACGGAGATTTAAATCGCACGCGACAAGTGACGTACGCGAAAGAACGCAGATCACGTGACGACGAGAGCCGACCGATCGTCGCCCCTCAGTCGGGCTGGAAGTTTTTTTTATTCGAAACTCAGAAGCCAACGGAGCGGCGCGCGGCCACTCGCCGGCGTCCTGACGAGAGAAGCAGCACGTCCCGCAGGAGATCCTCCACGTTGAATTCTCGTCGATGTGATCAATCGGACCGTGAACGTCGTCGTTTCCTGGCCGTCGACATCGTAGCGCTTGATACTGAGCGTCGCCGTAGCGGCGGCGGCAGCTCACTGATCACCGTCAAAGCATCCGTCAATTCTCACGGAAATACGGCCGACGCGGAGACTCGTCGTCCGCGTCGGCTTTATCACACTCTTGCACCACACGCGGCGACACGTTGCGGTACTTCTCCTCGCCGAGAGACGCGGCTCTCGCTCGCACCGCGCGAGGAACCCCGAGGAACACGCGTCGCGGTCAATACAACTGCCGCCGCCACCGCCGCCGCCAAGTACAGTCCGTTGAGATTCTTTTGTCCCCGTTCGATGTGCTTTGTCGTCGCGACCACGACGCTAATGACATCGCGACGTTGGCATCGAAGCGAGAAAAGCGACGTAGACGTGTCGTCGAGCTCCCTCCGTGAGGATCCTCGTTCTCTCGATCCTCCTGTGAGCCGTAGATCCGCCAAGACTTAAAGCGCGTTGTCAATTACAGTTCTGCGGACTGTACCGACAACGGCGCGGTACAGTCGACGATAATCGATGTAAACGACATGTTTATCGCTTCCAATGGGATTTTTCAAATTTCGGTCCTCCTCGAAGCGATAGACGTGTCTTTCATTGTTAATTTCGATGTCTTCCGGTTACATGAAGTCGCTGAGAGATCGCGCGCAATATAGCCGTAGGATAGTCAATACTTGTTCGAATAAAAGGAGTCAATACTTATTCCGTGGACTGTACGCGCGGGAAAAGTACAGTCGGTGGAAGGGTTACGTCTCCGAGAACGAACATGGTTTTCTTTTTTCTTTTATTGAAATAGTATTAAAATATTAAATTATGGTTTATTGATGTATAGTTTATTTAAGCGCGAGCCAGTCGCACGAGTGGCGGCGCGTTTCGTTCGGTCTCTATTGTATCGGCTGAATGCAATTATAAGTCGTTGAAGATGATGTGCCAGGAACGAGCGCGCGGCCGTTGGTCAATAATTCCACAGGCGACTGTACCCGGAGCGAGGTTCCTCGGGCCCCGCTCGGGCTTGCTCGCGCACCTCCGCCGGAATTGTATTGACCCACAAAACGCGCCCTCCGCGTAATCCACGTGTCAGTTGCACCTTTACGTGATGCGCATCGATGCGCGCGGTGCGTATCACGTGAGGAAATCGCAGTCGATCATTCTGAGCTGCGTATTTTTGCGTTGTCGTTGTATTCAAAAAGCAAATGACCGAATTACAACACGAAGGAAACGAGCATAAAAAATCCAGTCGAGGGGAACGAAAATGTAATCGGCGTCGAGCGCGATCTTGCACTTTTGTAAACTCTTATTTTTGTCTCGCGAAACGCGCTCGATTTTTACCATGGACACATTGCGTGAGAGAGAAGCGAGCGTTTCTTTCATAGAAAGGCGACGTCGAGTAAATTGCTTTCAAGTATTTTATAAATTTATGTCCGCAAATCTATCATAAGCTCATCAGAGGTTTTTACTTGAATCAAAAATATTAAAGCAAAATGTGCGAGTCGCTTCCTACATAGAGAATATAAATTTTTTAATATTATTGAAGAAAGGAACTTTTTTTTCGAATACTCAATAATGAATTTTTCTAAAATTTACGAGGAATATATTTGAAGACTATTGATAAAAAAATATTCTTTCTTGAAAATAATCATTATACTTGAAAGAAAGAGAGTAAACTGAGTGGGTAATTGCTTTTCTTAAATAGATTTGTTCTTAAATAGACATTAAAGGGCAATCTCGACTGAGCAAATGTAAAGCCGCAGCTTCTTCACATGAACGAGTCTCTTTTCTGTACGTTCGTGTGTGATTTTGCGCGTTTTTATTTCGTAGCAAACGCGTGATATGCAAGTATATTCACGTTAGAACAATTCTAAAAAAAGCCGATGTACTACGCGCGAAGATGAAGAGACACGCAGAAAGAGAGACAGGAGTCGTATCAGTGTCGACGTCGTGTAGGATAGGAGAGATTACATAGGGTCGGATCGTAAACTGGTAACATCCGTCAATCAAATCCGCCTGTCTATATGTGTGACCTGGCCTAGAATCGAAAGCTCCTACGTCGAGGAGACAGTCATTTATCTTTGCGCGATGAAAAGAGCGCGGTATTATGCGATGTAGGACGTTTCGATGCGTGTTACGGAACGCGTGTGCGAGAATAATTCTTCCTTCGACAGAGAGAAACGCATTTCTTTACATAATTTCGATATTTCCCTCGTTAGACCGACGTTAGCGGCTCGTCGAATAAGAAGAATATTATTTGTTCTGAAAAAATATCGAACGCGATTCAGATTTACTTAGTAAACATTTAATAACAATAACATTGCATCAATGTTATAATTTCTCGCTCAACAATGTAACCGTTATACACAACATACGTTGAATGGGAAATTAGAACATTGATGTAATGTTACTCTCGATGATATCTCGCCCTTCTTCTCTCGCACAGCGCGCTTCTGAATTCTCACGAGGCTCCTCGCGAAATCTACGACGTTCAATTAAATTTTAGTGGAGTAGACGCGCTTATTATTGAACAGCTTGCATAGGAAATAACGCAAGGGCGGCGCATGAGGGAGAGGGAGAGAAACAGGGAAAGAGGAAGAGGGAAAGAACGCTGGAGAAAGAGAGAGAGCAGCTCGCGACCTGCTCTCGAATCAGCTTCCAGGGCGCGCGCGACAGGGCTTGCAGCTTCCACCTCTGTCTCTCCCTCGGCCCCCTGGATCCCATACCGCCTCATCCAGTGTCCCGACCCCCGACCGACCGTGCGAGGCCGGCCGGCCACCCGCGCCGCCTCTCTCTCTCTCGTCTCCGATGTTCAGTCGCACCCTCGCCTCGCGCTCGACGTGCACTCCATACGTTGGTCCAAGCGCCGGGAAAGCTTCCGTCGCCAAAGGGAGAGCATCATTGTCAGCAGTCAGTGAGGAGAGAGAGTGAGAGAGAGAGAGAGAGAGAGAGAAAGAGAGAGAGAGAGAGAGAGAGGTCCTTATACGACCGCGAAGAGACCAGGACGAGATCACCAGGATGAGGCTACTCGCGGTCGCCGTGGGTTTCCTTCTGCAAGCATGGATCGTCTCCTGCGGGGTACGTGTCAAACAGGGCGGTGACCTTTGACCCGATCGAGAGTCAATTTGGTGAATCGTAGGAGAGGGAGGAGAGACCTATCTTCTTAGAGACAATTTTTCTGTAAAGAAAGTGCACGAGGAAGTCGACGAAATAAAAGTCCCTCATTCAGCTTATAACTTATCAATTGTCTGTGCGAGTTCCTCGAAGATTGAACAGTTAAATCCGGTCGCGTTTCTCGAAGCCCCAACGAGTTTGCTCTGTCGGCATGTGTCGGTGGACTGCCGCAGAAGGTGGGTTGTTTTTCGCGAGCCCCGGCCGGCCAGGGGTGGATCGCACGCTCGATAAAGCGCGCGATGTTTTCCTCCGGCGCTATTCTACAATCTTGATTGAACTATGTATGTGCTCGTATTCAGTGTGCGAAGCGAAGAGCTGAATTATAGTCTCTCACGACAGAGCGCCATGAAAATATTTTAAATTGAGGGCTAATTAATACTCATATGTTATTATTTCTTTTGATCGATGTTAATTAATTAGCGAGGTCGTGAGATCTCTCTCTCTTTCTCTCTCTCTGAACCACAGACAGGAAAATACATCGCGGTAGCTTCCTCGCCCCTCGCGCGATTGGCGTTCGTCTATTTTAACGACACCGTCCAATGTTTAGGCATTGATCGATTAAAATCTTGTCCTGGCTGCAACAATCGACAAATCGATAGTAGAAAATAATCAATTCACATACATGTAATTGTGAATAGTGTAATCGTGGCTGATGAAATGAATTATCAATCAGTGTTTTACCAAGCAAATCGATTGAAGCGATATTATGACGATTTACTCGATGTTAACTCTGATTATTCCAGCCAGTCGAAATCCTTCAATCGGCTAATGCCCAACACTGAAACTAATTTATCTTGCAGACGCGACCCAGCTTCGTTTCCGACCAGATGATCGCGACCGCGGCCAGCGTTGTGAACGCTTGCCAAACGCAAACAGGAGTAGCCACAGGTATTTTGCATTCGCTCTCAGAGTTTACTCACTCCCCCGGGTTTGCAAGTTCCGGATAGGAAATTATTGATTGACATTTTTATTTAATTACACGACCGTGCATGCGAGTCTACATGTACGTATGGCAGGCGCTCGAGCTTGAAAAATTAAATTAACCGAGCGAAACAGTTCGCTCGGAAAATTAAATCAGCAGAATTTTCAATTCGCTTGGGAATTTAAATCAACAGAAACAATTCACTTTTACTCTGGAACGGAACAAAAAGGAAGATTGACGAACGACCAAAGTCACATTGATTTCGCGTCGGGAGTGTGTGCGTGTCTGCGTACGTACAAGTGGCATTTGCATACTCGGGGAAAGCCCGAGGAAATTTTCTACGGAAAACTCGAGCAGAGTCGATGTCAAAGTGTACTAAATCCTTCTTTCAGCCGACATAGAAGCGGTAAGAAACGGTCAATGGCCGGAAACACGTCAATTGAAGGTGAGTACCGATGCGCGAGCCGTTTGAATTGCCAATTACGTGTCGGGCTGCAAACAAATCGTTATCCCGCTATTATACAACACAGACGGCCGACAAAATGCGAAAATGCGCACGATTCAGCCGCGCGTTGTGTACGCTTGTTCTGTAATTTTTTAACGAAAGTCGATGGCCGAATAACAGCTTTCTCGTGAGATGTCGCGAAGCGAGCATGCGGCAGGAGAGAGAGCTAAGCTGCTCTTTCAAATTTTGATCTCTTGCAGTGCTACATGTATTGCCTCTGGGAACAATTCGGCCTGGTCGACGACAAGAGAGAATTAAGTCTGAACGGTATGCTGACATTCTTCCAAAGAATACCCGCCTACAGGGCTGAGGTCGAGAAAGCGATCAGCGAATGCAAGGGGATCGGTAACTATTTGGGTATCTACTGCGTTTTCTTTTTCATTTAATCCGTCGATCGATTGCGTGTGTTCGAAACTTGAGTAATCGCGCTGCAAGTGATTCTCTTTTTCTTCTTTTCTTCCTTCTTCTCAAGAATGAATTTAATTTCTACAGTCAGTTTCTCAGCGCGATTCATCTCAACGTTACCTCGCCAGAGAGAGATGGGAGGGTTCGAAGCTGATAAAAAACTGAGATTGAGAGCTTAAAAAATAGAATGGTGGTACGAATTTGTGATCGTAGTAGATCGAGAAAGAAATAGAGTCGATTTGGAAGTGTTTTCTTATGAAGACTCTTTTTCATATTATTGAAAACTTCTTTATACTTTGAAACGCGACTTAAAGACGACTAGCAATTGAAATTGTATATACGCGGTCTTAGCGTCGCTAGTTTCCTCAGCTTGAGAACCTCCGAACCTTCTTTTGCTCTCTCATTTTCAAATTTTCGTTCTTGAGTTTTACGGAGTTTCACTTGAGTTGTCGTTTCACTTTCATTTCGATGACACACGATCCGTCGTCTCGCGTCTCGCACGACGCGCGATCGCTAATTCGCCGAATGATTCCCTCGTTTGCAGCGAAGGGCGACAACTGCGAGTACGCGTACACGTTCAACAAGTGCTACGCCGAGTTATCTCCGAGGGTGAGTGAATTGAAATCGTCTCAACCGTTTCGACAACGGAGAGAAACGAATTATGCCGCATTATCGTCGCGTGCGCTCTTCCGCTCTATCTCAAGCTCGTCTGATCGATTCTCACTGTTTCAGACTTACTATCTGTTCTAACGAGTCGCAGGAGGGAACCGGAGCGGAGAGAAGACCAAAGAACAAAATGCTCAAGATACAATTTCGCCGAATGTGTTGAGATTTTTACGTTTACGCCACTTTACATTTTAACCATGTAACTGTGTCGCCGCGCGCCGTAATCGCGTGGCATCGTATACGATGTGTCGATGAAATAAAGGGCTCAACCATCTAATCGGCGTGTCCCGAGTTGTGCTGTGCGCATCAAAATGCACGAATCGAAACATCCCGCCTCGTCCCAGCAGAAACGCACATCCCAGGTTTCCTCTCGCACATTCTATTATTAATCGTCTGTATTATTCTATTATTAATCTAATCTTAATTCTATTATTAA
Organism: Harpegnathos saltator; assembly: GCF_003227715.2. Taxonomy (NCBI): domain Eukaryota; kingdom Metazoa; phylum Arthropoda; class Insecta; order Hymenoptera; family Formicidae; genus Harpegnathos; species Harpegnathos saltator. Next base: position 713,591 of record NW_020229877.1, on the reverse strand, counting down.
TCATCTCAGCATTCATCTCGATATTCGATCGCGATAACGCGGTTTTTGATATTATTTTTCTGGAAATTTTCTCCTGCAACCAGTAATTTCTTATTCTTGTAATTTTTAAAGAGTCCGTTGGAGCGCTTGACGATTTATTTTAAGCTGGAGGACGCCCTGAAATCCAATCGCTTCTACCTCTATTCCATTCGTTTTCTACCTACTTCTAGGAATCAGAGATACAGATTGACTATGAGTGACTATCATAGATATTGGATAAACGCGCTCTCCCGTGTGAGAGCAAGTCTGATGTATTACAGATTGCGGTAGTAGAATGCACCAATTGGCGGCTGAGGTCACGCTTGATCGAATGCAATGAAAGGAGGAGTCTACGGCTATAATATACTTGAAACGTTCATTCGCCAACGAGTCTTTTGTGACGAGATCATGACGGAGAGAGCGGCCGAGTACTCGCGTGCGTTACTGGCACAGCCAGTACAGAAGCCCCGGCTGTTTTTGATTGAGCGGCTGTTGCACGATGTGCACGATGCGAATTATCCGGTGCTACGAGCGAGCTTTTGCGGATCGATGGGAACTTGCGGGTGCAATTATGCCTGTCGTATGAGAACCGAATGCGTAGGGACGCTGCTGTTTGGGAAAGCAGGCAGCTTTCTCGAGCGACTCAATGAACTTGGACCGGTGGCAAAAAGTCGCGAACGATCTCGCGACCAGCGATTTAATTACCGTGGGATCGATTGCACGGCATCTTATGATCTTATGATGTGGTTACACAACACGCGGGATGACCGCGACTGTAATTAAAAGGCGAACGTTTCATTACCGCGGCGGTAATATGCAACATTATGCCACTTGGTATGAACGCCTGGCACAATGTTCGAAATACAGAAATTACTGGCTAACGGCGAACCAGGAAGACATCGTCGTGTGACCGTTAATTACCTGGTCAGAGCATCGGATACACTTCGTATGCTCGTAAGTTATAATTACCGTTGTGTTTACCGTCATGCTTGCGTTACTATATAATGCATGCACAGATTATATAAAGGGTGTCCCAAAATTCACGCAAGATTTGAATTTTGCGCCATTTGTGCAGTAAAGTGTTGCCAAGTGTTGCGAAAAAAAAAGACAGCGTGACAGCTGACAGTTCAGGGTTTTTAAAAATGGAGTGCTACACGAAAGAACAATTTTCATTGTTTTTATTGTTGAGCAATATTTTAAAAATAATGAAAGTTTGGCGAACAAAATCATCTTCAGCGATGAGGCTCATGTTCATCTTGATGGCTTGGTTAATCGACAAAATTGTCGCATTTGGGGTTCAGAAAATCCACGAGTGATTGTTGAGAAACAAATGCATCCACAACGTGTCACTGTTTGGTGCGGATTTTAGACTGGAGGCATCATCGGACTATTCTTCGGAAGAAAATGCGACTGGTCAGGCAGTAACAGTTAATGGTGCTCGCTATCGCGACATGATAATCCAGTTTTTTGTGACTAAATTGCAAGATATGGATGTGGACGACATGTGGTTTCAACAAGACAGTGCCACATGCCATACAGCCCGAAAAACAATTCAATTACTGCATGAGTCATTTCCTGGTCGTGTAATTTCCCGTTTTGGTGATCAGATCATGCGATTTAACGCCGTTGGACTTTTTTCTTTGGGGTTTTTTGAAGTCTAAGGTTTATGCCAACAAGCCCACGACCACCCACGCCTAGAAGGAGGAAATTGAGCGCTATATCAACGAAATTCAGCCACATTTATGCAAAACGGTCACGGAAAATTTCAACAAAAGAGTGCATATGTGCCAGCAAAGCCGTGGAGGCCATTTACCCGATATGCTATTCCATACATAACCCTATACTGTATACTTTATGAATCAATAAAAAATTCACAATTTTTAATTATAAACCTGTGTTTTCTATCAAAATCACTTCTTGCATGAATTTTCGGACACCCTTTATATTCAGAGAGATAAAATATTGAAGGATAAGTTAGATAATATGCATCTGAAGTAAAGGAAACATTTAAAAAATGAAAGATATTTATTCAGTGAGTACTATTAATATGTTCGCTCGAATCTAAATTCTTTTGTTTAAATAAAGTAAATAATTATTTTTGTGAAAAGCAAAACAGTTTTAAGAGAATACATTTTCTCATTTGCACATCATTCTTTCTCAGTGTAAAAATATATTAATATGAGCAAATTTATTTCAATAGTACTCACTGCGAATAAATATTCTTTTTCTTTTTTCAGATATTTTTTCTTACCAATTCTTCCGAGTATTTTAAACAATATCGATCGTTTGCTTTGCGTTCTTTCCGATGAAAATTTATTATTATGAGTATTTCTTTAAGATTTATTATTATAAGTATTTCTTTAAGAAATATTCGATACGAAAGCTCGACTCTGCGTTGAAACCTTTGCTAAATTTTTTTTTCACGAAGAAGTTTTACAAATGCACCTTTTTCAGAAAATGCGCGTTGCAGTTGTTCGGTGTCGTTTGTCGTATTCAACTTCCTGACGCATTCGTCATCCGCGCAAAATTCTTTGTTCGTGTAACTCGTCGAAGATTTATTTCAAAGGAGTGTGCGCACTTCTCGTCAACTAATTATTATCTCCCACTCCTTCGCACATTCGGATTCGCATAAATTCTCGTCGATTTCGCGCGGCTGCCACTTAATAATCTTGGATAGGAGAACGAACATTTTTTGCTAATCCCTAGGAAGATATTACGTGCCGCGGACGAGATGGCGAGGGGCAACCTGGTCCTCATCTGCGCCTCTTTGATCGTCACGCAGCTCATTGCCGTCTCCAGCGAGGTGAGTATGCGCTTTACAACTGCACGTTGTGCTTTTAAATTTATATATTATAAAATATCGATGCAGAACTGATGACTCGAATTAATATTTAACAATTCTTATCTGCTATTTCGATTTCTTTGTGCGAATATTTTTTATAGGAAATAGATTATACTACTATCCATGATGAGCTGAGGAAATTAGCCGGAAATTTACGGAAAAAATGTCTCGGTGAAAACAACAGCATAACCGACGGTACGTTGCCGAAATATCAATTGGATCGCGAGAATTGTTCGTTGATAAGAAGCGGTCGAAAGAACTATTTAATGTATCAATAGATACGCTGGCGTATGTTCAATCATCAATCACTTAATTTTAATTGCAGAAATACTAGGTGCGGCGGAACAGGGCGACTTCGAGAACAAAGGTTTAGCGTGTTACTTCAAGTGCGTGATGGAGAAAGGAGGAGTGGTAAATAAAACAGAATTGCTCAAATAGATGTACCAGCGATCACAGATCGCGGATAGCTGAAACTCTGAAATCACTTTTCCTTTATAGATGAAAAAAGACGGCAAGATCAATTATAAGCTCTTGACCAAGATGTTACCGCCGGCTTACAAACAGATTGGATTAGGAATGATCGACGAGTGTCGCGAGATAGGCAAGTATCCATTGATACAACAGGCTTTTTCTTTTTAGTTGAACTAGAACTTCACTCCTCTTCCTTTTCTTTCCCGTTAGATAGAATAGAATAATGTTAGATTATACACTTTTACTTTGATAATAAAAGATGCAACCTAGTTCAACTAAAAATACAAGTCTAATGACACTGATTCGCCTCCCTTTTGTCAACGTCTGATGGTGCGATCTTCTCTTTTTTGATTTTTAGAAGGGAGCGACAAGTGCGAAATAGCTTTTAACTTCAACCTATGCATGTACAATGCGAATCCTGTGGTATGTTAAAAAGAAACGTCAAATCAACACATTCCATGATATGGATTAAATTTTAGATATTACATACATAATCCCCCAAAAGAAAATTTCGTTACATTTAACGTTTCATTGCGTTCTTCTTTTTCAGGCGTACTTCGTCATCTGAACGCTAGCAATGTGTACGGCATCGGTAAGAGCTCAGAATGTCATCTATAAATCTGTTCTGAGAAAATAAAGATCTTGACGATCGTCTCATATATCCCCATACCTTCTACAACTATCGCTTTTAAGTTACCCGCAAAATAGGATAAAAATACCTACTTACAAGTAAGTGTCGGATCGACTAGGTGAAAGTAAGAATCTTTAATAATGGAGGTCCGTGAATATTATATAATATAACAATCTTTTCATATATGTACATCTTACTTTAAATAACTCGACTATTATAAGAATTTACGTATCGAACAATCCTTTCAATCGTGAACATCCTTGCGCATTACATTTGCATTTCATGTTATATCTTAAGGTTTTGCATTAAAATATCACGTTGTCGAGTTTCCTGAATACTCGCAAATTAACTCCGCAGGAGACAACCGTATCTTTACAGCAGAATGCGATGCGATTCCGCGATATAAATTTATACAACCCATTGTATAAACATTAATAGTTTTAAATACACATCAAGTATATCGAGCTGATAATTTCGATAGCGCACACATAATCGTCACGACGAATATGTATCGTGGTGATTAGACACATGAAACATAATCAGCGTAAGATCTCTAAATCTCTTTGCGTACGAAATCTCGACGTAAGGTTTCTTTGCTTGAGACACGGTGTATGACTTATAATATGCGAAGAAAATGTCCGTTGCCAATGATGTCGAGTGATACAAAATGACTTACGCTTTCCGCGGCTTTGTCTTCCTCTTGTTAACGTTCATTATTTGCTCGACTATGATATCATCCGCTCTGGGGTCGATGGGGATGGCTTGAACGGGCGCTCTTGAGCTCGGTACGGGTTTCGAGCGTTTGTCGAGCAAGGCGTTCAGCCAAGTCCACAGGGTATCGCGATTGGAGAAAGCCAGGCCGACCAATATGATGAACGGCAGCGCGACCACCGACGTCTGATTCATGTCGGCCTGGTCGATCTTACGTTCTGCGTTGAACGTCAGCTTCATGTACTTGAACGACGAGTTCGCCTCGAAGTATATCGGCATGGTATGGTACTTGTGCACGGACTGCGATAGCGAGGACTCTAGCTGCACGAAATATCTGCGGCCGTCGGTCTGCAGCGGCGGAAAATGGACGAGGAAGCCGGCGTTGTAGCCGCTGGTGATTTTACTGGTCTGCTGCGCATCCAGCTTAGAGATGTGCACCGGTGAATCAGGCGCATCGTCTGGACAAAGTTTCACTTTGATCGTACGGTAATGCTCCGGCTGGACGGACGTCACGTGTACCGCGACGTCTGTGCGCGAAATGGGGTGAAAGGCGATCAGTCGTAGACCGTGGACGTCCTCCACCGGCTGCACCAACTGTGAGCTGGGGCTCGTGCGTTGTATATGAGCGTTCACCTTTGCGTTCGGCTTCAAACGGAATACGTAGGTGCACTACAAAATATATAATATATATAATACGAAAATATATGTGTGAAATTTTTTCTATCTACAAATATTTGTAGGTATGTGTGAAAATATGCAGATAAATGTTTACCTATAAAAATATATATAAGAATATCAAAAAGGCAGATTATTTTTACCGTAGGTTGAAGACCACGGATCCGGAAGTTTCCATTCTCCTCGGTCGTGGCCTCCTCCTGCAGATCGGAACAATCTCCTTGACCTTGAACCTCGACCAACAGACCTACTTCGGGTTCCCCGTTCAAAGAAGTCACAGAGCCATAGGCGCTGTATGCGACCCTGTTGCCGTACAAGTACACTTTGACGGTCTCCCCCTCCTCGACATTGATCATCTTCGACGGCGGGTCGAAGCGATACTCTTTCATCATTGGCCGAAGATAATATTCGCCCGGAGATAGCGAGTTGAACATGAATTTGCCACCCTCGCCGGTTATACTGTTCTTGCGGTAACTTTGGCCACCGGACAAAGAAAGTAGCACGCCCTGCATAAGAACAAGTGTAAATACAAATGTAACTTCCTCAATTGACAATTTACACGATTATTTTACCTGCAATGAGGAATTGTCAGCGCGGTCGGAAACTTCGACAATGATCTCGGCCAATTTGTGCGCCCAGAACACTCCTTTCTTATCGGTCTCAGTGATCACAAAACCCTCCTTTTCAGCTGTAACACTGGTATACAATAATTACTTATTCACAATAAGATTCATTCATGACGATATATAACAAAAGAAATCGCCACTGACATACCTGTATTCAATCTTGCCATCCAGTGGTCCGACGCTGTAAACGCCACTCTTCTCTGTGACCAACGTGTGAATTGGCGATTCTTTATCCTTGCCAAAGATCTGTATCGTCACGCCTTCCAAAGGTGGCACGATTTCTCCGGCTATGATCTGTACAAATATTCTTGTTTCAACGAAACGAGACAAAACTTCCTCGTGCATTCAATATAATAGATGATTTTCTACCTTTCCCAGGTCGCCGACGAAAGTCGCAATGTCATTATGACAGTCGTTCACGCCGATGACCTTTAAAGACGGCGGATTAAACAGCAGAATGTCCGACAGCGGAATGATAGTGTACATATTGTCCGTTTTCGCTTTAAACTCGAACTCGTACTTGTACATGCCGTCTTTCATCACATGCTTCAATGGTCCAATCCTACATAAAGCAAATCAATGAAAAAGAGAATACATAAGATATATTTCACAACAATATATCTCTCTCAAACATAATCAACCCCCAATGATGTATCATCATGCTATTGATTAAATTAAAAAATTCATTTATTCTATTGAAACAAAAGAAGTAAATAAGAAAAAAAAGTAAATAAATTAAAAAAATAAGTAAACTTGTTCCTTTGGAAGATCTTTGGGGAAAAGTAAAAATCGTAAAATATTGATTCTTACAGTTAGAATTGCTGAGAAAAGAAATTTAGAAATTAAGATCAAACGCAACAAATCCCGATGATATAAACAAGGATTAAAAGGACATAGAAAGATAAATTTCATCCAGATGAGCGTTGAGTTACTTACGTGATATTGTTGCTCGCATCTTCAATTTTAACTTTGAGACCGCTTTGCACGCCCGTGCTTACGATACTGCCTCTGTGAGTATGCTCAGTGGAGTGCAGCAAGATCGGAGTGAGATTGTTCGTGTCCCACGTGTAAAAGGATTTGTCGTATACGTGGCAGCCCTTCGGGATGAAGGTGTACGTTCCCGACTTCGGCACGCAATGCCTCGTGCTGCCTTTATTCAACGGCAGAATTATCAGTTTGGTGCTGTTAGGCTCGGAGTACGCCACTGTCGTGTCGTGGGAAGATATGAAGGTAATGGAGAAGCCAGTCTGCTTGAACGGCGGTACTTCGGCGCGCTCCGACGTTATCGAGACCCTGTAACTGGGATTTTCCCAGCAGAACACGTCGTTGTCGATCAGCACTTCGTAGTGGCCGGGCAACACGTCCGTGAACTGATATTGGCCGTCTGCGTAATGGAAGATGACTTCACAGACACAGAGAATGGTATCGCGTCCAAATCAAAGAGACATTACTGCAATAACAGGTACGGTATGAGTCGTTTATATATTTTTATCAGTTGCTTGAAAACAAGCAATTATTTTTATTCATCACGAATTTTTGTTATTATTTTTGTTTATCACGAGTAGACAAGTTTTCTGTAATCAAGTTTTCTGTAATCAAGCTTTCTTTCAAGCTTCACTTTTATGTCCTAAGACCGTATTTGTTATTGCAGTTGAGAGTACAACATCGTAAAACATTGAATTAACGTCAACAGGAACACTAGTCGGCTCACCTTTCGCTTGCACCGTTTTGATCGTCACTCCGTCGAGTATCTTCAGAGTGACGGAGGCATGGCTGCAATCTGTCCCCTGCAAACAATGTACCGTACCCGTTAATGTAGCCTTCAGTTGCAAGAAGTTGACGTTGGTGATCGGTTGGGACGTCACAGCGATCGTCTGCTGCAGCGGATAGAATCTGAAAAATGGTACGAACTTTTTTTACAAATATAGTTTTTTACAAGTAATATTATAAGATGCGTTGTATTTTGAAAAATCATCATTGATATTTTAAACTTCACTTGCTTTACTTACTGTAAGCCTTTAGCTTTCTCTTCCGTACTGACAATCACGCTCAGCTGATACTTATCTGGCACGAGGTACACTGAGAACTCCCCAGTTTTCTCGTCGGTGTTAAGTTCCTTGTAGAAACTAGTGGCAGTATTCTGAATGGACAGTTTGCGGAAGTGTAGCGTCCCCTTCGCCGAAAGCGTTACCTTGCCCGACACTTTGTACGCTGAAGGTGCCAACACTGGAAGTTCGGGCGAACTCGGAGATATCTTCACCGTTTTCTCGCTGAATTGTACGTTCGCTGGAACGAAAAATTCGTTAAGTATTAATTCCGATGAATTCAGTGAGTCTCTCATCTTAGGGAATATTTCGCAGAATCTTACCAGACTCCGCTCTGAGCGTATACTGGCCGGCTTTCATATTATCCAACACGTACTTCCCGTTCTTGTCCGTGACCGCCACTTCCTTCTGCGACAAGAATATCTTCGCTCCGGCCAAAGGACTTCCGTTCACGGAATTGCGGACAAGGCCGCCGACCGTGAAGCCAGTTACCTTGAAATCCTGCGCAAGGAGCACGCTGCTGTGGCTGACTTTGAAAGCCAGTTCCTGCGGTTGAACGTCGAATTTTGTCTGCGCACCGGCGTAATAAGGTATGAGCTTGTATTCGCCTGGTGACAAGCTGGGAAACACGAATCTACCGCCCTGATCCGAAATGACATGGCAAAGCGGTTTCTTGGACTCAAAGTCCTTGTTCACAGGCGTAGTGTCGCAATTCTTTGCGACGCCATCCTATAAAACGAGATGTATCCTTCTGTACAATGTTCACTGATATTTACCTTACGATTTAATCTCACGAGTATTTATCAGCTAATAACTATGTATTGATAATAAATAACTTTAACAAGGAGAAATCTTACACCAAAAAGGATGAAAGATACACCAGCCACTGGCTCGTTCTCACTCGTAACTTTGCCATTGACATCATATCCAGACACTACCAGACTACCATCTGGGAGCTCTGTGTTCCCCTCTTGCACAGTTACTTCGACTGTACTTTCTCTTATTATCCATCTGAAAAAAACAATTAATGCCATTGGTGTTCTGAGGTATCACACACATGCGTATGTCTTGAAAGATATATTTATCAATTGTTAGATATTATTTTATACACTTACTTAGAATGAGTCGCAACAAGAACATATTTTCCAGGCTGAATAGGAGTAAAATAAAATATGCCACCATCTGTTGTGACTGTTGATCTAACTGGAACTTGCTTATTGCTTTCTGTATATAAAGATATGGTGATTCCTTTGGGACCAGAGTCAGTACCTAAACTAATCACCTGAAATATGAAATAACTTATATGTTTCAAAAATTTCTCCATGTAATTTGCTCCATATATTATTTTAATAAGGTATGACAACATATATAATACTTATAGCTAAGATAAATATAACTTATCTAATATCGATAAAACAAGAAGGAAATTGTCACTCACACGTCCTGTAATGCCAAATCCTTTGAATGTAAAGTTAATATCTTTTCCTTGACTACAATCGTCTGTAATACCATCTACATTTAATGCTACTTCTGTAGGCTCAAAGCTCCAACCCCTAGGAGGGTCCACCTGGAGAAATATAGAAAAAAATGGCATTAAAAACATATAATATATATAAAACACTATATAACAATAATATTTCTCTATTGAATAACATTTATCATGTAAAAATTACACTTTTATATTATCAAGCATTAATTCTTTGCTGAACTTAAATAAAATCTGTACAATGTGTAATTATATTGAAATCTGAATTATACTATAATAAGCATATTAAATAGACAAATTTTACATGTTCAAATGCCAGCATGTTAGCATTTAATTAATATAACACTTTAAATGATGAAGCATTTTTTGGCTTACTTTTAATATGTATTCACCCTTGTCATAGAGGGGAAGAAAATAATAGCCATTATTAGGTGCACATTCTGTCTGATCCTTTAGACTGCCAGTCTTGGTATATCTGAAAAATTTATTTCATGATTAAACAATTCAATTAACTAACCTCTATTAACCTCTATAGACAAGGATACTCACAGTTTGACATACACCTTTGTAAAATCGATGTCAGCATGACTTTTCAAAAAACCTCCGCATCCTAGAATATCCTGAGCAACGCAGCTCGTTAATAACGTCGTTAAACAACCGAGAAAAATGAAATTTAGCCGACCTGACATGTCGAAGTTGTATTCTTCTGCAACATTTATTGGGCCAAACGCCGTTCGTTTTTATCATATCAGCATTCTTTGCAATTTGACCCACTAGCTCTACTTCAAGACGAATCATTATTTGGATGAATGCATTGAAATAATAATATTGCTACCGTTTCTCGTCAAACACATCAAATTAATTATTAAATTAAATAAAAAAAAGTAATTGTTCAATTTTCAACATCAACTTTCAGTTGAGTTTTTATACCTTGAAAATTTATTTGCAATTAAAATTACTTTTATGAAAAATATAAATGCATTTTAAAGAGGGCACTTTAAGAACTTTCTTAATTATCTTTGATGATTGTTATATATTATTTCTCTTATCTTTTATGATGAGCTACTAATGTGGGAAATTATATGTTTCATGCTTCAACATTAAATAATTCGAGGAAAAAAGATGCAAAAATGCAAATAAATGAGATTTACATCGTTTGAAAATATGAAGTTTTTTCTTTAATTTACATTCAAATAGTTTGCTGTGCTATGTCATCATTTTCTGTTTAACATGATTTACTTGATACAAAAACATTGAAAAAATTATGATATTAATATAATTAAAAACTAGAAATTTCGGAACACAAAATGTTCTCTGAATTATCTCGATATCGTTATTTATACTAAAACTATAGCTTGTTGAATTTCATTCATTTTTTATTATAAAGTAAAATATACTTGCTGAAAAGAACTAAATTGTGGTTTGAGTCTTGGCTAAATTTTAGAAAACCAATAAGTAATGGTTTGAATCGCAACTAAAGAGTTGTCACTGACAAAATACTAATAAAGACGTTAAGGCCGGTTGATCCAACTTCACGGTAAGTTAACCGATAGTTAAATCATACGTTTGTCTTTATTTTTCCTTCAACTTGGACAAAGACAGACATATGATTTAACCGTCAGTTAACTTACCAAGAAGTTGGAACAACAGGCCCTTAATCTTATAAAATTTTTATATCCATCTTTAGATGCTTATATCCATCTTTAGATGCTGCACGGATTATTTTAATGGCTACAGACCATCTGAAGATAAACTTAAGGAAGTCTTATTAAATATAAGGCCTGACTATGAATACGCCCATTAGCATAGGCCAAAGAGAAAAATCTCGCTGTGCATTAGCGCCATCTTAGAAATATCGTGACCGAAATATAAAACTGTATAGTTCGAAATAAACATAGATAATATCTATTATGGGACTCGTCGGAATCGATTCCGATTGAATTTATTCCGTTATTTCCTAGATTTCTATTGGCCGCGTTTAGTAGAACAAAGTGATCAGAGAGCGCTTAGTGATTATTGTCTGTGATTGGAGCATTCTTTTAGATTCTTCATAGACCCAGAAACATTTATCAATCAGGAGCGAGATTCAGTGGAAAATCTAGTAATGTTGTCCAACTGTTGAGTCTGCTGAACGCGGCCATTGTCTTTTCTAGGGGAAACGGAATTATTCCGATCGGAAATTCGGAATCGATTCCGACGAGTTCCATAAAGGCTCGTCTACAATAGCTGTAAAAGTAAGGCTGTAAGGCTGTAACGTAAGCTGTCAGCGAATGAAAATATTTCATTTCATGTCTTGCAACCTTACAGCCTTATTCTTACAGCTAATGTAGACGAGCCTTTACTCTTACAGCTAATGGCTGCGTTCCGGTATTCACTGCCAGTACTGAAAATACATAGTATGCGTCACGTATATTATAGATTTTCAGTGCTGGCAGTGAATATCGGAACGCAGCCAATGTAGACGAGCCTTCTAAATCTAAATACAGTGCTTTTTGTGAACTTTTAGAACTGCATTCGATAGTGCTCGTCGAGACGAAGAAAATGAGTGCGTTCACGACACTCAATAGTTGCGGAACTGTTGAGTGATTTTTTCGTGAACGCTACTGAGCGGAGCGCTCACTTACAACATGTTGAGTGAGTGGTCATCATTTTTTGGATCATAAAAATTCTTCGCTACTTATGTCCATCAGTTTCTGATCCAATATGGCATTGCCCGTGATTCATATATGTAAAAAAAGCGTAAATAATTATTTAGAGACATATAATAAAAGTTATGTAAGAGACGGTGTAGAATATGTTATAGCCGAGACATTTGATGTGCATCAACTATTATCTACTGGTATGTAATTAAATGCGTTAAATATGAATGTGAAATACTTTAATGTTTACTATATAATATCGATAATTTTATGCTGTTCTGCAGACTCACAATATTTCCAACAATATTTGGATACAAATCTCCATTCGCTCGAGATTTCGGACGTATCAGCTTTTATAGATGCAGTGAATAATACACGTATGTTAGGTTAAGTTCAATTACGTTATGGTTATAATTGTACATATATATTTACAAACATGTTTTAATACCTTTTTATTGAATGTAATTTCTAGGACCGGTAGCAGATGAATTTTCGTGGACTGGACAAAAAACGAAATTATTACTTTCATTATATCAAGAGCGTAAGAGAGCTTTTCGTGATCCAAAGATTAAAAAAAAGAAGTTATGGTCAAACATACGTGAGAAATTTGAGCAAAAAGGATACAAAAATGTATCTGAAGACTGTCTTGACAGAAAAATGCGGAATATGAAGAAGATATACCGGATAATAAAAGATAATAAAAAAAGTATAACGGACAGAGAACATATAAGCTGGGAATATTTTGATTCATTTGAAGAGATATTTCAAGATGATTGTACTATTAATATCGGATCTACGCTCTCTTCGTTGAATGAAATACAAAAGGATATATTTGAAGAGAAACGTCATGCTACAGAAAATTTTGATTCCTTATCCTCTAACAGTAAGCACCAACAATTCTTTTTAAATAATTCTTATCTTATTAACTCACGTTCATCTTTATCTACTTCATTTTCAATTATGCTTGATATGAGAATTTGATGATTCTATATCATTAGCACAACCAGTGGGAAGCCAAGATGGTTCATCTAGTGAAACAAGCAACATTTTACATACACCAAGTAAAAATAAATCAATTAAACATAAAGGATTATATTCGCTAAGGAAAAAACAGATACAATTAGAAAAAAAACGTATAAATGTATTACAAGAATTAGTAAAAAGTATAAATACTGCAAATGCTATTCAGCAAAATAGGAACGAGTTATTGGAAGCGCTATTAAAGAAGAGAAATAATCAAAGGTAAGAAAATGGGCTGGGATCAAATACTTAAATATCTTTTTGTAATATATTATATATTTTACTGTTAATTTATGTAACAAATACATTTCAAAAGGTACATCACAAATAGTGTTTCTTTTTAATATAACTTGTACATTTCTATCTTGCACGATATCCCTATCATCATAATCTATTACATTTAGGTCTACAATATCAATTAATTCTTCGTTAACTTCGTTTTGATCAATGATAAAGTTATATAATATACATGCTGCACCAATAATTTCCTGGCCTAAATCAAAATTTGTAATATTCAGATATTTAAGTCTTCTAAATTTACCTTTTAATACAAACGATCTCTATTGTGGATCTGATGGAACTTAATTTTCTGTTATACCCTGTTTGTTTCCTACTCAAATGGCCATTACCTCTATAAGGTGTCCACATTTGGTAAGAGAGGATAAGCCATAGACTAAGGACAACTAAGGAATATAGGGACAGAGCATAAGCTCGTAAGATAGGCGAGGGTTGTGCTGTAATGTGGGGGACGACTGTGCCTAAGTTTCATTGGCTACAATAGTGCGCATATTCAGAGCGTGTGATGCAACGATTTGGCTGTCATTGGCAAATAGTAAATGTAACAAAATGATAAGAACTATTTATACTGACAGTATTTTGCAGAGGTTATGCATGTGTCTTTTTTTTCATAATTTCACTCACAACTTCATACACATCTATGTATGTATCAAATACTTACACACGGCACAACCACCAATTAGACTTATATAGTATTAGATAATAGTATATGCGCTTATACTATTGCTTTTAACCATCGGTTTAGCTTTAAACTCCGTTTAAAGCAAGTTGTGGAACTGGGCCTTAGGCACAGTTTACCTCGTCGCACCGTCCCGCAATGGTTATCCCCCCGCAACTCTATGCTCTATCCCTATATTACTATGTCTATGGGATAGGCTGAATCACCTATAATGTGATAATATAGCGGCTGATTGAACAAACGATGAAATATTTGACTATTACGAAAGACGCGAGCGTCGTGCATATGTCCTGACATTCCAATAAATACGTCTGTAAATCTCATTGTATGATCACATATGCCTGGAAACATTTTAACAATCTTTATTTAATGTTAACGTCGAGTAATTAAGCATTAGCAATCATTATACCTTGAAGAATTATTGAGTGGAAACCTTTTCTGTTATAAAAATTACCAACTGATTGTTTACATGGTATGTGGCATCCATCAATAACTCCTATTACACCAGGAAATCCATTAGACTTAATTTCAAAAATCTGAAAATAGTAAAGGTAAGAGTAATGCATTGAATGTGTTTGTAATATGAAGAAAATACAAATACTACTGGTTAAATGCAATTTATATATATATATATATATATACACTAGAGACTGTTTCATAATTTGCATCATTAGGCTATTTGATAAATTGTGGCATTAGATTTGCTAACACTGTGATGATATTAACGAAAATGTTATGCCCAGTACTTTTCGAAAAGTTTAACCTATCTCCTACTGATAAAAAACTTTCTGGTTTTGCCAAAATCCATATTGAAAATAATATTTTTTTCGACAAAGGTACAGCTTCATGGTGTTCCATTGCATTTCCAATTATGTTCGTTAATACCTTAAAACAATATATACACACATATACACAATATATTTCCTGTTTTAGAGGCATTATTTTCAGACAAATTTTGGAGAGACTTAAAGAGAAAGAGAGAGAGAGAGAGAGAAGGAGAAAGAAAGAGGGGAGAAGGAGAGGAGTCTACATAATTTTATTTATTTTAAATTGTACTTACTTCAAAACTTGTCCGTGACATCCGAAAATGTTCCTTAAATAAATCATTTGTATAACGCAGTATTATTTCTTCATAATAATTTGCATTTCGGGCTCTTTTTCCGCGTTCCATATATATATAAATAAGTAGGCAATGGTCTAATTCTTTTGTCACAAGTCTAATTAAATCCATATTTAGGTCATTATCTAAAGCAGCAAATAAAACTATGTCCTCCAAATCCATTGCGTTATACACAAAATTATTGTTGATCTGCAGAATAGTATTATTACACAATTATAGATATTCACGATATATCGCGATATATCACAGATAATAATAAAAATGCTTTCGTACGGGCAAAGAACAAGGATTTGAACTGTTTTTATGCGCAACCCAATCGCGCATCTCTGATCAGTAGAGAGAAAAAAGGCGTTCAGAGTACGTATGGTCTATTCTTTGTAGCTGCACTGCTAAACTGGTGCAATGAGCTAGAATGAGAAAACCTATATTTGTCTCACTTTAACTTATTGTACCAGTTCAATAGTGCAGCTACAAAGAACAGACCAATAGTTAGCGCTCACTCAACGGATGCGCAACTGTTGAGTGTCGTGAACGCACCCAATGACACCTCGTCCGATTTTTTACGACCACCGGAAGTGCCTAAAAAAATTCTTAAATTTTTTTAAAATGATGTTCTAAGTTTCGAGCACTTCTGGTGATCGCAGAAAGTCGGGTCATTAATTTCATGTGGTTATAAAAATAAAAATCTAAACGAGGCGTTTTTATGAACTTTTAAAATTGCATTCGATAGCACTTGTCAAAACAAAAAAAAATGACACCTCGTCCGACTTTCTACGATCACCGGAAGTATTCGAAACTTAGAGCTCTATTTTCAAAAATGTAAGCATTTTTTCAGGCATTTCCGGTGGTCGTAGAAAATCGGGCGAGATGTCATTTTCTTCGTCTCGACGAGCACTACCGAATGCAATTCTAAAAGTTCACAAAAAGTGCCTGGTTTAGATTTTCATTTTTATGACTTCATGAAATTAATGAAAATCTAAACCAGACGTTTTTTGTAAAATTTTAGAATTGTATTCGGTAGTACTCTTCAAAACAAGAAAAGTGATACCTCGCCCGACTTTCCACGACTACCGGAAGTGCTAGAAACTTAGAGCTCCACTTTCAAAAATTTAAGCAATTTTTTCAGATACTTCCGGTGATTGTAGAAAGTCGGGTGTGATTTCATTTTCTTCGTCTCGACGAGCACTACCGAATGCAATTCTAAAAGTTCACAAAAAGCGCTTGGTTTAGATTTTCATTTTTATGACTCCATAAAATTAATGAAAATCTAAACCAGGCGTTTTTTATGAACTTTTAGAGTTGCATTCGATAGTATTTGTCAAGACAAAGAAAATGGCATCTCGCCTGACTTTTTGCGACTATCGGAAATGCGTGAAAAAATTTATATTTTTTGAAAAATGTAAACATTTTCAGTCTATATGTTTGTAACGCATGTAATTTAGCAATGTAAAAATTGAAATATGTACTTAATTATGTATTTTTTTCTATGATGTTTTCTACTTGTTCTCAAGTAACAAAATTAATTGGAAACGACATTTACTTTTTATTAGACTGAAGACTGTTGGATATTTCTTAAAAACATTAAAATAAGAAATATAAACTAAGATAAAATAAGAAATATTTATTTAATTAATCGGTATTCAATACGATTAAAAACTCGCTACAAATATCTATATATATTCTCATTTGGAAGTAATTTATTTTTCTTTCTACAAAACACTTTCATTTTAGAAAACCATTGTGTGCATTGGGAAATACATAACGATATTTTTCACAATGAAAACTTAAACTTACAACACACGTGCAACAAATAATAAATATTACTTTACAATTCCTTTTTATTCGTCATATACATAAATAATATAAATAAATTTCTAGATTCCCAATCAGTGTTCCGTATACTTAAAATTATAAAAAAAAAGAGATCGTCGTATTGGACGACCGTAAACGATTACGTTTACTTTAAAATTGCGTTGGCACACTTTATTCCTCTCTCTCGCGTAAATATCCTTACAGAAAAAAATATTTAAGATGCATAGACGCGCGTATAGATTCAATGTACGCTTGTACGTGTATGTGTGAGAAAGAGATTGTTCTAGGTTTGATATATACGCCTTACGCAATATTAGTTTCAGTCTTAACTGTAGGAAGCATAATGTACATCTCGAAGAATCTACTTTCCTGTTAAAATCGCGTACTCTACGACTACATATATCGAATCAGACCAAAAATCTATGAAAAAAGGGGGATCAACCTACAGATAATGTTTCGCATTCACATATATCCACAGATCATTGGTTTCCTATGAAAAATATGCATTCTTTGAATTGTGTGTAACGATATCCGTATATACTAAGTGAGGAAAAACTCTCGTGAATCTTAGAAATGACGTTAAGATCTTCGACAGTCGACCGGAACAATTTACATTCAAGCGTAATCCAAGTGCGGATATTATCAAAAAACGAAAAATTCTGCAACTACAATGCTTACATAAAATGAAAGATAACATGATCTGCGATAATTTTATTTAACGGGCGAGCGGAAGTCTCTGAAATATACATCCTACAACGCCTACGGGAGATCTAATGTTAATCTCGCCTGCGCAACAATATATATTTTCTGGCACAATCAAAATTCGTAGCGTCGTCAGTCAAGTTACTCCTGGAACTGTAACTTCATATAGACGTATATATAAACGTTCTATTTCTATATGTATTTTTATTTATATATGCCTATATAAATATATATTCCAAAAGTAATGCCCGATCATATAATCGTGCAGAATCTTCACGGAATGTGTTCGACTGGAAAAATCATACACATTTCGTAATGTTTCGCTGTAGTTTTTAGATATATATATATACATATATAATTTATGCATATATTTGTTGGAAAAACGTAAGAACACAACAAATTGGACGATGGTCGCGCGTGTGACGCACACGCAGTGTGTATGGTATGTGTGTGTGTGTGTGTGTGTGTGTATGTATGTATGTGGTTTCTTTTTTTACGTCATAAACTAGAAGGAATAGAAAAGAGAATATGATGTTAGTATTAACCGCAATGGAAAATTAATGTTAACTTAATACTTATCCTTTGGTTTTTAAGTAAAGAGCACATCTTACGGGATCTATGTAACATTATCGTTCGTAAAGAAAGCGTCGGAGAGGCCGACTGAGGAGGGAGAAAGTTATTCATACATGATATTTATATCCAGAAAAAATCTAGAATAAACATGTTTATATATTATAATTGTTGTCGAGTACGTGTGTGTGTGTGTGTGTGTTTTAATATGTAAGACAATTCTTACAATTCAGATTCTTAATTTTCATATTATAACGGCGTCGGATATACGTGTATGTATGTTGTGTGAGTACCTACGTCGCTAACGCACACGATACAAGCTAGAACTCGAACCTGATTAACAATTGCCGGCAAAATGCACCATCGTATGTCTATCGTATATCCATCAAACAAGCGAAACATCTCTGATATTTCGCACGAGACACGGATCTCTGTTGGAATGCGACTTGTTATATGCAGTGATATCAACAGGGCTCGAGGGAGAATCCGACTATCGAATCATGCGTACACCAGAGATGTCTCTCGATAGGCAGAACGGTTAGCCGAGACTCGAGCCGATGTATCGGTAGCAATAATATAATAATGAAAAAGGGATTAAAGATATCGAATCGCTCGAGGGAGAAAGAAGGGCGGGACTTAGTTAAATTATGTATGTACAATATTACGGCGCAGTCGCGATTAATTCTCGTTCAGCAGACACCGAGGACAAACGTATACAATGCTTCTTCCTTGATGCATTGTAATGAAAATTCGTCGTTTCCGCGCATGAACAGGCTAACGGATTAAGCGCGACAACAGAAGGGAGACGCGCGCGCGATCAACGCACTACTTCGATCGTCTATACAGATACAGCTCTGACTACAAAATACGCTCATTAGAAGACGTCGCATCGAGAACAACACTCTCAATGTTCGAGATGAAACATTATTTGCTAAATGTTAAAAATAGATAACAAGGGCAACGTGAGAACTCGTCGAACGGGGGAGGATCAAAGACATGGAACGGTTGACATGAACGAGAAGTGGGGGGGGGGGACACAATCACATATACATTAGCCCATACATACGAAACATCTCTCTACAAATGGAAAAGAAACGAAGAAAAAAAATGAAGAGGTAATCGAGGACAATTCATTCTAAAGCCGGAGAGAACGCGAACATTTCATTGAGATATTTCATTAAATTCAACGGAGCGATTATACGACTGTGAGGAGCGCACATAAAGCGTCTTTCCGCCGATATGTGTAGCTTGGCGTGAATCGTGCATCGCGGAGATGGTCGCAAAGAAAGAAGAGACGGAGACAAAGGCCGACGCTGTCGCTTTCGCTGGCGATCGAGTTTAGATTGACGTTTCATCGAAAAAAAGTATCACAAGTGACCGTCTTCTTCTCTTCCGACCGTTACTACGTCGCACTACCAAACGTCCTGAACGAAATCCACGTGGTCGCATCACAATCATGACGCTCATGCCAACGTAGCAGGAACAAGCACCGTCCTCTTTCCCCAACAGCAAACACCGTGGTGCAGATACTATTACCTCCCCACGTCGGCTCGCCGAGGATTGGTATGACATGTCGTATCTGGGCGTTCGCACGTCCGACGAGATTCTTCTTCACGTTCATCTCTGATTGTCTTGGCAAATCTGATCGACTTGAGCTTGATCCAGCATTTTGGTTTGATTACTCGCGTCCAATGGCGGAGAGTCGTCGGTGCTCAAGCCGGCTCTGATTGGCGACGGGCTGTCGACAGGCCGGAAGGAAAAATTAGGCGAATCCGCGCCCGATAACGACTCGGGGGTGCCGACGGAGCTGATGCTTGGAAGCGGGCTCGTCAGCGTATCTATCCTGTGGCGGAAATTATGTTTTATATATATTCAGTTTATACAGGATGTCTCAGAACTTTGGGACACGGGCTCCGTAGGGACATAGAGCTAAGTGAGAGGAACAAAAATGTCCTCTACCACAATGTGAAAATCGTAATAGATTTTTAGTAATAACTGTGTAAAGTTTGGCGTTTTCCATGCCCATCGCGGCCTATAGACGCTCCGTGGCAAGCTGTATGCGTGGGGGCTGAGCGGTAACGCGGCTCGCGCTGACTGTCGTGCGGCGTCAAAGTGCCAAGTTGCCATCGCGACAGTCAGCGCGAGACACGTTATCGCTCAGCCCCTACGCACACAGCTTGCCGCGGAGCGTCTATAGTCCGCGCTGGGCGTGGAAAACGCCTAACCTTGCGCTGTTATTACTAAAAAAACTATTACGATTTTCACATTATGGTACAGGACTCTTTTGTTCCTCTCACTTAGCTCTATGTCCCTACAGAGCCCGTGTCCCGAAGTTCTGAGACACCCTGTATATGCTGCTTTTATACCAAAGAAAATATTTCTATTAGTGAACGCTTAATCAAGTGGTACTACAGATCGTAATAAAATGGATCTTAAAATCGTCGAGAGAAGTTACCTGGACGTAGCCGATGTGAGTAAACCGGAAGTACGTTTCGCAGGTGGTTGTAAATGGCTGCCAGTCTCGTCCAGCTCGAATTTCCTCTTGACTGATCCCAGGCAGCTCGGCCTTATCGCAATAGGACTCAAGCTGCGTCTATATACATGTTCAGTAAATTAATATAATGTGAAAGCAAGAGAAGAGAAGAATACAAATTTTGGTACAATGCCAATCGTCGCAAAGAATCTAAATTTTCAGAGAAAATGAGAATCTGGAGTAAGTTATACCTCGTGGCAAAAGATTTTCTCGTAGGGCTTGGACTGCTCTTCCAGTTAACCATCATATGAATGCTTGGAGAATAACACTTTTGACCAAGTCCAGATCTTGTAGGCGATGGTGAGGAACACAATGGTGAGCCAGTAATAGACAAGTTCAGACTCAGGGGGTCTAATGGCCTCTTCGTGATGGGTTTATTAAGTTGCTGTGTGGGAGACTCTGAGTCCTTGAATGACAATCCCTCAGCCTCCAGAGTCAGATCCTCCCATGACTGCGATATCTGCATGGCACTGTGAAGCTCCTTTTCGTGTGCCGCCTCCCGGCCGGCGATGTCCACTGATTCTTCCTGTCGCAATTGACTTATGCGTGGTGTCAATCTAGGAACATTACTAAAGCTCTAAAAATAAAAAGAGACAAAGGTAAAAACTCACATATGAATGAAACCCCACTTATTTCTGATTAGAAAATTACATATTGCACATGAGAAATAAACTATTTGTCATTTATCATATTTTTTATATTTTAATTAATTATTAATTTTAAGATCAATTTGAATTTACTACATCTAATCACAGGAAACATAAAACTTGTATTCATATTCATTGATATAATAGAAGAAACTCTGTGATAATAACTAATCCATATTATACAACCATACTGATGGATTGATAAGTAATAAAATATAAGATAAAGAAGAATATGATCTTACACTGGTGCTGAAGCGTCGTGTACGAGGTGGATTAGAAAATATGTTACAGGATACTGCATCCCTACAAGAAAAACATTTATATATATATATATAAAAAGAAGTTCCTTTCTGTGTCACAATTAAGTTTTACTTTTAGATTATCAAATTATTCGAGCGGGCAATGTCTCTATTATCCACTCGTAAGAATAATCAAGCTATTCTGATGATGAGCCATCCTGATGATTATCACTACAATGGCACAGTATTTACCAGGTTGTACTGCGAAGAAGTCTCAACAGAAACCCCAATCTAGTAACACATCTTCTTTCTGCATTACAGGCTATCCTCTGGAGTATAATGTACATCCTCGCATGCTGAACACGCATGCAGACAAAGTAGACAGAGTCAGTATACATACCTGGATGAGGAAGTAGACGGTGTGGACATGGCTGCGCTCATCTGGTTGATCATCGGCGCGCTGCTGGATCGTTTCAGACTGAGCATCGGACAATCAACGTCCATGATTACCGGAACGTCCCGCGACCTCGTGTCTAAGGCGTGTATGCACAACGTCCACGTGAAATAGGCACATGGGAGATCCCGTAGCGTGGATACCGCGGGAATACCTGACAACCACAAAATGCGCGACGACGTCAACGTCGCCGTCGTCGTCGTAGTCCTCGTGATCGCGTTCAATTCTACCTCCTCGTCAACGACTATTTGTCGTTCAAGTTCTCGCGAGGATCCGCCGAGCTACAACCACCACGTCGCTACTCGATCGTCACAGCCGTAGCGATCATCGGGGACCTTGTTCCCCAGGCTGACGACTATCGCAATCTACGATGAGCAAGTGAGCGGAGATAGACCTGCGGAATCGTAACCTGAGCTTCGCACTCGAGCAGCGAGCGAGGGAGCATGAGAGATCGACGCGATCAATCCGACGAGTTTTACGCAGCAGAGCTGGATGAGCAAAGCGATTCCGAAAGAGCTTGGCGGAGCGGGCGAGTCCTCGCTGCTATCGATAATACGAACATCACCAGTCAGTCCTCTGGACGCCGTGCTCGTGCAGCCAGCCGCGTGGGGGCGCGTTCAAAGTTAAACTGCATTCCCATCAGCGAATCGCCAAACGAGCGTCACAATTTGCCGCAAGTTTCGTGTTCAGTTTACAATGCTGCACGATATTTCTGCAAGAGCTTCGTTTCGTCGGGAAATGTTACACAATAGACACTCATGATTGAAGTTAATTAAAAATTGTAATTAAAGTTATATAATCGAAGTTCGATTCGATTCAAATTACATGTCTGCTCTTTGTAGCTGCATTAAAGTGCACAAGTTGCATCGTTTGTACTGAGAATGACGGAGGTTGAGACACTTGGTAAAAAAGAGAGGAAAATAGAAAAATTATCAGATATTTACAGAATGTAGCTACAAAGGGTAAATCTATGTAGATCAGTCTTTATCGCGTGTACAGAAGACGTTAATAATACTTCCGGTATTCTTGAATTAAGCGCACCGTATTGGGACACCCGTGCGCGAAAGTGTAGAAATGGTTTGAAAACTGTCTACGCTGGATGCCACGTGATTGGTCGTTCGCACCGAAATTACAAGATCATCGAACGATGCGCATTATATTTTCTGTGAATATTATATTCATATTATTCAAATTTGCACGCTACCCTTTGCTTATAATATTATTTACAGCTTGTTTTAATCGAGAGGATGCATACAACGTGCATTATCGATCCTCTCGCAACGACGAACCGCAGCAATTTCGCGGATGCAGAAAGTTTCCCGCGATCGGCGCTAATTCAAAGCCGAGTAACACAGAGCTTCGAGAACACCATCGAGGCGTTTGATACATGTCTCGATTTTTTGTAGTCAGAAATATCATCAGAATATCTCTCGAGCTCCCTCGTTGCTCGGCAAACGCGGCGATTTCGATGGAAAAATTCGCGCGGCGGGCGCCAACCGTGAGAAAGCCCCACGGCGACGAATACCGTCACTTTGTCCTGTTTACGCAGCGAGATCGCCGCGGTACGTAAGCTACGTAACATACGTACGTTTGTGCGGTCTTCCGATGTGCGAATCGCCGCGGTAGAGTCATCCTCGGGGGCGAAAAAACTTCAGATCACAAATCACGGCGAGTGGAAAGGGATCCGTTCGACCGCCCGCTGTCTCTGCTCACACGGTTCGTCCGAGAAATTCGGTCTGTCTGTATTCACGGTTCCCGGATCTCGCTGTGGCTTCTGCCACGCCAATCATCAACACACCGAGCGTGAACATAACCTCTAACCACCTAACGGCACCCAGTGAACGATGCTGCCGTTCGTCGACGCCGTGTGTCATCATGTTTCTTCCGATCACATCGGCATAGGCATTGATCGAGTGACCACGACGACGACGATGTTTCCACGGTCGTCGTGTCGGGCCTCTTGATTGTGCTGATGCACATCCGTCGTGCTAACCTCCTTTCTGACGTATTGCGAGTTGCAGTTGTACAGACTCGTTAAGCCTGAAATTTGTTGAAGAAATTTTCAATTTAAATTTACACTTGTCTCGAGGGATACGCGGAAGTTGTGTGAATACGACGACGATGGTAAAGCCACGGCTCGCGTTCACGTGACAAAAAAGAATGTTTCCTTGAAGTTAATCAACAATTATTTAATCTATACGCTTGATTGTTATTGCGCAGATTGTTAAACGCTATTTTTATAATGGACGTGAGCACTGGAGACAACGACGATGTGTCGTTCCGTCTGGGAGAGATGTTTAACAGCTACGAGGAGTTGGAGCAGAAGCTGGAGAGATTTTCGAAATGCAGCCTAGTTCACTACTGGAGGCGAGACAGCAGAACGGTCAGTGGGGCTCATATGAAGACAGCTCGGCCAATCAGTGAGAGATTGAAGTATTATTCTGTCAAATATGCATGTATCTATGGCGGTCAGAAGTTTCTGCCACGTGGTGCTGGAAGAAGACAATCCCAGTTAGTTTTAAACTTCTATATTGCACTAAATTTAATAAATTATTAATATTATTACTAATAACTACAACTAGAGTAATATTAATAATTCATTTGTAGAGATATATATTTTCCATGATGTAATATTATAATTTTGTACTTATTGATATATCACAGATCTATACGAACCAATTGTCCAGCTCATATTATGCTCAGAGCATCTAAAGATGGCACAAAGTTAGAAGTCACTAGTGTTAATAATGAGCATAATCATGAAATTTCAGAGGTATACAAATACTGGCAGTTTTATTTGATCTGCTGTTTGACATAATTATATACTATATAATATAAATATCTTACAAGACTGAACATTTTGATTTCTTATGCTATTCAATATAACACTAAATTCCTTTGCTGCATTTTATGAAATAGGAACTCTTTAAGAATCTTCCACAAGAAAGGAAGCTGTGTGGTGAAATAAAGCAAGAGGTACAAGATCTTATGCAGTTGCACATCGATCGTAAGAGACTGAAGGAGTATGTGCGGTTGCGTACCAATAAAGTACTACGATCTAAGGATTTGTTTAATTTGGCAGCAGCTAACAAGCAAAAGAGAGACATTACGCCGGAACGGGCATATCAGTTGTACAAAAAAATACACGATATCGAGAAGATGCAAGGTAGGGATAATAGTAAAAGAATATATCCTGAATCCGAGGACGAGATAGCGCAAACCATAAAAAGAATTAAAAAAGAACAAGAATCTGCCTGGGGTCAAGATGTAAGGCTCCAATTGATATACCGATTTACTTATTTGTCATATAATTGTCATAAAACTGAATTATACATTTTCAATATTTACCCTATCAGGGATTGTCAACAGAGTTGGATGCGAGCGAAGGAAACGACGGAGAGGATTCTTATGGCGATCAATTGACGCAAGAGGAAGTGGCGGCTGAGATCGATACAAACGAAGGTGAATTGCTGCGAGCGAACAACGAGGGTGATATTATCGCTGCTAACGGGGAAATAGTGGGTGAATTGGTAATGGAGGATGGCGATCCGTCAGTGATAGTCGAGTCTATCGTCAATGCGGATGGTTCTGTGTTTGTCGACGGGAGAGAATTTAACAGTTATTGCAGCAATCATCTGACGCACACAGTGGACGAGAGCCAATCGCCGAAACCGCGTGGTAAGTTTGGTGTTTTACCTCGCATATAACATTAACACTCTTATAATAATGAAAATGCCAAGATACACAGCAGGTTGCGGTATTTTTTGTTGATGTCGTCGATATATATCTCTACATATAGTTCTAGATATAAATAGTTTCTAGATATAGATATATAGTTCTAGATATAGAAACGATCGCACCTACCATTGAGAAAGTTTCGAAGGCATCATCCGTATCACCGCCGAGTGACAAGTCGCAGAACGATCCTTTGACGTTACCGCAGTCACCAAAGTCGCCTGGTGGCTTCAATGAGGCTGATTCGAGGATCTGGATTGTGAAAGAGGGCACATCCGTGGAAACAGAGCCGGAAAGTGGAGCCGAGAGCGAGACAAACACGACTCAGCCAATCTCCATGATGAAGACGAGTGCTGTGGATGATATGCCTGAGATAATGTTGTCGGACGAGGCGAGTCACCAGCTACTTCAGGAACAGCTGGCAGTGTTGCGTGCCGAGAGAGGGAAGCTGTTCCACGAGACCGAGATGCTGAAAATGAAGAAGGACAAATTAAAGTTACAGATCAATTGTTATTCGAACGAAATAAGTAAGCAGGAGATGGAAAAGGAGAAATTAAGACTTGAAATCAAGCTTCTTCAGTCCAAAGTCATGGAAGACACTAACGATGTATCGCATTACATTTTCGTGCCTTGAATTCTTCGGCTGTTTGTAAAAAAGTAATTGTAAATAATGTGTTTTATCGGCTTTAGTACTGTTGAAATTGTGTGTACATATTTGGGCGCGTACATTGGTGCGTGGGTTTGTTACAACACAGTCGGCTGCGAGATCGTTGAAGGTCTATCGTCATCGCTAGCAATAATTGAATTTCGTTATTTATATTAAATATGTGTGTTCTTATTTGTTAAATGTGATAGACGATAAATAGTAGCGAATAAGATGTTTCGCGTGTTACTTTGCTAGCCGATCACCGCTGAAGTCCTTTTTTTTAAACTAAGTTGTACCAAGTTTCGTTATCTTTCAACTGTAACGCAAGAAGCGAACATTTTTATTGCGCGCTTTTTGGTTTTGGTGTACAACACACGATTCTGTAAAAAGAAATGTAGCAGAATAACTGCATGAAAGAATACTATATATATTCCACACGAATGCTTCCTCATCGCTAGCTACAAACTATCGCAAATAAACACATTATTTTTATTATTTTACTTCTGTGTATAAAT
The DNA here is from genome assembly GCF_003227715.2 of Harpegnathos saltator. Lineage (NCBI taxonomy): Eukaryota > Metazoa > Arthropoda > Insecta > Hymenoptera > Formicidae > Harpegnathos > Harpegnathos saltator. The sequence continues at coordinate 686,478 of NW_020229877.1, read as the reverse complement.
AATATTCCTAAACTGTCACAAGCTTGTTACAAAGTAGAATATCTGTTCGATATTATGAGTTAATATTAAATGAAGCAATCTATCCAATCTATTCGTCGTTTTAAAATATTTAGTTTGTTTTTCTTTCCGGAAAATTTGCACTGATACATATTGGTGGTAATAAGTTAAAATGAAACAAAATATACTTGTCTTTTACTGTAACTTATATTATTTATACAGTGTGCACCAATTTAGGAGATTCAAAGAAGAGGCATAAACTTAAGGTCTCTTTTTTTTTAGCTGAACTAACGTTGAAACTTCGCTCTTTTTATCCTCAATGCAAATTTATATACTTATTTCTCTCTAACAGTAAAAAATGCAATTCAGCAAAAAAAATAGACTTCTTTTCTATTTATAATATTGAACGGACCCTACTTACGCGGTCATATTTGAAATTGAATCTTCAGTTAAAGTTTTAATACTTCATTCTGCTGTATCGCCAATATGATAAGCCGTACATACTTCTCTCGTGTCGATTTTCGCATTTTCTCGTCACGAGTGTGAACGTAAAAAGGAATTTACGTGATGAAAGCAAAACTTTAAAATTTATTGAAAGACGAGATAGTATACTTTAATTTTGAACCCTAACGTACCGCCGCGATCCCCACCCACTATGAGTGCCACAGCTGTAATAGATGGCAGCAGAGACGCTGTCCTTGGTTCTTCGTAGAATCTTCATTCCTGCGGATCGGTCGACGCTCATCGGATCGTACTAAAATATTGTAATTTTCACGCTTATCGAATTTCTCGAACGTACGACGTCATGCTGAAGCCCTTGCTGCTTCTGTGCTGGACTGCGATATTCGTGTCAGGTAACAATTCGACTTTGCCGAGAGCATCGCGAGAAGCGGCAGCTGGTGCTTACGGAGTGTATATATACGTACACACATACACACACACACACACACACACACACACATACTCGTAAAGCGTACACCCGCTGAACGATATGAACGATTTCATGTCATTGCTGTCATCGTCGTTGATCTCACGGGTAGATCTGGGGAAACGGGGAAAAAAGCAACCCCGCGTCCGCACGATCGTCGAACTCATGTCGACGATGTTGCCCGATTTATTGGGAATTAATTGCGTTTCCGCAAGCTGAAACACCCAAAGACGCCATGATGAGGCGCGGATGGAAGCCGTTCCGCTTTTCTTTCGAACGACAATGTCGCGGAAAATTTTCGGCTTTCACGCGCGCGTCTCGCTTGGCTGCGACTGATTCAATGCGGATGATTAATGTCCAAGCGATAGATCATGCGCGAGGCACGATATTGCGTGGCAACGAATGCCGGGGACATGGATGACGAGAGAAAGAAACGCTAGACCGCACGTATCGTGTTACTTAAAATATATGATAAGGACTCTTTTCCTTGAAAAGTTCGGTGTAACATACGATTGAAGATCCGTCCTCGATGCTCCGAGCGAAATGAATTCGAAATGACTAATCTCGAACGACTATGCATACATATAAGATTGCCTTTGCCTCCATAATGTTGAAGTTCGAGTCTTTTTTTTCATATGTTGAACTTTGCTCTTCTTTGTTTAGCGGTTGACATTTCTTCTTTTATATAGAGTAACTTGACTTGATTCAAGTACGGAGAACATACAGCATTATAGAGTATATAGCGATATAGATACGGTTTTTAACGTAATTTGCAAAAATATTAAAAACACATTATGTATACTTTACAATCATTCGAGACAAAAGAGAGATATAGAGAGAAGTATTTCAATTTTGGAAACAAAACATAATGATTTTTGATAATGATATAATTTTCTTTGTCTTTAAAACTCATTAATATGTATAATAACCTTGACATTCCCACTCATGTTATCTTATATGATATGGAAATAAAATTATGCACATGTGATTTTTTTGACAGCTGGCGACCAGAAGATTAATGGTACCAGTGACACAAGTGTTCCTACTAGCTTGTCCCCAGAGAGGCTAATCACACGTCCTCAGTCATTAGATAAAGATGTGCCAATCATTTCAAACAGCGAACATGTGCCATCCATTCAAGATGAACATCTCACAAATCCTCCAAAATTATCTGAGTTGAATGCAGACTTAAAATCAAAGGCATCTGATTTGGATAAAAAATCATATGATTCTACCTCAGAACCTAGCGTAGTAACACAGGCCCCAATTACAAAGCCAACTACAAAACTAATTACTACTACAACACCACTGAATACTACTACATCGACTACAACCTCTACTACAATCATTCCTCCTAGCACCACATCAGTGCCAACAACACCGGTTCCTCCGCCAAGTACTAAAAAATGGATAGTTGAAGAAAACAACATAATGTGCATTATTGTCCAGATGGCTGCACAATTTAGCTTTAATTATACTGTCAATAATAAGGTAAGAAATTCTAAACTCAAAATATCTAGATATGTGAATAGTAATATTCGTAATAGTAATATTCATTAATATTCGTCGTGATATTGTGTTACTGTCATAATTGATAATATTATATCGAAATATGCATAGTAGTGCATTGTCACATGTTGTTATTCAAATTTGCTTTGTTCCTAGACAATCCACAAGACGATGGACATACCCAGCAGCGGCAACGGCACTGTATCGGGCATATGTGGTAAAACTGAGCAGAATCTTACAGTGTCGTGGAATGCGCAGAAAGATAATTTCACGCTGCATTTTATGAAAAATGATACGACTAAACGTTACTCTCTTCATCATTTTGAGATCTCTCTCGCTCCGGAAGAAATCCCAGCTGATAAATGGAGTACGGTCTTCTTTCATAAATAAATTTGCTCTTTGGTCTTTCTTCATGTCTTTTTCCTAGTATCTCTGACCAAATCTTCGTTTTTTTTTTTTGCAGATAAGACCATGGCACTAATACACATGACACCGCAATATGAGATCGGATTGAGCAATTCTTATAGATGTTTCAAGGAGCAAAAGTTGAACTTGTACATAGAGGACGAATGTGTGGGTTATCTGACTGTATCTAATTTGCAGCTGCAAGCCTTCAGGGGCGATAACAGTACTAGTTTTGGCTTAGGTGGGTATTCTTGCTTTCTTTTGTCCATTTAACGCTAAATGTGCCTGGTTCTTTTCCCTTTAAAACATATATGCAGTCGCGATAGTATTTATCGTACGAAATTGATTTATAATTTTCTTTCTTTTTCTTCTTTAGCCAAGGACTGTGCATTTGACACACCTGACATCGTTCCCATAACAGTAGGTTGTGCACTGGCGGGTTTGGTAGTAATTGTACTGATCGCGTACCTCGTCGGTCGTAGACGAAGCCAGGCCCGTGGTTATCTTAGCATGTAAGCTAAACGAAAGTGCGCGCGACAAGGTTTTCTTCTTTCTTTATTCTTTTTTTATCGTTAAACTCATTTTTATGCAATTTTCCATTAACGGGATTGAATTGTCTTCTTAAGAGTTTATGTAGTTGTACTTTGTGTTCTATAGCCATGAGGGCTGTGACACGTTACAAAAATATATATTATATATATATAGACATATATATAATATAGTTCGTACATTTATAAAGTTATCGCGATTGCGCGCGGCAACATTAGGAAAGAAAAAAGAAAATTATTAATACGTATATCGCGAAGTCGATACAGGGTGATAATTCCGAAGTAACGTGCTCCATTTTAGGAAGGCGATTTACTTTCTCTCTCTAATAATAAACCTCAATTCTAGTTAAGTTGTAGAGGATCTGTGTTATGTCTGCGCTGCTGCTCGATTATGATCGACAGCGAAGATTATCTGATTTTTCGATATATATATTTGACAAAACGAAGACAAGGAATATTCGTTTTGATCGATACGCGCGTAGTATAAATAAAAAAAATTAAAAAATTTAATGCCTTAGGCATTTGCTGAATTCGCAGCTTCTTGTAACAGGTACGGTGATTCATAGCGTTCCCCCCCTCCGTTTTTTGTTTTTTATTTTTCTTTATTCTTTTTAAGAAGAAGGGAACAATCGTTTCTCAGCTGTAATCAGTGCGATGCGATATGCGTATCGCTATTTACATTATACGCCGATGTGTGTTTCCTTTAATTACTTTCATAGTCGAGTCCTTATTCTTTTTTTATTTTTATTTTACTAAAAGTACCGTGAAGTAATAGCAGTCGTTTATAGCCCTAAGTGTGCGTGCGTGCATGCGTGCGTGCGTGCGTGCGTACGTCAGAAATAGTATGAAGGAGCACGAGCTTCATCCGTTAAATTTAAACTTGCGCTTCGCTCAACTCGAGCAAGCATACCGAATTAGAGATTACAAACGATACGATTCACTAAGTATAATATCGTTAGTTGACGTCAAATGTAGTGAATGGTAGCTTATAACTCCCGCATATAATAATAGTCAATATATAAATTTCAACAAGAGCCTGTCCCCATAATAGTATATGAATATTCCCTGTCTAACAGGAAATGATTAAAAAGAAAAGATAGTGAAAGTGCTATTGCTTACACACACATCACACACACATACACATACGTATATATAAAAGCACTCGTTTTTTTAACATGTATGAAATACCATTAATTTCGTGGTTTATGCTGCTGCTGTTGCTTTACCCGATCACTTTTCTTTCCCGACACTTTTATGAGATTGCGAGAGGATAAAGACGATCTGGCGATCTTGTATAAAATGTAAACAAACGGGACTTCTCTGAGTCTAAGAAATTCCGCGTTGTGCACCGTGCTGCTTCATAAGTGAATTATATCAGTGACAAGACTGAAAGAAGAGTAATGGTTGAGAAAGGGCAAAAAGTAAAGTGAAACGGAGTAAAACAAATCAATAATTAAACAAAGTGCTGTACATAAGACATAAAGTAGTACTACTTTTTGATTAAGAGCACGTATTGCGGCTGGGCGAAAAATCTGTATTATGAATAATAAAGCGGCGTATTTCAAAGATACACAGTCCAGTCAGATCTTCACATTCTTTGACATTGTTTTCACAATTTCTTCTTTATATCCTTTTTGTAGAAATCATTTCAGGCCAAACTATAACATAGCAATACAAATGATGGTATTAGCATTATCAACCAATATGTAGAATCACTTGAAAGTAACAAGTTCTCACTTGTATTCACTCCAAATTTTAAACTGCTTTATTTAGCACCCGAAGCCGCATATGATGTTACCTTACGGAGGTGTGTTCAGTATTGATCAAACAATATATTCCTAAATACGAGATAAAAGTGTTATCACGTATCATATGGTATTATCATCTTGACATATGATTAATGACAGGAGCAGATATGGCCACGTATCTCTCTGGATTGCTCTACAGGTAAAATCATTCTAAATTGTCTATTCCTTTTTCTATATTTTATTTCTTTCCTCGTATTTTCACTTTTACTTCTTTCGGTTATATATTCATTTCATTTTGATTACAAAGGACATGACAAAATGTAGCTGCAAAATTTTCTTATCCTTGAAATAAACTAGACATACATTCAAATTTGAAGAACAAAGTGTAGAAAGTGTAACTGAAACGAACAGTTCCAATGGTATGACAGGTATGACGCGCACGGTTGTAAGATGTAAACAGAACGACATGTAAATCGTTCTGATGAGAATTATCGAAGGGTAAATTGAGATGTACACGTTGCTACACGGTCTTTATAAATATTTAGTGCAAAAGGACGAGTATTTTATATTGATATTAGGACTCGACAATGCGGGGAAGACGGTAAGAAATGTATTACATATGTTATTTCGAGGTTATGACACGTAATCGTGATTAACCATGACTCGTTCGTAGACTTACTTGGAAGCGGCGAAGACAAAATTCACGAAGAACTACAAAGGGATGAATCCCAGCAAAATTACAACGACTGTAGGCTTGAATATTGGCAAAATCGACATCGCCGGTGTTTCTTTTAATTTCTGGGATCTCGGTGGCCAAGAGGAACTTCAATCCTTGTGGGATAAAGTAATTAATCAAGCTAATATATTACCGTATATTTCTTCTCTTATATATTTCACTTTTTTGTTATAAATTTCTTGCTATTTTACTTGTAGAAGATAATTCAATATTTTTTTGTAATTGCAGTATTATGCAGAATCTCATGCTGTGATTTACATTGTTGATTCATCTGACCGTGATAGAATACCAGATTCCAAAGAAACTTTTGGTAAAATGCATCCTTTAAGATATTTGATTAATTTGGATAATAATCTTCTACTAGAAACTATGTTTCTAGTATATGAAACACTTCTTAGCCAGATCTTCTCATAAACTTTTAAAGATACCACTTCTAAAAATCTAAAATATATCAAACTTGACTGTTTATTTTAGATAAAGTGATATCATCTGAGCACTTAACAGGTGTACCTTTATTGGTACTGGCAAACAAGCAGGATGTACCTGATTGCATGGGTGTCAGGGAAGTAAAGCCAATATTCAATCAAAGTGCGCACTTAATTGGTAGAAGAGATTGCATGGTGATGCCTGTGTCAGCTCTTAATGGGTAAGTGAAGCTAATATTTCATAAATTCATTTAATAAATTGACAAAAATAAAACATTTAACTCACCTTTTATACTTATCATGAGAAGTAATAAATTGTTCATTTTGTGAAAGTGATGGTGTAGATGAAGGTATACACTGGTTGGTAGATTGTGTCAAAAGGAACAATGATGTACGACCACCTCGCAATCAGAACGACAATTGCTTATCTTAATCACAGAACATTCCTGTTGTATGATAATTCGTGTAAAATGAGACATCACAATACCATTGCATTGTACATATTTATATTGCATGTATGTGTACCACATTTTCATAAATAAACAAATTTTTCCTAGTACACATGCATATTATCTAACTATTTTTATGATGTTTAGAAAGCTATCTACCTTGTATTTTATTTATATTTGTAATTAATATTGTAAACATATACATATATATATATATAATTTGTAATTTTTCATAGTATTATTTATATCAATTTATATTATTTTATAATACAGTTAATGTTATAAAATATGTAAAACTATCAAATTAGTATCTTTGATACTAAATATGTGTGAGTATATGTTTGATATCAAGGTAGTCAGAGAGATAAGAGATAATTTACCCACACCTTATCCCGTGCTCTATTATGTTAGTGATAAAAAGCCTACAAGACTGATCGCACAACTGCGTGATATATAGGTTGTGATTTTAGTGCTGTACACGTCTGTTGGTGTTGCGAACTCTTTATTTATTTAATAGTATTGTACCATGTGGCCTTATTACGAAACCGACGACTGGAGTGTCTTGCCAGCGGAACTCAACAGAAGGTGATTTATTAAACTTATACTATAGAGAAATAGGTTATATCACTATAAAGAGAGCACATCACAAGCCCAGTGTTTAATAACTGCTTTTTTCAAGGCCAACATTATACGAAGTAATATTGTAAGAGACATTGAATGATGCTCAACTATCTTAAAATGCTAAATATAACTAACTTTCGGTTGTTTATATCATACAAAAATAGTATGCCAGTAGTCACACTTTAAAATAATGTGGAATATAAGGGAATGATATATAAATTCTTATTCTTACTCTTGCTAAGTTGCTTTAATTAAAATTAGCTTTAAGAGTTGCTTAAATAAAAATTAGCTCACGTAAATATGTATCTGGAAGAAACAATACAACATCATGATGTTATCAATCGTGCAATGACACTTGCAAGAAAAACGCAAGCTTTTTTTGCTTGCTTGATTCAACAAATGAAACCTTATCTCGAGGACGAAGAAGCTGCTTCTGTCTTTCACAGGTTAAGAATTAAAATTATGATTCCGGCCTATCCCTATTTCTCTATACTAATTTACACCTGCTTACATCCATGTGCTTCGAAAATTCTGATTCTCAAGATCAGACAAGTTCGTATGCTTCTTAGCAGTCAAGCGAAAATAGTCTCTATGTACATTCGCGAACATAGAGACGCAATTATCGACTGCTCTTGTCTTAGCATCGGAGACGCGAAGAATCGACCCCGTCGAAATCACACGTCAGATTCGCCGTGCTTTCGACGGTCGCGCGAGTTATCCGAATTTCGCGCCTGTGCAATGGTGTCATATCCGCGACACCCTTTACACGTCGCGCTTATATGCTACGCGTAATGATTCTCGCGCGTTCACCTTCTTCCGCGGCCATCGCGCCTAGTTTTCGCGTGCCTCGTTGAATATAGGCGCGAGGTTATAATTCGAGCGTGCAGAAGATTCACGCTTGCCATTAGCATAGTCGAGTCGAAAAATCAACGAGAGATCAAACGTGGCCTCTCCTCTCACGCCGTTGCCCCCCTCCCCCCATGGAAAGACCCTGACGACGTCAGCGACGACGTCGACGACGGCAACGGCCATCTTTGAGTCTGCTGTCGCGCACCTATACGTGAAATTCCGCGCGGCGGACTGTCGTCGCGACAGCAGACAGACAGACAGAGAGATAGGAGGGAGAAAGAGGGAGAGTGAAAGAGAAAGAGAGAGTGAAAGTTTAAGGAAGAGAGATAGAACGTGGCTGCCGTGGGTAAGAGAGAGAGAAGGAGAAAAGGCGAGAGAAAAGAGAACGGTGCACGTCGTTAGGCGGCTCGACTATCGCGCGGGCGGGCTGCCAGCAGCAGAGCTAGTGTGCAGTGTGTGTGTGGTCTGTGGTCGACGACCGTGAATAGGGACTTCTTACAGTGGCTATGTTCATGGGGTTCACGGTGCGGATCAGCGACTAGCCTCCGCCTTCACGGGATCCGACGACGTCGCACGGTGTTAACGTACGTACCCACGTTGTCTCGTCGTCATCGGCGCAATCGTCAGCGTATAGTCGCGCCCGCCGAGATGATCTCTCGGATCTCGCACAGCTCGAGTATATACGAAATGTACCGGTGGCGCGTTTCCGAGTACCGAGTACCTCGAGTACACGTATATACAGAATGGCATCGCGGAGGCAGAAGCGTGAGGGGGCGCACGGCTCGCGACTGTCGCGAACGGCGAAACCACCGTCACCAACACGGTGAAATCGACTTTGGGAAAAGCGACGACTTCGCTCTGGTCGGCTCGGCAGGCCGGGTCATCGCCGTCGTGTTCTGTCCGTTCCCGTGGCACGTTCGTAACGGCCTACGGCCGTAATGTAAACACAGAAGGGAGGAGGACCAGAGCGCACGTTCCAACGTGGTGTGCACGAACTCGCGACATTGTCACGCCGGTCCCACAGCGAGCGAGCATTACTCCTCTTCGTCGCGTTCATTCCTGTCACGGACGTGCACTTTGCGCGCTCCTCGCATACGTTGGCCAGTGCGTGACGCAAGAAGTCAATCCTTTTGGCGAAACTCGGATCGTCGCGGATCCGCGGCGATCTTCACGACGATACTCCGCGCCGAACGCGGAGTTACGTTTGACAGCTGCGGCCTAACCCTTGATATCTTTGGTGTTCTTCGGTGCTGCAAACGATTCCTTTATGTAAGCGCCGTCGCTGATGTTTTGCAATATGCTGCTGCCGCGGGCGAGTCGCGCACGACGACGTTTCAGCATGTGAAATTATCGCTAGTTGTTAATATCATTATCGCGCTCTCGCTCGTTCGCTCGCTCTCTCTCTCTCTCTCTCTCTCTCTCTCTCTCTCGTACTCGATGCGATCGCCGATGCACCGCGAGTCCGGTACGTCCTTCACGCTCTTGCCGCGGAACGCGAATAACATGTGTCACGGCGATACATAATGCATTTTTGTTGCGCTGTATGTACGTGCTTCGCGCGATGAAGTCGCGTACCAGTACCCTATTTCACAAAGTGTTCTTGGAGCTTTGGTCCTCGTATTCGTCCTTCGTGTTCTTCCTTCTACGACTGTGAAACTGTGCGCAACGCGAGGCATAGTTACAAGTTGCTACCGTATAATTTCATGGGCTATTTAAATTTATGAGCCTTCAATAATTAGGGTGTTACTCAACACTTGTGTTGGCTTAATCTTGACCAGACCGTGACAGATATTTTCCTTCTTGAAAGGAAATTGTAAATTTGGTCCTACAGGTCTAATCAGAATTTAATTGCACATGCACATACACATGTGAGATACATGGTAAGAGAAAGAAAAACTGCAAGGTTACTTTGTGAAGTAGGGCGTAGCATTGAATATCTACCCAAAGTTTACATATAGAATATAAACTATAAGTTCGTCACATTGTTGGCAAGAGATACTAATTTTCTCCGTGATATATATGTTTGAAGATTAAATAATCTATAATCCATTAACATTATATGACTTTTACAATATTGTCATTGTCTTGTGTGTCCATTAGGAGGATAGCAGAATTCGTGTTTTGTACTCGTCTGTGTTTGGTTTTCATTGTGAAGCTTGTGGCATAGATTCAAAACTCAAGTTGAGAAACGATGAATGCCTCAGAACATGGGTAATGCATAATTATATGATTTCATGCACGTATGTAGATTAATAATGTTGAGTTGACATGGACAGAGATGACAATGAGAGAAATATCAATTGTAGTCATCTTCATCTCTGATATTTCCAATATCATACTTATCAATTTCAAAATCTGTATGTTTTATTTCCTAACAATGGACAGATGAAGCTTATACCTTGTGAGAGGTACAACTCTTATTTCATTTTTGTACCGCATATCTTAAGATAGATACAAAATATATCAAATTTTCTACAGAGTTGAGCCATTGAATACAAGTGTCATTGCATGACAAAACATACCCTATGAGACAGGAGTGTTTTATGCTTATAAACTAGCATGGGTGTGACTTTTTCAGGTTTAACCCAGCCTTTAACATGGCCTCCATAAAGCAAGCTTTCAATGAGGCTGTAGAGAGAGGTAGGTGTATTTGACGCAATGGATTCACAATGACCACAATAGCTAATCCTTGGAACATCTGATTCTGTTTGTTTGCTACCTGCATCTTTGTTTGCTTTCATATCCGAAGAGTAATCGAATCAAATTATTTTGGAGATAAATAAATCAGATAAATTTCTACAAAAAAAAAAAGAAGATTGCGAGTGATAATAGGAGCAAACTATAAAATTTGCAAACAGAATCAGTGGTTATTAAGCATAATGTCAATTAGTACTGATGACTTTTTCACACTTTGAAAGTCTCAACAGTTAGGATGCCTGCGCCTACACGGTTGAGGGATCTGATTAGACAAATACGAGCTGCGCGAACAGCAGCAGAAGAAAGAACAGTCGTTAACAAGGAGTGCGCGTACATTCGCTCGACGTTTAGAGAAGAAGATAGCGTATGGAGATGTCGTAACATCGCAAAGCTACTGTATATCCACATGCTGGGGTTTGTACTAAGATATAAATGTTCGATATAAGTATTCGATATCACGATTCGTAATATTTTGTTATTAAAATGATCGTATCGATAATGTTACAGATATCCAGCACATTTTGGCCAATTGGAATGCTTAAAACTCATCGCTTCGCCGAGATTCACAGACAAACGAATCGGTTATCTGGGGGCTATGTTATTGCTGGATGAACGGCAGGATGTACATCTCCTGATCACGAATTGTTTAAAAAAGTAATAACGCTCTACCTCTCTTGCTCCCAAGCGCATACATACGCAAAGAGGATTAATCGTTCTCCTTTGGTCGCAGTGACTTAAACAGTTCTACGCAATTTGTCATCGGTTTGGCGCTGTGCACTCTGGGTGCGATCGCGTCTCCGGAAATGGCGAGGGACCTGGCGGCCGAGGTCGAGAGATTGATGAAGTCGCCGAACGCATACATACGGAAGAAAGCGGCGCTCTGCGCCTTTCGGATCATCAGGCGTGTGCCGGAGCTGATGGAGATGTTTCTGCCGGCGACTCGCAGCTTAATCACCGAGAAGAATCACGGGGTCCTTATCACCGGCGTCACCCTCATCACAGAGATGTGCGAGAACAGCATCGACACGTTAAATCACTTCAAAAAGGTACAATTTCGATAGAGACTGTATTTCCTCCTCGTACGTGAGTTCTAGTGCAGGTTTACCGTAGGAATACGAGATTCGATGTCGTAAATCTGCCCGGCGATCGAGTCATAGCGTTGCATCATGTAATTCATCATAATGGTGTATATAATTAGATCCTAGTATTGTCGATATCGCGCGCGAAGTTAGTACAGTAGTACGGAAAGCCGCAGAAAAATGTATCTAGTGCGTATCGGTAGTGCAGCTACCTGTTTGACCTGGAATCGTTCGTCATAGGCGATGAAGTGGTACGTTCTCGCGCGTATAGCATATGGAAAAGAATGCAGTCTTGTCTCTTATACGAGCACAGATACGTCAAAATGGTGTCCGGCGAGAATACTTTATCGGTGTTATATTTTAATACGCGTTGCAGGATTGTTCCGGGAAATTTCCCGTAAAGCATTTCTGAGGAAAATTCCCGCTAACGTAGCATCGTGATTCCAAACACGTCCCCTCATTTTTATTCTTCATACACGCTTCTTTTTGCTCGAACAGCTTCGTTTAATGTAAACGTGCGCGAGTCCTCCTTTCCTGCTTCCCTTTAACATTGGAAGAAACATCGTCTGATTATGCAAGGCAATATCTCTCTCTCTCTCTCTCTCTCGCGAAACTTAATGCAAAATCTAATTCCGTTAAATTTATTGCTCGAACATATGCGTAATATAAGCGTTGGTTTTGTCTTTCTTAGGAATGCGGCCATCGTGAGGTAATATGCATATAAACGTATTCTCTGTATCTTTGCATGTACGCTTGTGTTACACAGACTTCATTCTTTTCTTTTATCTTGTCTAAAGCGAATTGCTCGAATTGCCAAAACGTGAAATTGACATCGCCTGCTTCGCTATGTTCTTTTTCCTTTCTCAATAGCTGCAAAGGTGCCGATCCGTTTACGTTTGTATCAGTTAACGTTGTAGGTATATCATTAATCATTCTAGCTTATTGTCACACGTGTGAATTCTTCGGTCCGTGAACATACGCCAAGTTACGCCTGGAAATATTATTATAAACGTAATTATAATATTCGTAATTGGCATGATTACATCTCTCGTACAGCTGCATGTTTATCTCGGCTTATTCGTGCGTAGAGATCTTTTTTATCATACATGCAGCCAAGCAGCTCACAACAATCGATATCTAAGATTAAAACAATCATTTCCAAGAAATTTACTTTTGATTGACTTGAGACTCGGACTTCTCGGAAATTATTCGAGTGAATCATGCGCCTACATTGTTATTATACTTCTATTGTATTACAATCACGCTTAATACATGAATTGTTATATTTGGTTAGTCAGAAGTTCGGTTTAAATGTTTATCCTCTTTTATACACAAATATTACTAATACTCAGATTACTTAATAGACAAATAATTTGATTGAGATTTGATTGATGATAATAGGTGATTAATTTGATTGACACTGCAATAAAGTGAAATTTGATTGGAAAATCGAAGCAGACCTCCTGACTAATCCGATATCTTATTACATTTTAATATATGTTACATATGAAAGTTTTATATGTATGTGATTCCACAAATGGCTTGTTCTGTCGATTGCTAATTATGTATTTAAAGTTGATACGTTCGAGTTAAGTGGAACACGCGATAGCGTCTTCGGAATAAAATGGTCATGGAGAAGAGTCTCGTTGCAGATTGTGCCAAATCTCGTAAGAATCTTGAAGAATCTGATCCTAGCTGGATACTCGCCCGAGCACGACGTGTCCGGAGTATCCGATCCGTTTCTTCAAGTAAAGATACTACGTCTGCTGCGCATCCTGGGACGCAACGATGTCGATGCATCCGAGGCCATGAACGACATTCTCGCTCAAGTCGCGACCAACACGGAAACCAGCAAAAACGTCGGCAACACGATACTTTACGAGACGGTTCTATCAATCATGGACATCAAGTCGGAGAGCGGACTCCGGGTTTTAGCGGTCAACATACTGGGCAGATTTTTATTGAATAACGACAAGAATATCAGATATGTGGCCTTGAATACGTTGCTGAAGACGGTTTACGTGGATACGAGCGCGGTGCAGAGACATCGATCGACAATTCTGGTGAGATATCTATCCATAGATTTATTTTTACTTGAGAAATAAAAGTTGACATCTTGAAAGCAATGGCTCTTTTATTCTTACTAATTGTGTACAGTTAAAGATTAATGTCTCTTTATGTACACTAATGTATTTCAGGAGTGTTTAAAAGATCCGGACGTATCGATCAGAAGGCGCGCGATGGAGCTGAGTTTTGCGTTGGTGAATTTCAGTAACATCAGAAACATGATGAAAGAATTACTTTTGTTCTTGGAACGGGCGGACCCGGAATTTAAGGCTCAATGCAGCAGCAATATCGTAATGTCTGCGGAAAGATTTGCACCGAATAAGCGTTGGCATCTCGAGACATTGTTCAAAGTGCTCGTTGCGGTATGTATTTATACAATATTACATATTACAGAATACGACAGTGGGAGTTACGATTATTGAGATATCCGATTCGCACTTCAGGCTGGTAATTACGTGCGAGATGACGTGGTGGCGTGCACGATACAGTTGATCTCGGAGACGCAGATTCAACAGAGTTATGCCGCGAGCGCGTTATGGCGAGCATTGGAGAAGGACACGTCCGACAAGCAACCGTTGGCGCAAGTTGCCACATGGTGCATCGGCGAGTATGGCGATATGTTACTGTATGGCCCGCCGTCAGAGGATGCCGAAACTCCAGTCAACGTAAGTTTAGCTGTAACAATAGTAATGTATTTGGCCATAATTTTTACCGAAATTTTAGAAAAATAAGAAAAAAACTCTCAATTACATTTTCAGATCACATTTCTTTCGTGAATCATAGTCAAATTTTATTTCAATTTTAATTTAATAATGATACTTTAAACTCTTATCGTAGCTGACGGAGGACGAAATAATCGATGTTTATCAAAGGCTGCTCTGGAATCCGCAGAATACTGTGGTCACGAAACAGTACACCTTGCTGTCCCTTACGAAATTGAGCACGAGGTTCCAGAAAGGTCACGAGTCAGTATCGCTTCCGGTCGTCCGCGATTATCTTAAGAAATCCGCTTTCACACTGCGACGCCATGCTCTGTAATCACGTAATACTCTGTTATTACAGGAAAATTCGCCAGATCATAGATACGTTTGGTAGCAATTTGCATATCGAATTACAGCAGAGAGGTATCGAGTTCTCGCAGTTGTTCCGGAAGTATGATCACTTGCGACCTGCGTTACTTGAGAGAATGCCGCCGATGGAAACCGCACGACCGCAGGCTAACGGTATCATAGGCATGGTGAACGGCGAGCCGGAACCGGAAGATGAAAAGTCTACGATAATCGAACCAGCTGCGACTACATCCGATTCGGTAAGTAATATTGCGTTGGATCCTTTTTCCTTTCCTATGTAATTATATGGCGCACACACATTTTTTACCTTTGATATATCTTAGTGATATTGATTAGATCAAATGATTAATTCTCAGTTTTACCTTTGACTTTAAACTCTACTTTTATTTATTCTTCATGCATCTTTCATTCACATACATACATACACCTTTTTCACTTTGAGAAATAATAAAATACTGCATTGAACGGATACTTTATTTTATTTGATTTTGCAGAGTGCACTTTTAGACTTACTTGGAACTACGGATGTGGGAGCGACGATGCCGGCGACAACAAGTAAAAACCCTTCCCCAAGCTCGACCGCGGCGACGCATAATAACGACCTGTTGGACTTGCTCGGAAGTTTGGATTTAAATACGCCCACGCCTGCACCTACGCTACCATCACAGCCACAGGCATCTACTCCAGTATTTAGTCCTACTATCACCAGCAACAGCAGCTTCCTGGTGGATGGATTGCTCAGCACCCCTTCGGTTCAAAACGGTTCGGTGTTTCTGAAACACAATAAAAATATCTTGGATTTGCTTATTATGTACATTATTTTCACGATAAATTTGTAATTGCAGATACACCAAGCATGGTTGTCTTGGACAAATCGGGACTCAAAATAACGTTCAAATTAGAAAGACCGCCCGATATCCCTGATCTATTAATCATAAATATGTTGGCTCAAAACTCCGGAAGCACCATTTTAACCGATTTTCTCTTTCAAGCAGCAGTTCCTAGGGTTAGACGCGAATTATGTATATTTAAAGATCCCGTAACACTATATATTCACTGTACATCTAATTTACAAACGTTTATCCACTTGCAGACATTCCAACTACAAATGTTATCGCCGTCGAGTACCGTCATTCCGCCATCTGGTCAAGTAACTCAAGTGCTAAGAGTCACAAATATGAACAGAGTCAGTCGCAAATATCCATACGTCTATTGATATAACATCGAAACTTGAAACTGAGGGGTTCTAAATCATCTGTGTCTTTTTCTTTACAGGCACAATTACGAATGAGACTACGTATATCGTATACAGGCCCAGCTGGGCCAGTTTTGGAGCAAACGGAAGTGAATAACTTTCCTCTTTCGACATCGCAGTGACAAGATATAATACAAAAAACATTTGTACATATGCCTGCCTAAACTAATTAACTGAATCTAAAGACAGACTGAGAGAAAAAAAGAAAAGAAACACGCAATGTCGTCTCTTCGTCGTGAGGAAACAGTGAAACATACTTGGCAAATGGATATATCTCTAACAACACAAACGTTTTTAATTAATTAATTAAGCAACTGAACCCTTGCATATACGGCGTGGATGAGGCGTGATTTAAACTTTGCGAGGATCTCTGAGCTCGAGACGGGACGGCGAAATGCGCGATTTAATTTTCTCATTCGAATGTCGCGTGTGAATAATTCGCGATATTCACAAGAATGAATTTCGCAAAAAGGTATCAATTAATTCTCTCGGCGCGCGTGTGTATGTGAAAGCTGTCACGAATCTGTGTGTGTATGCGCGGACGTGTACGCCTCGGAGTTTTTCGTGAGTTGGTTCGCGTGTCATTTCCCTCATTATTGTTTTCACATAACTTTATCGCGCGGGAGAAGAAGGAGAGGATCAGTAAGTGCTTCTCATACATTATATGTCGCCTGTGTGTGAGAGAATGCAAAGAGCAAGAGAGAAAGAGAGGAAAAAGATGTATTTTTTCTAAACTAAAACACGCGGAGCCGTTAAGGAAATATTGTACTCGATCGCATTCCCGTCGTTTTACGGCTACTAAATTAGCGCGTAATTTCTCACGTAGGCTAAAGAAATGAGATAGGAAACAGAAATGTAGAAAACAAATAAGAGAAGACAAGCAGAGATATACACATGCATATACACATACACATACACAACGCATGCCACTTGAGAGAAACACCGGTTCAGAAAGGAAAGAGTTCCGTCACCGAAAGTGCTGTCGCGCTGCCCCTGTTATCGACGAGAAGGAGCTTAACTCTCGCTGTAACAAATCGATCTTTTTCTACTACACGTGTTTGTAAGTAAGACACCAGATGACGCGGTATCGTCCTGTAAATAATTATTAGATAATCGCAATGTGAAGTGTGAGAAAATTCTTACGAGGGATAAAAACGAACAGAAATGCGAAACGCGGATTCTTTTTAATATGTGTACATGCAATAGAAAGACTTTAATTCAATAACAAATAACGAGTTATATTACCTAAGTTTTCGTCCTCGGTAGATATTTTTCTTTTTTAAAGGGGGAATACACAATACCTACGCTACTCACACGCTCCATATACACACACACACACACACACACACACACACACACATCACACATATACAGACGCCTACGATGCATGAGTGTGTTATGTGCGTAGCGATTCACACAGTTTCGAACGTATTCGGAGTACAGAGTAACATTGGAGGGCTGAATTCTGATTGTCATGTTATCTGTATCGCGCGTATGTATGTATGTATGTCGATTTATCGCACCTGTGAGTATTATTATCGCAAGCGATTATCCGTTATGTCATGTTTCTCAAAGCTGCAAGTCGGAACAATTGCACGCGCGAGAAAGATACAATCGTATTCAGTATTCTCTTTTTGCTCGATTGTATATTTTTACTAAGTTAATTCTAACAAAGATCACACGAGATAACACGAGCGGACAATTAGATGCCATAATACACTGACGTAAATATCTTTGGTTGAAAAATTGTAACGCGAAACGGGAGAACAAAATTCGACGTTTTAAGATTGATTTTATTCGCAAACTGTGGCCAAATTTGTACAGACATAAAAAACGTATAAAGTTAAGGAACAATTATACATGCGTTGAAACCAGAAAACAGTCGGCTCTACTTTTTAAGTTATCCCGTGTTCAAACTGAGAATATTTTTAAGTTGTGCGCCAAACACCAACATCAAATTGATAATGAAATAATTTCGGTATACACGTCCGTTTTCATTGTCTAATCTTAGAATTCTCAATTTATCGCTCGATTCAAGTCGCATTCGCAATGTCGGGTGTCGCTGTGAGTGATGTTGCTTGTATGTGTATATATGTCCAGCAGAAAAGAGAAATGTATGGATATAACTCGCTCATATTTAATATCGTGTTCATATGATTATATATATATATATATATGTATACTTTATCGAATTTCTACGCGAGAGCGTCCGTGACGAGGGACAAATGTGAGTTCTACATATAGGTATACAGATTAGAAAGAATAGTATACCGGGAGTAATAGTTGGCGAACCGTTTCCAGATATCTATTTTCTCTAGATTTTCCTACGAATTAGGTTAAAAAATGGAACACGCTGATTGTACTTAATTATTTAATTCGCTCCGCGATGTGACACCATTATAGCGAGTATACTAGTAAATGTAGATGTGTGTATATATATATATATATATACACACACACACACACATATAGATACTTCATTTTAAGAGCGCCGATCTGGCACCTTTTCCTCAATTCATATATCATACGTTTACTTTTGATTTTTTAAACGGAAAATTTTCTATAAAGTCTTCTCGAAGGTTTGCGATTAGGTTTACGATTGAGTATACAACTTTACGCATTTTAGCTCCGTCCCTAAATACGTTGTTGTACGAGATGCGAGAGTAAGAGAAAGAATGTGAGATGTAGGAGTTATATTAATTAGAACAGGTGGGTGCGTTTCTGAGTGGCCTTGTCCTAAAGTCTGTGACACAGCGCGTCAGCCCTTCAGTGGGGGTTTGCTCTGCCTACTTGTTCTGAATATTATATATTAGTTTTATAAACATACCTATATATATATATATATATGTGTATATGATGTGTATATATATATATATATATACACACATACATATATAAATATATATATATATATACATACACGAGGATATTGATTAATGATAAAAGTGCTGTATATATACTTTCTAGCGAATCGAGGTGTGAAAATAAAATGTATTTTTATTCCATTACGTTTTCAGAGTTCGCCGTTCGCGTATGCTATTTGTGTTCTACTAAAATCATAGGAACTGTGGAACGCTGTCTGAATTAGATTATGCAATAATCACAATTATCGATATTTTATCCGTTTTTATTTCTCGATCTTAAAAATTTCAAGACGATCTGTGATGAGACAAGCGATCTTGGTCGAACGTCTTGCGAAGTAAAGAGTAGCAGTAACCAAAAAATTAGTTTTACAAGATACATGATGATTTTAATTACAAACACAATTTTCGTACTTGAAATATCGTCATTGCGCATTTCACAAAATCTCATTACTTCTGTTGAGGATCGCTCATATTGCCGCCAACGTGATTGAACAGTCTGTCCTTGATTATTTGCGCCATTAAACCGTGAATAACTTCGATAGTAGTCTTACAGCTGTCTCTGGTTGCCTTTATGAGCTTCTCCACTGTGCTACGATCATGGGGATCTGTGCCACCCAGGACAAATCCTCTTCCTAACGCTACTTCAGACTGTTCTAACTTGTCCGACAGATCGAAAATCTGCCCTGTGGTGTAATCCGCGTTTGTTAACAAGCTGGAGGAGCTCAAGGTATTCACCCAATACTTATTCCACAATGAGTCGAGCAGTCGTCTGTCCAACGAAGATTTGAAATAGGATACCTCCAGAGAATAGTATTGTTTGCAATGAACACCGAAATCTTCGATTTTGTTCAGGGGTATCGTTTGGTATTCCGACGGCTCCTCATTTGCTGGTTTATATCCCTGGAAATAATAATTAATACATTGCAATAATTCGGTACTAATTGTATCTCGGACAAAGAATATTAAAAATCGCATCAATAAACTGTGCGCCGATTATTTTATCGATACGATCTTTCAATTTCACGAAAAAAGTTGTTAAAATTTCAAAAAGAAACGTTATTTCTATCGGATCAAAGGATTTTGTTCAAAGAATATTGTAACATACCTTAGGGTAGGTTCTGAATGCACCTAGGCAAACTTTGCCAGCAGATATGGTTCTCACAGGGTCAATGACGATCGCGACAAACGGTTCTTGGAAGTTTTGATTGAGCATCTGAGTTGATACATCAATCCCGGATAACCAGCATCCATATCCAGGATGACTATGATACCAACCAATTGCATTTTCTTGTCTACCAACCTGAAAAATGAAACAGATTATAACTGATTATTTCCATATTCCAGCAAGATATTCTTTGTTGCAAAGATGTACTATATATACCTGTTTAGCTGCTTCAATGTAAGCAGTCATATATTCGTAAGCTTGAGCTTGAGCGTTTACTCTAGTTTCTGTTCCTTCAACTGGCAAGGCAAAAGAATCCATCACAATCATTGTATTTGCTGTTACTTTACCAAGCAAAAGACCCATCACCTCCAGTGTCCCACCGGATCGTGCATGCATGACCATTTTTAGTAAAGCTAGCGCGGATATTTTGATATCTTTGAAGAAATGTGGGCTGAAAATGAAATATATTAAGATAGAGTCTATATTTGTCAACTTTTCTATTTCTAAATCACTAGTGTCTTACTCTTTCTCCCATGGTTTGGCAGTTAATATATCCTGTTGTTCTTTCCTGTCGTATCTGTAAATCTCGTCAATTGTGCTGATGGTCTCGATGTTATTCGCCAGTTCCCATGTCTTCTGTGCGATGGTATTCTGGTCCGAAGACGTGCTAGCCATACTTTTAAATAAATCAACATTATCAGATCCACTGGTCATTTCGATCGATAATGGTTCATTTGTGTTATCTTTTCTTTCAACCGTTAAATCACTAGGGTCCATTTCTTCTACTAACAAGCTATTATTATTATCCATCGAGAGATGTACATTATTATAATCCATCTCTGACAAGCGACAACAAATGATACAAGTAAACTGAGTAATGATAAAAATCCAATCTATCGTAATGTCAAGAGGTGACTTGTGTGCTTGCTGTTGTGTGTAGCGTGACTATATATAATGTAGGCATATATATATTATATATATACAGGAATTGGATCAGTGCGGCAGAGGTGATTTTAGCGAGTGTAAATAAGCGCAGATTGTTACGTGTTGTGCTACTCGGTTTGCTAAAAATATGTTAGAAAACAATACGTTCCCAGGCAAACATAAATCTCCTCATATCATGTGAGAGGTTAAGATCATCGAAGGGCATCAAATTTGTCAACAACACTGCTCAATGTAATTATGGCAAAGTGCGTATACTAACTGGACGTTAGTCACTCGTATTTCTTTAAAATACAATCGCGAATCACGGCTCTGCCGATCACACACACATAGCTTTGACAAAGCGTTCAGAATGCTATCACACGTCCGTTGCTTTTCTGTCAGTTAACTATGCGCTTGCAGCCAGAAAGTGGTTAGAAGCGTAGTATATATGTATCTACGCTCTCTCTCTCTCTCTCTGCCTCTCTCTCTCTCTCTCTCTCTCTCAATCTTATTATACTATATTTATATATATGGCTTATACGATATATCGATATATTTCTCGAGTTATCGATTCTCTCGACACTCTATATCGTTACCGTTTATTACAAAACTATCGACGTAATTCGAATTATTCGCAGTAGACTTGATACGCGATTTCCCCTCTTTTGTCCACAAACATTTAATGTAATGATTATCGCGGTGACTGATCTATCGAGTTTTCCGTTGATGCCTTTCGATTACAGAGTAGTTGCGAAGGTATACGGACGGCAAGAGAACGAACTCGATATCAGACGGAAGGTTGAAGGAAGACGACATGGCAACTGGAAGGCCGAATGCGTCCGAAGCTAGCACATGCACGAACACGTACGAGTTTCGAAATGTCGAAGGGTCGGGATGTCACAGGTATAGCGGGAGTTGTCAAAGAGTTGGGCTGACGCGCTGAAGATGTCAGGGCTGGAGAGTCGGGGCGCTTGATTGTACCTCGGCCACTCGAGCCAGTCGAGCTCGCGCACGGCCCTGCCGATCACCGTGGTGACGGCGTGTCCAAGCTGAGAGCGTCCGGCTTACAACGCCCGTGGTGACGAGCGCACTCGCATGCGATCCAAATAGTCGCCGTGTCATATTAATAAAGCGCGTGTGCAATGGGACGGGCGTTCGTCTGTTTTCGCTACTTTCTGATGTTCGGCGCGGTCGTTCTCGGAGTAAGTTTTGACACGCTCTCGTGATGATCGTCATCAGCGCGTGATTAGAGAGAGGTGCGCCGGTGATATGCGACACGATGATCCTCGTGAGGGAGGACGCAACAACACACACAGCGAACGATGACACCGGGTTGAAAGAGTTTCGGAAATGGTGGCTCACGTCGCAGGTGTCGTTGCACCGCGGCATTCGATCGAGATCTAGCCCGTGGGCTATTAATAGAGGTCTGTCCGCCGCTTCGGTTGCGCTTTCTACGATTCTTTGCCTCGTTTCCCCGTTTTCTTTCTTTCTTTCTGTTGATTTCGTTTTCGAGAGCGCTGTGCATTCGACGCATCTTCCGCTTCGCGTTGTCTCTTTGTCACTCGGCTGAGCCATCCGCGCGACGCTTTGGTGAATCTATATAGATCATCTGCTCGTTTCTCGAAGAATTGAAATAGTGCGCGCTGCGGTGTAATAAAAGAGTGAAAGAAAGTATATTTGTTTGATTTTCACTTATCGCACAAGTTTACAAGTTCTCCGAGAACGAGCAGACCTTATGTGTGCTCATCTATATTATCTGTTTATCGAGACGCATGTGATTATGCATGTATCCCATTCACAAGCAAGGGAAAGCGCAATCGAATCGAACGGCGATCGCGCGCAGCTGCAAACCGCAGCTGCTGAGGTCGTTCGTAATTGACGATGACTTGCACGCATTCGAGAATTCGACAATACTCTTCGGCGCATTTGTGTTTCTGAGCGAGGTGATGCATGTCGTTGATCATCAGGATAAATTACTGCGATCTCGAAAGAATGTAATCATTATGAATGTATTATTGAATGATTATCACTGAAGCATCGACGTAGAGAAGTTTTCTTATGTCATTCGATACTTTCTCGATCGTTTTTCCACGGAATTCGATCGTCTTTTCACGTTGTTTCCGGCTTTGGTTAATTTTGAAACAGTTCGTTGTCTATCACTTCTTTTAATCGTTTACGTAAAGAAACGTAGCTTACGTAAAGAAGCGGAATTACACGTTGCACGTTACGGTTATTTTTACGGTACGTACTGGTTAATGGAAGGTAACGAGAGCTGAAGGAGACTTTGTGGCAATTGCGGAACGACCTAATTAAGACTTTACTCCGTCGCCGCGATTGTGGAAGTATATAATATCATGTGTACATTTAGATTTCACGATAGCGCCGGTGAGATACTCCATTTGTTTGTTCCCTTCTAAGCTTTTCAGTTTGCATCGTCCGTTTAGACATGCAACTTTAATTTTAGTAATACTTGCTTTCATGTGTTGATTACTTATCTTTATAATTAACGGCAGTCGTTTACTTCTGAAATAAATGTCCCGAGCTTAACATTTACTTCACGATGAAACATCGCGTCGTTTTATTAGCGGCGATCGTTTCAGAGATTTCAATATATGGTCTTAGAGGTTGAGATATTAGAGGAGTGCCTCACTCTAGATAATCTATCATTACTTACTCGCTGATAACCTGTCCCATCGATAAGATCACATCATCCAGAGTTTGCTAACGCACATCGACTTCGAAGAAGATAGAGTTGCAGGGAAAACACGGAAAAATCAATTTCTACTTCAGCATTTATATCCGTCCAATGATTATAGTATGACTAGCATTCTAGAGATTGAACTTTTCAACGAAAGATTATATTGTTTATAGTATGAACGCGTTAAAACAATCGTTAATCAGAATTATAATGTTTCAAGGCTCAACCTTCTACTTATTCAATGTCACGTATCCCCTATTGTTGTCTATTTTTCTATACTACCGTGATTCGCAAGAATTGTAAAATCACGCGACTGATATAAAATAACTCGATTCGTGAAATTGATTTTCTGCTGTCCGAAAACGAAAGATTCCTGCGGATATCTCGATTTCTATTCGGTTGAATCGGTCATCTCAAGATCCAAGTTTTTAATTTAATAAATTATAGAGAACAAATAAGTATATCGTTGCTCGTCTTTCGAGTTTTCGTCTGGCTCCCATTCTGTTTCCAGAACTGATCTCTTTTCCGTGTAATTGCAACGATACGAACCACGGCGACGCATCGGCGACGCTAAAGAAGGTCTGTTTTATTCTTTTTTTTTTTCCCCGCAGCTTTCCGGAGCGATCACGAGCATATTCTCCGGTTACTTCATTTATCAGCTGCACGAATATGCGCCGCTCACGCCTGACAATGTATGCGGCTCGTCTGCCACTTTACTGACGATGGGGGTCATCACCTGTGGTGTCGGATGGTTCGCCTTTCAGTTCTTGAATTTTTCCAACAGGGGCCAAGTCATAACCGTAAGCCGATCTTCTCTCTTTCCTCTCATACTCATACATCGAATATAACTTATTACTCGGCGACGTAAACGAAAATCTTTTTCTCACGCCCAGTTCGCTGTAACATTGACGATCATCACGGTAACCGAACTCGGCGTCGGGATTTGGGCCTTGGTGCGACACGAACAAGTAGACGTCTTGCCGTCCGCGCGACTCGAAGAGAACTTTGCTCTTGCGACTACGGATCAGAAATCTAGTTGGGATCACATGCAGTCAAAGGTGAATATTGTATCAGCATATATATTTGGATATTACATATTTTACAGTGCGAGTTACATCAGTTAAATTACATCTCGATAGATGCAACAATAAAATGTATATTATAAAATGCAGACATACATGTACAATGAGATAAGACTGTATGGAAAAAATTTGGTACGTGTAACTAATCTTCTGTTATCTGGGAGTTAGACGAAACTTCTGTTGTGGGGACGAAATTCTTGAAAGAGATTTGTATTCAGTCAATCATTCTCGGTTACTTCAACTGAGCTTTGACCCGGTCAAGTGTTTAGAATAGTTTCAGTCGCGATAACAAAGATATGCTTTCTTCTCGCCGAACTTTTGTCTGGCCTTTTATATTGTTACACAAACTATGATCTTTTCTCCATGTGTAAGTTGAAAACTACTGAAGTGATCGAATTGAGATTCCAATTAAAAATATAAAATCGCAGCTGCACTGTTGCGGAATAGACGGACCGGCTGACTACCGCGGGCACAACTCGATTCCTTGGTCTTGCTGCAACACAACCAACTCGGCGAACGATAACAGTACCGAGGGCGCTTGCACTAATATTTACAAGCGTGGGTGTCAGCACGTAGTGATAAATCGAACCAGGTCGATTCTCCTGTACGTTTTCCTGCTGGCTTTGTGCTCTGTCCTGCTACAGGTGAGTGACCTGCTCCCCTTCCAGAGTAGCCCCTAGTTCGTAAACTGGCTAACCAGCACGCGTATGCCGATCGATTTCAGGTCTCCTTCATATTGTGCATATTCTGTTACGCTAAGATCTACAGAAAGAAAATGGAGAAGAGGGTACAATTGGAGATCGGCAAGCGCGCAAGCGAGCCAGACACGAAAGACAATCTTCTGGCACGCCGATCGAAACATCTGAACAATGTCGACGACTCCTAGCCAATGCCGCGAAGCGTGAACGGTGAGAGTGTACGTCATTTAAGGACGTTGCGTCACTGTGATATGCGAAGTACATTTCGCGTAGTGACAATATCGACGGTGTACAGATACACGGGTGATATTGACGTTGCTTCTGCAATGCAGTACGATCCGGGTGTGTCAAAAAGTATCCCAGCAACGGATTTCTCGGCAAATTTCCAGTCGATCTGTCCCCAGGAGTTGATAAAAAATTCGCGGTATTAGGCGTGGAATTGTTTGACGAATGAATCTCGATTGAGATCTTCGATAAGATAAGGCTGATTGAAAGAACAATTTTTTTTTTGCGACCGGAGATATGAATGCCTTTTGAAGTGCCTTCTATATTTCTCGTTACAACTTCCTTCGGGGAAACTTGGACAGCAGACTTGTCAAGATATTTATTCCTAAAATACTTCTTGACACATAGACTTCGGACATTCTGTATGAAAATAAGAACAATCGCATGCCGAGAAGCGCTAAAAATGTTTACATCTTCTTCGTACTGCCGTTTCATTAGTACCTCATAGATTTCCTTTTTGAGAATCGAGCATTTTCTTTTGTTTGTCCCCTTGATACGATTTTATATTTATTTCTATAGCTATGTCGCAAGAGTTGCATTTTTATTTCGAAGATACAAAATCGCTTTATTACAGCGGAACAAAACTGTAAGTAATAAAGCGATTTCTAGGAATAAAACTTGCATTGACATTCGTGAGGCTTTTCGTTGATTAAAGCAAATTTTAAACAATACGCGATAAAATTCTATTTATATGAAAATGAAATTATAAATAGAACTCTGTCTTAAATTCTATTGCGAATTATAGATCATTTAAAGCAGGCTTTAGTTTGTACTTAAGACTTTGTTAGTCAGTGCAGCTAATAAATAGGCAATAAGGTGCACAGTGCAATGCTTCATATCAATAATGCAAAGGAAACTAATATAGAGTATTGAGTATATATGCATCATTCACTTATCTTGTATCACTTGAAAACACTTGAATGACTTTAGATTAGCAGAATGTAATTACAAGATATTAATTCTTTTTTAACGGAAATATAGAGTAATTGTTAATATGGCTGTAGCTTCTTTTTCTGAATCATTAGATTCTTTACTTATGCTTACATTCGCCGCAGATTTTCTTTTCTCATTATTAAATGATTTCCAGTATTAAATGGAGAACAAATCTTTTATAGTTTCTCTGTGTGAAAAAAGACTAATGTGAACCGTGTGCATATGGTACCGACAATGAAATTTATTTTATAGGAAGAACCAATGTGTGTTCAATGTCAATAAATATATAAATCTTTTTTACTAAAATTTAAAAAAATTTTGATTTGGTGACAATATTTAGTAATCTTGCATTATTACAAAATAATTATATTACTTTGTAATATTATGCAAAATAGAAAAAAATAATTTAAATATAGCTTTTGCAAAATACACACCTTTTGCTCATAGAGGTAATTTTTTAAACAATAATTGGAAAAAATTCCTCAGGAGCTGTATTAGAACAATATCTAATGTATTTTGTTTAAAATATATGTTTCACAAGAATCACTCAAATCTGAGCATACTTATGTCAAGATGATGTCATGCTACATATCATTTGACTGACTCTGAATTCCCATCGCATTATATCCGTCTAATTGAATCTGTCCACCTTTGAAAAGCAAGAATATCGTGCAATTAATCATTTCTTTTCAATCCTGTTTTCTTTCACAAAATATGACAAGTGTGACTAAATTTAATTCAAGAGACAATTTGCTGGTCATGTTCTCAATAACATCTAGTATAGATAGGTGTATCGTCAGTAGATAAGATTATCAGATTAGATTGTTAATATTATTGTACCTCTTAAAATAATAAAGAGTGAAAGACTGATCGGGAATTCCGAGTAAAAATTTCGGACTGTCGGATCATTGCATGCTGATAATATTAAATTTTGCGATTTAACGATCATTGAATTTCCAGTGCGACTAAATCAACGATATATATCATATTATTTTCGCAGAGAAAAACTTGTCAAAGTCAAATTCGGGAACGTTACAGTTAACCTTTATTTTGATGATCAACAGGTTAAACAACATAACACGTACATATAGTTACGCAACAACGCTGCGCGTTTGCGAAAGTTCGCCGGTGAAAATTAAATAATTTCGAGAGAATATATTATACACATTCGTCGTGTGACAGGTCAAACGCGGATCTTGAGCGTTATCATATAAATACAACACAAACACACTTCATCGCAGTTCGCTGAATATCACCGATGTCACCATCTGAAGTGCGTCACTTTACCGCGAACTACGCTCGGCTCCTTCTCCGGCTATCTTCGGGCGGACTCGGCTGCCCTCGGACGTAGTGGCGCCGTGCGAGCGCCGCTATGAATTGAATCAGTTAAATTCGTGCCGTGCGTCGTGTCGTGACGTGTTGTGTTGCGTCGCGACGAGCCCGCTCTCCATCGAGCAGTTCCATCCGATCTTCATCCTCTCGCCGCAGCAGAGTTTCTTGTGCAGTTGCCGTTGTATTTGCTGATCAACTAGCAAGATGGGGTGTGGAATGGGAATGATCAAGTACCTGCTCTTCATATTCAACTTCATATTCGCGGTGAGTCTTTCTCTCTCTCTTTCTCTCCAAGCGAAATGCGCAGTACGCGCGCGATTGTACAAAAGCCTCTCGACATCTGTCTCACATTCAACAACTAACTCCGCCCAAATGTGCCGCCTTTTCGATACCTGTGTCGTTCTTGGTTATGTTATTATAAAAGCCGAAAAATACCTGAGATCGTATTCAAGGCCGAAACGCGGCCGATCTCGCAGCTCGGCCACGTTCTCGCTGTGCTTGGACAACGACGCCGCTATTCGATTCCGATTTTCATTCGTCCAAATTGAAAGCGAAGCTCCTTTGAAACCTCACCGCCACGGGAATTGTTGCGGAACGTTGAATGTGGAACATGAAAGGGACGAGTGTTTGGCGCGCAGCCTCGTCCTCATGGAATGCGAAACGCAATAATCGGCCGACTTCGACGCGAAAATGGCGAGATGAGCGAATCGCGAAAAATGGCGTCCGTGTTCAGAGACGTTAATCTCGTGCCGAAAATACGGCAGCGTCCCGGTCTCGCGGTTATTGCTTGTAACTTGCGAGGAATCTGTTTACCGATCCACGAACGGCATCGGGTGCGGTTGCCTCATTCCGCGTCCGTTTCATCCTTGAGTCGGTACTGCTGAGAAGATTACGCGTGTCCTATCGGCGCGCGCGCTATTGCTCACAATTGTAGTCGCGTGACCGTTGCAATTTTCGCGCAAGCGCTGCATTGTAGATTTTTAAACGCTTCCTACACGACTGCGCCGAGCGGACGAGATCGGCTGATTGTTCTCGCATATAGCATAATGAGCCCGACCGCCATTCGGCGAACGAGGACTGTCGCGTGGAAATTACGACTCGATGTTTGATAAACTTTCAACTTTCTCTGCTTTGATGTTATTTTCGTCGATCGCGATCATCGACCGTGTTGAAGGCGATTCTCCAAGAAACGAAAGTTCTCTAATTTCTCCATGTTTTTGCATGTTTCTTCAGTGTCGCTTTTTTATTTCCTTTCTCCTTTTTTTGAAGTTTCCGTGCATTTGAATTGTTGCTTGTGCATTTAATCAATGTGACTTTCTTACTATTAATGACAAAACTTGATTTTTCCTGTCGCAACGACGGGCGTGATCGTGATTATGAGTCATTTTTTTTCGCTGTGTATGAATGGTCGTCACACACACACACACACATACACACACACAGCGTTGTCACGACTGACTCATATATATTCTCGATAAGAAAAGCCAAGGTTGAAGAATTGCAGAACCGTGTAAACGTCGTAAATTAAAGCCACGTATCTCTCCGCGTCATTGTTCGACCGCGGGTATCGATACATCGTCGATACTCGCAATTCGATATTTTTTTAGCCGTGATGGTAATTGCCACGTCGTAAGGAGGCAATTACGATGAACGAGCCGCGAACTACCCAACGCGGTATAACTCGCTTGATAGATCAGAAATAGAGGTCGGCGGTCTTTGTTTTTCTATGCTGAAATAACTACGAAAGAATAACCCCTCAGTGCTAATATCAATTAACACTAATCACGTAGTTGACTACAATTATTATAACTCGCTCGGTTTCCTCATTGTGAACGGGTTATGTTCACGCAGTATCAATCGTTATCAACGTGCCCCCACGTCGTATTTATCAGTGGATAAGGTCACTCAATCACTGCACCCAAACCGTTATCGCAATGCAACCGCCATGTGTCGCGCAAGTGGTTGCATATAGGATGACTCGTGCTTACAGCTCCCCTATTTTCGTTTCCTCGCCTTCTTCTCCCGAGAAAGCATAAAAATAAACGATTGAATCCGCGAGTACCGCGATGTTTTAAACGCGCGCGATGAGATTTTGTCTTCGTGCTACGGCAATCTGCCTGAGGGAGAAGAGCGCGCACTTGAAAACATATGTTACATATATGTGAGGTACAAAGAGCGCTCGATATCCCCGGATCACCCTGTATATGATGCTTCAATGAAGCATTATTTAGCGGTTTTTTAAACCTCTCTCTCTCTCTCTCTCTCTCTCTCTCTCTCTCTCTCTCTCTCTCTCTCTCTCTCTCTCTCTCTCTCTCTGTCTCTGTCTCTGTCTCTGTCTCTGTCTCTGTCTCTGTCTCTGTCTCTCTCTCTGTCTCTCTCTCTCTCTCTCTCTCTCTCTCTCTCTCTCTCTCTCTCTCTCTCTCTCTCTCTCTCTCTCTCTGCAGATTGAAAAATTTACTACATTCACTTATGACAAATATTTTTACAATATGTTTTTTATGATACGCGCACATGAATATGATATATTTGTTATTATCAATCCATTTTATTATTTGTTTATGATTTATTTCTCTTCATTTTATTACCATCATCATTATAAATCGAGATTATGTTCCTAACTATAGTAGCTTTAATGTGTTTTGAAATAGCTAAAACAGCTTTGATATTGATAAATGACGTGTAATCGGGAAAATCGTTCACACAAAACACTAACCGGGAACGTTTACGAGAATCGCGTATAGTTACTTCTTCCTCTACTTCTTGCACTTCTTTATGGTCTCCCTTTCCGGTTAGGTCACTTACCGCGGCTGGTCACAATGGGTGTTTCTTTGATGGCTCAAGGTCCCCCTGCCCCCCCCCCCGTTCGCTTCCCTACGTCGTCATACTCGTCGCACATTGAATTCCGTCTCATGCGGTCATGGAATTTGTCCTTTCGTCAGAGAACAAAGGAGATCGTTGCGTAAGAGACCGTCACCCCGAATAGTTCCTGCTTCGTCCGAAAGTCGATACGCAGACAGGATAAACGGCGCCTAGAATCACCGAATGCATCATCGTAAAAGTTACGTCCTTGAGAAGGAGGAGGGAGAAGAAGCAGAGGAAAAGAATGACGTTCCTCTCGAAGAATAAGATAAATATGACCGTGCTACCATCGAAACCTGCTTTTCGCTCGCTTTCCTATCGTTTTCCTTTTTCCTCCTCTCGCTTTACGGTTTAGAAAATCTGAGATGTCCTTGCGTCCCCGAGCACACGACATTACGTGCGACGTTAGGACAATGCTAACCGCATTATCGTAAAATCTTCAACATCCAACGCGACGCATTATATTCGGTACACGTGGTTGCGATGAACTCACAGCTGCGCCTAACTTCGTTGCCTAATTATAATTTTATCACTGTCGTCATTATAAATTGTGCGCTCCATCCGACGCGTAAGTCAAGGTGGAGATGAGCGAGGTAGTCGAATCAGCAAGAGTTATAATCTCTCAAGCGTCGTGTTAGACGAGCTAATCTTCGGGATTTTCACCGGCCGAAGCTCGAGTACGCGGCTCAGCATCCACGTAGCTCGTATTATTTACATATCCATCATTTATCGGTTGCTAGATGGACGGGCGTTCGCCGTTTCAGATGTAAACCGGACACCTATACGGGGTGGCTAAAATTAGTAGATGCGCAGCGGGCGATCTCGTTGCTCACGCGGCGTGCAGCGTTTCAATGTCGCGCTGAACTCCGACGGGGAAGATACACACCGGAGAAAAACACATTTTCCCCGTCTCGCGAGATATTCCTATTGACGTGACGCAGACGGACCGCGCGAAATTTTCCACGGATTAACGGCGGACGAACATAGGATAATTTATCGTTAAGGTCATTCGCGGTACACTCCGTTGCGATAACAAGATGGAGGGTTTCGCCGAACTCAACTCGCAGCATTCGAGATTCGTTGCGTTGAAATTCCAGCGTGATTTCGAAATTTTTCATTGTAAATTCAGTGTGGGTTCTCTCTTTTATCAGAGATATATCTCTGAAAATATTTCCTCTTCGGTATCCGAGAGATCAGAATTTCAGTGCCAATTTTCCGCGGAGATAAACATCGCGCACTTGTTTTCTCGTTTTTCAAACGTCCACGCTCGCTCATTCGTATGGCAGTGCGATCTTCCTTACGGTATCTTCACGTCGCTCGTGAAAAGGTCAGACCGCGTTACATCGCGAAAAAGGACTGTCGCCGTTCTTGCAAATATCCTTGAATGCAATTTCTCGACGTCCATCGTGCATTCTTGCACGCGTCGCTGACGCTTCGCCGCGAATTAATTTTCGAGAGCGTGCTATTTGTTCCCTTTAGGCCACATTATCGTGACGCGTTCGCTTTAATTATAGTCATTCGCGGATGGGATGATGAGTGATCGTGACGTCATCTGCGTCGGATACAATCATCGTCGTGGAATACTTTTCACGAACGACTTATTATCTTCTGAACTCGCCGCTTAACGTCCGAAAAATAACCGATAGTGAGATCGCGATTGATTTGTGAATGATATAAGCGTCAGTATTCGTTTGTCGTCGTTAGCATCAATGAAACGACTGAATGAATATTTATTGCCTTGTTTCATATGTATGAACGATGCACATTCTTTTCGATTGCATAAAGGAGAAATTACATGTCAAGTGAAAGAGATAGTTTCCGCGTCGTGAAATGGTGCCAAATGCACTCGGAAAGAGTGACTCGCGCGTGATTATGTTGCCATCACATGTTGCCGTCATTAGAAACGATTATTAACGTAACTCGATCGTCGCACGTCGAAATAATTTTTAATTAAATTAACTAACCGAGAGAGGAGATCTTACTTTTGGTCGAGTCACTCATACGAAATTCTACTGAAGCGTTAGAAAGATATGTTTTTATATATTTTTCGGGAGACAATTTTGCTTACTTCCAACTGCGATTTTTTTGCTCCTTATCTGGACGTATTCAACGATAAAAATTCCATGTTCACTTGTACGAGTCATCGTTCTTGACACGAATAATATTCATAAAAAGAAAAGACAGCCGACTATTCGCCGCGGCTCGGCGTTTCACCGTTTCTCGGAATTCTTGTTATATCCTTTTCCTGTCGCATGTGTGATTACGATGGTACATTTATCTGTCAAAAGCCGCGACTTGGAGAAGCCGTCACTTCCGTTATCACTTATCTTTATTTTCTGCAGACTGGTTACGCAACTTTGTGCAATGATTACGTATTAGGTGTGCTGCTATTAGCAGTGCTCGATGCAACAGGCACCATTTTGTTCTGCGAATTTTGCACGAACGAAAGATATTTCGTTGAGCGAAGGAATGCGAAGCAGAAATTAAATAATAACGCACGAGTAATATGCCAATTAAGACGATTGTCATAGTACGATACGTTGGTGATTCGAACTAAATGAATAAACGTCTATGGAAGTAGAGCAAATAGCATTGGAGGAAATGCTCGTTGAGATCTTAAACAATTTGTACGGGAATTAAAATTCTAATATTCAAGGAAAAAGATAATTGTACAATATTTGTGGTGTTACAGCTCGTTCAATTGTTATCGCGACGTGTTGATCGTTTCGATTAGTAAATCAATTATAACGAAATGTTATCTCGGTGATTGTTTGTCGTGAGAACGATTAAGATTACACTATTCCGAGAAAAAAAAATTCACCGGCGACTTCGAGATTTCAGGATCAGAGTTTAGCTTAATTCGCAGATCAGATGCCACTCTCCGAATAATTAAAAACAATTCTTTTCAATCGCGATACGGTAAAATTAAATGCGCGAGGCGACCCGTCACATCCGTGGAATCGCGAACTATTTTTGATATATCAGTAAGCAAGGATAAACTTCTTATCGATTGAATGATAATGATTGGAAACGGGATTTTGAGAACGATCGAACGCGATCGCGCGATTACGGTTTTTCTCGCATCATTTGCTCCGCGAAATCCAGCCGTGCGGTTCTCGACTGAAATCAGGCACTCGCGCGATTTTCCTGCACTTGTTGCATGTTTCGCATGACATTCGAATTCCTCGCATCACCTTAAGTGTTAAGATATATCAAGATCATTAAGCATTGGCTGCAATTTTCCTTCCTCCGTCAGCCTTTCCGATAATTATCGAGTCTATAATGCCGTCGGGGATTTCCTGATGTGTCATTTTCCACAATTATCGTGACACATACAACAGGCGTGACACACACATAGCCGCAATTATGTCGCGATATTTGTTAAACGTTGACGTTTAATTTTATATTTCGAGACAAACGTTTATCAAATTTTTTCCTCGTTTCGTGTTCCTTTCCGGAGTAACGAAATTACACGGAAAAAATGGCCGCGTAGATCGGTCGACGCGTGTAATCGCCGGATGTGATACGTTGAGAGCGATGACGTGTGCTTGAAACTACAAATTGTAGACGGAGAACAAGGTTTGGTCGAATTAATGTGATAGTGAATGAACGAGACGCATTTTTGTCGAAGACAACGGAATTTTAGGTTCTTGCGAATCAAATTTGGCCGATCCGATTAGAATGCATTTAGTTTCTTCATTGTCGTGAGTTAAGGGGCTAGTCCAGTGGTTTCGTATGGGTTAGAAAAGAATTTTTATTTAATATTGAAGTTTGTAAATGCGTACCAATCTTTTTACATTTAAAAGCGAACATATATAACTCATAAAAAAATTATATATATATATATATATCATATTTTCTGCGCTGTAGCCACATGAAGTTGGTCCCATTTTGAAACGGTAGTCAAGATTTCTCGGGTCTGAATCATCTGAAATCAAAAAACCAAAATTTTTCTTAAAATATAAGTTTGTGGCTATAGCGTGAACTAAGATAAAGCACCCCCGATGGAAAAAAACAAAATGGCAGACTTTTGAATTTTTAAGCTGTTTGTTTGCAACTTTAATTGTTGAAAAAAGTGGTTTAATATTAATAAAAAATTATGATTCTAGTTCAGGCGATAAGTACACATGTTTAGAGAAGACTCCTAAAATTTCAGCTTGATTGGTTCAACAGTTTTTTTTTTAATCTTGACTACCATGTCAAAAAGTACTGTTTCGAGAAAAACGCGTTTAAAGTTTTTGTGTTTGAAATATTAATAAAAAAGCTTCTTACCTTTAATCAGCGATGCCAGGACCATACATTATTCCCTCTGCCTGTTCGTAAGCATCATTTTCTTCCAATCTTACATTTCTGCGGGCTGTTCGGCTTTCTTTTGATTGGGTAGAGCTGCGTTGGTTGGCCAATTCAATACGTGCCTGATCACACCGCTGTACGAATTCTGCTGCTCCTTTGCCAATTGTAACGCCCATAACTTCCATAATTTTCTGCTGACGTGCTTGTTGAACTTGTATCTTTTTCTGATGTATATCGGTTTCCACAAAATTTTCGCTTTTTTGGACGGCGATCACTCGTCGTTTCTTTGCTATGCTTTTTATCCATTTTACAAAATTTTCCACTGCTCTCAAATACGTCTGTTCTTCACGACTGCAGACACTGTATTGCTCTCTAACCGAAACCGAAATTCAAGGGAACAATGCATGCCGGTCTAGACAGGATAGAGCCTGAAAACAGGGCCGATGACGCGGCAGGTGTACAGCGGCGCGCTCGACCTCTTCTATTGTTCGCTCGAATTTCGACCGGTTTTCGGCGTCAAAACATTTCAGGTCACTTCTATCATATTTCTACGTGTATATTCTATACGAAACTGATGTTTCTGAAAAATCGATTTTTTGAAGAAAAACCACTGGACTAGCCCCTTAATTCAATTAATATTTTTTTCTCTGTGTACGCTTCGGCTTTGCAGGTCTCAATATTCGAAAATACAGCTGTTGCTTCTTCATTTTCTGCCGGTGATATGACAAATCTACGATATATATTCACGTTATTTCTGATCGACATTATCGCCCATCGTTCTACGCGTTATCTACGCGTTGTTTTTTTTTAATATTTTTATTCAGAATTGATTTATCACTAGGTATAAAGAGGAAAGAAGAGGTGGAGATAAAGAGAACTCGCGACATGTTATTTCACTTGTTGCAATCTTTGTATTACAACTATTTCTGTCGTTGCTATCGCGTCCCTATTATCTCGTGGACGTGGCTATTATCAATCGCCCACACGGCGATTTCGCGCGACATATTGTGCGCAATGAAGTGAATCACGCGTTTTTTACCGTTAGCTAATACACGAGCGGACATTTAATATTCCACTTCATTCAGCGAACTCTGTCTCCCCTCGATCGATACTTATATCTTATCGATCTCCGTTCTGCTCGATGTCGCGATATCACCGATGCGCGATGCGCATTCAGCGGTAAAAGTAGGCATACAACCAGTACTACCAGTTAATCGGAGACAAGGTAGCTTCTCTCGTGTCCTTCGCGAAAATATTTCGTCCTCACGTCGAACGGCCTCTTCTTGGGCACGACTTCTTGAATCCCGCGGACTCGACGCCACGCGGGGATCGTTCTCGCGAAAACGACGCAGCCCCGGCGTCGTCGAGTATACATATAATCTCCGAGGAAGTGGGTTCCGAGGACGAGATTGTGGATGCGATGATGTCATCTCCGCGTACAAACAAACCTGTGTGCACACGTACACGTACCCAACATACACACATACGCACGCACACGCGTTCTTGCCCACACTGGCTCTCGACGACGCACATAATTTCGATAGCCTGCGGCAATAACGATCACAGCAGTGTTTCCCAACCACCGCGCGCGGTTTATACTCGACGTAGTATCACGGCAGCACGTACTGAAGGAAAATCAAAGAAAACCGCGCTAGTTCGGACGACGGTGCTATTCGATGCTTCGAAAATCGATAGAAAACCGAGCGTTGGAGGAAGCGAGTCTATAACCCGAACTTCCGAGCTTATGATTTGACCCGAACTTCTAAGCGACATATGTTTCTCTGCGTCGCGCAAGATTGTGCCAGACAATGGGTACACATGCAAATACTTTCTTTGTCCGCTGTATATTACACTGTTATGCATTATTCATTGCCATCGTTGAACTCGAGCTGCTCTCTCTCTCTCTCTCTCTCTCTCCTTCCCACTGCGTCTCTTTTCACAAGTTTCGGATCGGAAAACTAGAGGTGGAAATTATTAAAGGTAATCGATCGTGAACGCACTTAAAGCGTGCTCTTTCTCTCTCTCTCTCTCTCTCTCTCTCTCTCCCTCGTTTTGTATTTATGTACCGGATAAGGACATTTCCACCTGTGGTGATCTCAGGATCGACCACCGACAATGTGGCGTAACGATACGTGTAAAAATAACGTATACGCGCACGTGTGCCTCAAGGACTATTTCCAGATATCTGGGAACCGCCATCCTAGACGAACGTCGTCTCGTTTTCGTCTATTTTCTGCCGGCAAACTATATATTGTCGCGAAGACAACAATGTTGCGGACGCACTCGTTTGGCAACGCGACAACGATACCGCTGAATAATCAGCGGTACAATTAGCACGGATAAAAAACCGCGATAACAAGTGCAAGTGCATGCGCAACTTCGTCGTTATCAATCCCTCATATCTCGTTGCCGGAGACATAATACTTAAAAACTGTACTTTCAAGCTGATTACTAATTACGCCACGTGTGACTGAATGCATGAGAAATACGCTTGCAAATACATCGCAGATCGATTGTAGTGTGATCTGCGATAAAACTAATCCATTGTAATTGTTTGTGACATGTCACTAACGCACATTTTTATAGCCCCTTTCTCGTCTAATCTATACAGTAAGTGTCTAATTCTCTATAATTTGCTATATCACGTGTATGCTTTGTTGTATCGATTGTAATGCTTTTATGCCATTTATGCAATTATGTATCCTAAGTGTGTGTTACGTGCTGCATAATTTCTCGTAAGAGCTTCCCAGCTTCTCTCCGTCCACCATCCATCATCCATACTTGTCCAACGTGACAAGTAGTTTTGTCGGATACACTTGGTTGAAAAACGGCTATCGCTTCGGGAAAAAGAAGATATAGGTAGAATATAGGTCGGAGATACGCGATGATGGTGTACAAATACGAGAATGTCTCATTGCAGCTATGTGGCCTGGCTATACTGATCGTGGGTGTCATCGTGCACCTGCAACTCACGCACTACGCCGAGGCGGTTAAGGAGAACGTGATGTTCCCGTCGATAACGTTGATCGTGATTGGCAGCATAATCTTCATTATCGCCTTCTTCGGATGCTGCGGAGCGATTCGCGAGAGCCACTGCATGACCGTGACGGTAAGCCCACACTGGCGAGGTTTGATTTTACCACGCAACCCTCGGCGAAGACAAAGTTTGATCCTCTCTCGGTATTAACTCGCACACCGAGCAGCGCCGTCAATTAAAACACGAGGGGAGTAAATTGTAGCGCCTCGTATGTTTGTAAATTTTTGAGACCGCGATATCGTCGCCGCATGTTTACAAAGTTACAGAACGCGAGGATACATTCGGAATAATTGTATTTATAAACGCGTTGCTGCACGTTCTCGAAATTTTCATGCTCGCGAAAGCTGCTTTGAGCGTTGTTGCGTTGGGATTCGATCGAGAAACGATCGGAGATTCATCGGCGTCTCTCCTGCGACAGTTTGCATCATTGCTCCTGGCGATCCTGATCATACAAGTGGCTGTCGCGATCTACGCTTTCGTCGCGCTCAAGAATTCCGACGATCTCGCGATTAGCATTAGAAAGACGTACGCGGAGGAGATCTTCAGCAAATACCAACAGAACAAGGAGAGCACAGAGATCGTCAACGATGTCCAGTCTGTCGTAAGTCCGCTTCTTAAGGGAAGATGAATTTTATTACACTCGCACATCCGTACGCGTGTGTGCTGCGAAATGCATTACATATACATATACCCTGTCTGTTGCACGTGATCGACTATAATGTATACTTGGACAGGTCCGACATAGATATATTTATAGCTTCACAAGTAGGTCTGTACCTACTGACGAAAAGCTCTCTTGCAGTTGAAATGTTGCGGCGTGGACAGCTACAAGGACTTTTTAAACAAAGGT
The DNA here is from genome assembly GCF_003227715.2 of Harpegnathos saltator. NCBI lineage: Eukaryota > Metazoa > Arthropoda > Insecta > Hymenoptera > Formicidae > Harpegnathos > Harpegnathos saltator. The sequence continues at coordinate 647,075 of NW_020229877.1, read as the reverse complement.
TATAGTATTCCGTGGACTTGCTGTAGTGTTCCGGAGGGCAACACCTGTACTATTGCCGAGGTTGAAAACAAACAGGGTTGCGCAAGAGCGTTGCAGGACGTCTTCAAGTACGCGGGAGCGGCATTGGGTGGCATCGCTCTGGGTATCGCTGCAGTTGAGGTAAAGAGAACTCTTAAAACGGGATCGAGCTGTAGTCGAGGGAAAAAATTCATTTTTTTGGGACCAAAGCAAATACGTGGTAGTAGGAAAGGAAAGGAGGAAGGATGCGTCGCGGCGACGCAGTAGTGAAATTCTCGTGAAATAATTCTTTCGTAATTGGCGCGATATCCGCATGCACGTAATCCTCTGCTGTTTTTCAGCTGATCGGCATCATCTTCGCGCTCTGCCTGGCGAATTCCATCAAGAACGAGCATCGCAGAGGCTACAGAGTGTAAGGGAAAAAGCGCTCCATCCTCGAGGGACGCCGCATCGCGCGGGAAGCTTTCGAAACGCGCAACAATCTTAACGTCATCCTACCGTCAGCGTATTCGCCTATAACATGTGATAGAATACTTACACTTTATAAGATGATAAAGTGTTTTTTTCCTTTCTTTCATTTTCCCCTATTTTTCTTTTGTTTCTATCTTTTTTTCCCTTTTTTTCAAAAGACGAGGAGACAAAGCGCCTCTTATTTCGAGTTTTCCTATGTATCGCCAATTGCGGCTCAAGCGCAAGCGTATTATTCGTGAGCAGAGAGAGAGAGAGAGACGTACTTTTTCCTTCCGACTCCTGCAATCGGAATCTAATGTAAAGCTCGATGCGCGACCTGGCAATGAATGTTAGGATAACTATTATGAGCCTCATACCACTCTTTACTTTTCGTACGAAAGTAATCCCTTATTTATACATAGATATACATATATACGGCTATTTTGATACGATATCGCTTTTGACTCACATCTATTCTCGATAGATTTTCAGAAAGGGAAATCAATTTTTTTATGCGATTTCATTCAGCCTGATTGGTGGGATCGTTTCAGAGTTCACTCGTTCTCGCACACATTTTGATCTTCTTCTGATGCGATTAAGAGCGCATCAAAATGATTACGACTGCGAATGATCACTGCTCGCGGATTTATTTGTGTGGTAATCAATTGTAGCAGAAGTCGTATAGCAATACACGATGTAAATAGTATGTCTCTTTATTATTTATTACACTTTAACTTGATAAATAAAAATATAATAAAAAGATTGATATTTTTTTCTGAATTCTCCGTTACGCTTGTGACGTCTGGTCGTGTCTCATCGTGTACTGTCGCTTCCCCTCCTGTCATAACCGACTATCGCGCAACTCGTGACTAGTGACTCGCAATCCATTTAATATACTTCCAATTCCAGCGGAAAAAGTGTGTGCAAACCGTGGTATGGAACGAGTGCACTCGAGAAACAAATTGAAATACCTCACAACGGGAGAGAAAAACCGACAAGTGATAGTATTTTATTATAGTGTTTTATGAGATAAATGTTTAAAAAGGTAAAAAAAGAATATTTTCATACAGTAAATTACACACACGATCGTACCTGGGAAAATTGTTTGAAAACGTTACTGTTGAACACTTCCGTAATCTTTGTATACAACGTTAACACATCTTGTTTGTACAGCACAAAGTTTACTGCATAATTTCGAGATATACGATGTTGATTATACATACACACATATCACGAAAAATATATATTCGTGTATTCGTCTTGTGATGAAGCAACGGAAAAAAAAATCACTCTATGAGAAAGAGCTCGTCGTTGCCGTGCCTGCGCATTTTGTACAGCATCCTTCGGGAAGCAAGCGCTCGACAGCGCGGCGCGGCAATCAAAGAACAGGGCGGTTGATGAAGCTGGGCGTGGCGAAGAAAGTATGTAAATAATTTTACCCAAATAAAATGTCGATTTTATTCATCGTTTATTCGCATAGACATTATGTGACATCGCTGGATCAATTATTGCGCGGCTCGCGTTTTGATTATTCACTTTGCCGTTCCTCTAATTCTTTTTCTTATTCATCTTCTTCGACGGTTCGATAATACCATCGTGCGCACACACGCGACCGCCGTTACACTAACGTTAACTGTTGTCGTCGTTGCTGCTGCTGCTGCTGCTTTTGCTGCGGGGCAAAACTGTGTGCATATGTGTGTGTGTGTGTGTGTGTGTGTGTGTGTGTGTGTGTATGTGTGTGTATGTGTATGTATGTTTATATATGTGTCCAGCTCTGTACATTCATTAAATAAACGTAGACAACAACAATCGGTTACACGTGCTTGTTGGATTCTTCTTTTTTGTTCTCTTTACGTTTCGTATATTGTCGTTATTTATTAAGTTCAAGAGAGGATAACTTACATCTGCATTGAGCTATGATACATAACTATGTACAAAGTCACACACATATCGTCCGTCGTACACACTGAGTCCTCATTTCGCGCGATTATCGTTTGACTTTGCTGCTGGTGGGACTACGCCTCGACCGGGAATCGAACGCGGACGGACGTGCCATGTCGTCCCCAAGATAGAGAACTTACAAACATCTTAAAGCTATATCGTTAGTCTATTATTCTCAGGCTGCAGGACAAAAGTTGTTTCCTCGGGGAAAGGTTGCTCTTCGCTTCCTTTCGCCGTCTCTCTTTTTCACCGCGACCGAACGTTTTGCGTTATCGCTTGTGACATTCGAATGAATCGCGACCGAAAAATGTAGTATTAATTATAGCATGTTATGCAGGAAATGGTTCTTCGCGTTTTAGAATTGTCACTAATTAGCGCCAATTAAACCTTCGACGCTGCGCGTCATTAGCGTAGATAGCAATGTTCCTTTTTACGTTTAATTAAGCACGAACGAAAGTTTCCTCACTAATTGCGCCACATCCACGCTATCGTTCGACAATCATGTTTGAAATTTCGTTTCGCTATTATTTACGCCGTCGTCAAGCAGGCTTATCTCATAGCGCGATTTAAAGATCGTGACCATTTAATAACATAATATCAAAATACCACGATGATCGCGATTTGAATGTGTCGGACATTTTCGAAGTATTATCTGGGAAAAATATGTGTTTCCTGACAAGTCCGCGAGGTCGCGAGCTTCGGAATGATGAGGTTGTCATCAAAACGATTCGAGATAGTAGTCTGGTTTCGTTCGCTTAATAAGAGATAACATGCACCTCGCAGAATCGACAAGCGCGATCGGGTGCGTCATTGTAAAAGAATTGAAAATCGTCTCTCACTTGCTTGACTAGAAAAGCAGCAACGCGAGCAAACGCGGGACAACCTGATGTCCGTGCAGCCTCCACCTCGAAATATTGAACGTACTCGTCTCACATGCGGGTATACAGCTACGTGTAAAATATCTTCGATCTCTATCGACTCGTTTATATCCTAAAGCTTATGTACGCTAGTGATATTACGCCTACCTCGATCAAACGTTACGCTGAGAAGTCCGTTCGCCTTCGTAGCGACGAATTTCGTATAAATCACACCGAAGTTATACCTACCTCCGTTCACACAACAAGTAATTTTCGTTATTTCGTCGACTTATTCTTTTTTCTAAGCGCGAATGCCTCTCTCTCTCTTTCTCTCTCTCTCTCTTTCTCTCTTCCATACATACACGTACACATCATTCGCTATATTACAAAGTTCGGAAGCGAAATATACAGACTCATGTTTTGCGCTCTTACACATGTAAGGACAGAAGGAAATAGTTTGTCGTGCGTGGACCGAATTGTATCGACTAACGATCGCGGCTCTTGACGCTCGTCGACGATTCGCGACGGGGGAGAGTACAAAATATCTATAGCGGTTCATAGAAAATCGACGAGTGTTTTCTTAGTCTACGCTCTCTTTCTCTTTAAGCTCATTTTGAATGGTGACGCGTCGCGACTTGCGTTTTTCTCGCATTATAAGTCGTTACGATGATTCGATAACGACCCTGAAAACGGTCTTTTTAACCAAATTTAATGTTCCGGAGAATTAGAAATCGTGCTTGTTAAACGAAGCCTATCGGTTCTACCGAGTTAAATCTGAATTTTTGTGTTAGGACACGTCTAAGGAGTTAATCCGAAAAAAATGTGTGAGATTTTCACCCGTAAATAATATATTTTTTTATCGAGGCGTGAATTTATATGAAAAGATTTTCTCTCGTGATGTTTTTGAACTGTTGGAGATTTTATTTTTCGCAAGTCACGTGCCGTGACACGCGATGTTCGCAAGATTTTCGTAAAATGATTACAGGATGAGTTCTAAATCTACGACTACGCGTCGTCAATGTGCGTTCATTTCGGTGAAGAGAGCCTTCCGATCGTGGCGATTCATGCTCGTCGTACACGCTATTTTTAGTGTGTCACAGGTTGACCACAGCTTACATAATCCTTATCGCTAATTCTCTGACTAATATTTATCCTCACGTATTCATTATTAGATCCTTTTCTTCGTTCGGCGCACCGAGGTACAGTGGAAGGTGAGATAATCGCGGAATTTGTGTCCTCTCGCATCATTCGATACCAAGAAAGCTATTAGAGCTATCTGTATTCGGTTTGGCTAATACAGAACCAACCTGGACCAGCTTGAATTCAGTCTAGGTCTGGACAAGGAATTCAGCCTGGACTCGGCCAGGACCAATCCATTCTCGTCGGTTGGATCCAATCTTTATCTGCTTTCGACTGTACCACGATGAGTTTTATTTGTATCTCGAATAAGAGGAAGCTCGCAGAGAAAAAGACAAGACGGATTCTTGTCTGAAAACAATAATCTATCTCGAACCGCGACGCGTCTCGAAGTTACTCGACCTCGGCTCCGCTTATCACTTTCACCGATAAGACACGACGCGACGCGAGATCATAAAAAGTCGAGGCGCGACGACCAAGACGTTCGTACAGAATAATATACAAATCGTTCTCTCGTCCTAGAAGGACGAGCTTCGCCGTTTCAACACGCGATTGCGAAAGTAAGAGCGTTGATAACGAAGGGGTAGACGACCGTTCACAAGTAATTACGCACCGCGTTAAATAGGATCAGACGGTCAGGTCGTTCAGTTAGTCATTTTGATTCGCTACATGTTTGTACGAGAGAAGATTCAGCAATCTGTGACGAGGTCGCGTTCGACGAGAGCCTCTTCCCGGCGACTCGCGCGTTTCTCCGCTTGAAAATTACGTTTTTCTCGCTTCTGCTAAAAATGGACTTCTCATATTCATAAGAAAAGAGAAGAACAAAACCGAATTTCTCCACGATGGAAAGGCAGAAACTTAGCTAAACTCTCTTTCTCTCCGGGAAAGCCGACCGGGAAAAGTTCGCGTTCGGAAGAGAAATCGACGTTCGCTCGTTCGCACATTCGTTCACTCGTTCGTTCGTTCGTTCGTTCGTTCGTTCGTTCGTTCATTCATTCTACGATAGGCCGTCGCCATCGTCGTCGCCGTTGCCTCGGGACCGGTTCTAGAGCGGCGAGAGCTTCATGATGTCGCTGTTGAGATCGGCGGACGGCGCGTCGTCCGGGTCGAGCGGTCTGCTGTCCGAGCCGAGCGAGGAGGGCGGCGCCGCGACGAACTCGTCGAGGAAATCGAAGGAGGCCACCGCCTCGCGCTCCTTGTCCCCGTAGCGCACGAAGAAGTCGTCGCCGCGACCGATGATCGACGGCCTAGACGAGCCCCAGGTGGACGGCAGTCGGAGGACGCGGTGCGCCTGGGCCGCCGACGCTGAGAAACCAAGGGCAGCGGGTCAACATGCCTCAGACTTGACTCGATCTCTTTTCTCTTTCTCTCTCTCTTCCTATACCGGCTCTAGCAGACACAGAGTAGCTCGGCTTAGCACTCTCTTTCACGTATACATGTCCCTCTCTCTCTCTCTCTTTTTCTTTCTTTCTCTTTCTCTTTCTCTTCTCTCTCTTCCTCTCTCCCTCTTTTCTCCCCATCGTGCTCTCTTCCATATTATTTTTTCCTTTCTGTCCCCTTCTCCCTTTTACTCGTCTCCTTTATCCGTCCGTATTCTATCGTTTCTCCGCCTTCCACCGTCGCCCCACCATACCGGTTATCATTCTCCTTCGCGGATTTTACGGCTTTTTCTTTTGTTTTTGCTTGGAATTTAGGTACTTGGCGGGTGCACGACCGAGTGGATGATGCATGCACGTCAGACAAATCGCGCACGATGGTTTGTTCTGCTCGCACGAGGGACCTTTTCGCTCGCTCGTGAAAGGTAGCGCTAAGCTTCGGTTAATTGATTCGGTAAAAAAAGGAAAACATGTCACAATTAATTATTTTGAGAAATGTTCACTCCGCGATACAATAGGCACTCCTTGACGGAGTGATAGATTTGTGATTTGTGTCCTCTCGACGAGGTTGTTTCTTGTTGAACGGCTTGCGCGCCGCTTGTCTGACGTAGTTTGTCGCACGTGATTGTGATGATTCGCCCGGCGATAATGACAAATCAATGCGGATTAGAGAACGCGTTACCTCCGTATGAAGCGTGAAAAGGAACCAAACTCAACCATCCGACTTACAGCACAGCACGCGCCGAAATAAAGCGTGATTAAGAAATGCGATAGGATTAACGATCAAAAACACAGGCATGTGACGAAACAAAGTACAGAAGGATGATATACAGAGAGGAGGATGAAAAGACCGACAGCGTTGAAACGGTCTTGCACGTGCCAATAAAGAATTCGGTAGTTGTCGATTCCACTCGCAGTATATATCGAGAGAGAAAGTAAAGTATTCTCGGTTTACCCTGACGCAATTCCAGTTACGAGGCTCTTGTCAATCTCCCCCATCTTTTTTTTCTAGCTTTAGCGTACTATACTGCAATATCCATATTCTCTCGCATCGCACAAACGCCTTGTGCCTCGCGCGCATAATCACTCTCGTACAAGTATCTCAAAATTTGGAGAAAACATGCTGGAATAGATACGCACGCCAATCTACACGTTCTTGTCCGAAAGTCTTTGGGCGTTCTCTCGTAGCGCACTTGGAATTTTGTGTCCGCGCTTTTGCGGATAACACAATCGGCCGATCGCGTGGTGATTCGTGATCGCCCACACGAACGGATCGCGTCTCCCAAAGGGAAGAGCACTTATTTTGATTACACGTTACTCTCCTCCTCGCCCGTCGGTTTTGATTAAAATGTATATCACGATGAATAGCCTTCCTTCCCTCCTATACTTAACGCGCTTTCAGTAGCTCGCTCCCAAGATTTTCGGACGGCGGCGGCGGCGGCGGCGGCGCGTGTGCCAAGTAGGTCACACGGATAATACGTGTACACGCAAAGACACGAGACGGGAGATGGAATTGCGTGAAGGCGCTTCGCCAGGAACACGATTTTCTTCCGGTTAATAATTCTGTTAGTAAACCAATGAGTAAACCAATGAAGTCCGTCGTAGCCGTGTACACAGAGTTCACGTGGTGTGCGAGGCCAAAAATAGGTCCCGGCGGAATGTATTCCTCCCAATTGGCGCATGTCGTTTACAGAAACTGATCGTCACTAAGCCGAACTACGTAGCTTTTCTTGTGACAATCAAAGCACACCGCGTAGGAGCTACCATCTGAACAAAAAATATGGAAAAGGCTATGTACAGCGAGGGCTACTAGGCGCGCGAGCGTGAGATTTGTGGGTGCTGGGTGCCGATTCTGTCGCTTTTTGTATCTTTGTGTGTGTTTGTTACAAGTGTATATGACATCAACTTTGAGCGTGTATGTTAACACTTTCCTGAGCAAAATAACGTGACATTAGATTCCACTGTGTACATAGTATTGCATCTATATCTTCTTTGTAAAGTGAAGTTGGGCCGTGAATAGGCCCAGCTTATCTTATCAGCTCGGTTATTCAGCGGTACGGTAAAGTGTCAGTAAAGTGTTAACCATCTGGGGGCAAGTGTCGCGTGTTGACGTGTAAGTGTCTCAAGCTTACGGAAGCAAGCGCTGTTCACCACCTACCGAACCCTCGAAAGCGTCGTTGAGTTTGTCACCTCCAGCGTTGGACGATTACATGTTGGTGGTAAACGAGTGTCCGAATTGATTTCTTCCCGTTACGTTCTGTATTTACAGAACGTACTAATATGTCCAACACTGGAGTCCCGTTAATCCCGGAGTACTTCGGGCTCAAGCTTCTTGCGCACTACCAACGCTGATCGGTTAGTGTATTTCATATTAAATGAGTAACGAGACGACAAGTACCTCAGTGACAAAGTAAAAGCGAGCGGTTAACGATAGGAAAAAAGAACAGAGAAAGTATCAGCGAAAATGAAGCGTTGGGAGAGAATGACGGACAGAGAACGCAAGTAGTCGAGCTTGTGAGCTGCGCGCGGAAAGATGGCGGTGAGTGGTGATGCGCGCGAGAAACGGCACGGCAGAGAAGTGTCTACGGAATACAGATGCCCGACTAAATACCTTTCTTTTGTCGTCGGTACCGGTGTAATCTGTGCAAGTGACGGTAATCGGGTGGTTCGTCTCCCGAGTCGCTGCCCGCCGAACCGCTGCTCGACGTCGCCGAGGAACTTTCGCTGCTTGCTAACATCACATCTAAGAGATTGGCTCTGGCCTGAATTAAAATGTTACGTTTAGCAACACACACGCTTAGTAGTAATAGGCATAATTAACAATCAAGTCGCTTGTCAACTTATCCATCCATCAATTAGATCGATTGAACGGTCCTCTCCCGTGAAAACACATGGAACAAGATACGAAAAAATCCTTTTTTCAAATAGAGTCGGCAAATATGCCGACGAATGAGAAACGTGTGTTCCACGGGGACAAACTTTCGAATCAATCTAACGACTCTCTGTCTATCGACGGGCAGAACGTACCTTGGGGTCGGTGAAGTCAATGTCGCGTTCAACGTGAACCCATCCTGTCGGGCAGCAGCAAGCGAGGTCCAGTTTCTCCAGCGCTACCTGAGGCTCGTTGTTGCTGACGGCGGCGTTGTCCTCTCCCTTCCGAATCATGCGATTCAACTCGTCTATGACGTCCTTGGACGTGGCGCGTTCGTGGAAACTCAACGTTCGATCTCTACCCTCCACGAGGAGGGTCGCTCGCGCTGGGCTGACCTGCGAAAGAATGTACGATTGTAACTATGTCGGACGGAGGGTTATTGTGTGTATCGATCGATGTATTATCTTGCGCTTTCGCGGATACGCGAGACAGTTGGTCGCGATTACCCGTCAGAGTGGATCGCGTATCAGAAGGGAAGAGCTCTCTTATTTCGATTAGATGTCACTTCTCGTCGTCGGGTTTGATTAAAATGTACGTCACGAGTGAGTGTCGCGTTCGGTATCGCAAATCGTTGGCTAGTGGGAACTTCTTTTCACGCTATTTTTCACGATGTAAGTGACTCGTTTTCCCTTTCCCCCGCGGCGGAAGTTAACCCGCGAGATAATGAGGTAACTTACAACTGTACTAGGCGTGGAAGAGGTTGCAGCCTCCTCGTCCTCCTCGGGCACGGCTCCCAATTCCGATGGCGCGACCGTCGTGTACGAGATACCTCCGTTACATGACACGGCGCTCACGATCCTCTCCTCGGGTGCCAACGGCGGCACTTGTATCTGATCGAGCAGCAGCTCGTCGTTGCTCTCGTTCGCGCTCCCGATGTTGCTGCTGCTCTCCGGAGCGATTGATCCCTCCACCTCGGCCGAGACCTTCGACTCCGCCGTGGAATCGCTTTTGCTGCTGCCCACTTCTATAACTGTCGCGCGCGATTCGCGACATCCCTTTAGTCATCGCTCAACATTTCCAGCGATGTCAGTCTCTTTCGAAACACACATCGCTGTGTGTTTCGAAAGATATCTTTCGCAATTAATTATTTTTTCTTTCATTTTATTATTTCTTTCTTCATCATATTCATTTTTTAACATTTTTTTTTCATTACGAATTTATCCGCTCGATTCGCGGCACGATACACTTCCACCCCCCCACCATTATAATTATGTTAACGATGACTTTGTGGACCGTGGACGATGCGAGTTATTCGGTTTCACGACGAACCATAGGGTAGAACTGACCTTCGGTCGAGTGAGACAGGCCGTTATGAGGTTCCACGGGGTTGTTCGGCAACTCCGCGAGGTACATCTGCTGCTCGGCGATGAACGATAGGACGCTCTGAAGCGCCTGCTCCCTGTCCGGCGGCGGTCTCCCGCTCCTGGACGACGTGCTGGCCAGGCTCTTTGTGCTCTCGAACTTCACCAGTCTATAAAAGTCCCTGGTGAAGTCGGTGCCGATCGACGGCGTGTCAGGGTCGTCGCTGCAGCCGGAGAGCGCCGCCGACGACCTCTTGCTCGAGTTCTCCAGCGCTCCTTCTTCGCTGCTCCAAGACGCGCCGGGACTCGACGCGTACGGCCAAGGTCCAGTCGCCCTCGCGTCCATTAGAAGCGCGACCTGCATGACCACCGCGATGTATTAGCAGAGGCGCGCCGGGGTTCGCGACTACTCGGAGAATTGGGGTATCTTGGCGCACATTGGCGCCGGAATCAATTCGGACTAGTCTCGCCGAGCGAGCCGTAATAGTCTCGTCCGGCTGACTGAGCGAGAACACCCGCGGTCGCCGCGGTCGTCGATCGCGCGCGATCAATGAACATACCAGCTCCCCTCCGGCTCTGTCGGCGAGATAACTCGCGCCGTTCCACAGACACTCGTTCGCGTCCTCCTCCAATTCCAGGGGATTATGCTCCTTGATTGCCGGCAAGGCGGGTGTGTTTGTAGCCGGTTCCTTCCACATTGCCGATTCATTTTGCACGAGGTCCTCCGTGGACAACGAGAAGCTCCAATCCTCCAGCTCCGCCCTGTCGTACTCTAATTCGAGCAAGTCTCGGTGTTGTTGCGCGCTCCTGCTGTCGTCGAGCCTGAAACCCGCGCGATTTTATTTCCTTCATTTTTTACTTTCTTACTGATATGAACCCTAACATTAATTAAGTTGATATTAGTAATTGACGGATTGACGTTAGATATCGAAATAACGTTTCTGCTCAACGAGGCTTTTTAGAGATCCCCAACAGGAGACTCGACAGCATTGAGATGCACATAACGACCGAACAGTCACGCGTGTCCAGCGCCGTTCCGCTCTCTCTCTCTCTCTCTCTCTCCCCCCCCCCGCTTCTCTAAATCAAAGCTCCGCAATCCAATGCGATTACACGCGCTCTCGTCCTGCAAGGACGCGTACACCGAGAGATATGGGAAAGGGAGGGGGCGAGGGCGACAAACCTGAGCCATTGTTGCACGTACTCAGCGTCCCAGCCCTCCTCCTCCACCAGCAGCAGGGAGGACGATCCCATGGGACTGGGTAGCTTGTACGGCGTGAAATTGGCGGTGGTGGTGAGCTTGAGGCAGAGGTGGCTGTCGGAAAAGCTGCGCATCACGTGCTGGTACGGCAGCAGCTCCTTGGTGGGCGGGTAGCTGTGGCGCGGGTTGATGCCGACCGTGAGGTTCAGAGGTAGAAAGAGGACGTCGGGGTCGCCGGCGTCGAGGGCGACGAGGCGTGCGTCCGGCGACACGTCGGCCTCGGTCTCGTCGGTAGCTTCCTTGAGGTCCTCGAGGCCGCGCGACGGCTCTTGGCGCGTGCCCTCACCCTGGACGTCGCTGGACATGGTCGAGTAGCCCTCGTCCCGGTTACCGCTCTCTGGGCTCTCGCTGCCCTCCTCCTCCGAAGGCTTTTGCGCTGGAAACGGTTCGGGGTTATGCACAGTCCTGACGAGAGTGAGAGATTGGCAAAAAGGCGCGAACACCATGGAGAATAGAGAAAACGGGGAATGAAACTGTGCGGTCGATTCGCGTCGGTTAGGCAAGTCGTCGCTCGATTCTCCATCGTGTATCGTTTAAAACGTAGTCTCCAAGTTTCATCAATTAAGAGTTCACTCGGGAATATGTCGGATTTAGTTTCGAAGGTATTCATTCGATTATTCATTCACAGTGGAGAATTCGCTCAATGAGAACCACTCTGAATTCGAGTGACTGTGCTCTTCGAGTGAGAAATTTCACTCGAAGAAAGTTAGAGAATAAGAGCAGGGATATCCGAGAGAGGGTACCGAGAGGTCTGCTGCGTCGGCACTTGGTGGCTGCCATCATGGGTATCTGCAAGTTTAAGGATCGTGGCCTCGAGAGGGGCACCCAAGCTGGATCCAAGCCCAAGGCGGCCACCAGAGCGGCCGGACCGGCCTCGAGGATTCCTTGGATCAGTTCGGTGGGGCTACCAGGACTGGCAGCCTGCGCCAGCAATCCCGACAGTGCTCGATTCTGAGCCTCAAGCTCTCGTATACGTCTCTGCAACGCGCCTATTTCCTCTCTGAGACCCTGAAGACAATTCACCCAGCGGCAATTAGTATACTGCTTACTCTAACGCTCTCTTTGGCGATACATCGAGTTCAAGAAGCGCATTAGCGGGTAGGGTAAGGCGTGTTAGCGACGCGTCAGTTTAATCCCTTCAAGATAATCTGTCAATTGATTGTCAGCATTCAAATTTACATAAAAAGATTCATATTCGCCGCATCCCACTCAGTCGGACGGAGAGATCGGAAGTGAGATCGCGTCGATGCCTGCCAGATGCTTTACAACCTTCTGAGTTTTACATTCTGAAAGCCAAGAATGTGAGGGATAAAGGTATGAGAGATCGAGGTAAAGTGCGCGCGCAGTATTTTACTTTGTTAATAATTTTAATGAGACAATATCTGTCAGCATGCTGCTGCAAAAATTCTGCGAACAATTTTCGAAACGTCACGTCTCGAAAGGGTTAACATCCCCGAACGCGTACGAAATTCATACGCGTCTCCAAGACGCGACAGAGCTGTGCGGGCTGTTTGGACGGGACGTGGTTGTCTGAGGAGAAAGAGACGAGAGAAAGAAAAAGAGAAAGAAAGAGAGAAAGAGAGGACGTGTGGTAACGAGAGCATAGCGATGAACCTTTTGGGATAGGAGGGCGCGGACCACCTGGTTGGCGACGTCGTCCAGGCACCGCTCGTATTGCCGACGCTGGGCGTCGGCGTCCCGCGCCAAGGCCGCGTGTTCCGTCTCCAGGGTCGCCAGTCGTGCGACCAGCGCGGCGTGCACTTCACCAGCGCATGCTGCCTCCAGACCGCGCAGCTGACCCCGCATCGACTCGTTCTCCAGCTGCAGCTTCGAGATCTGCGCCTGGTACTGGTGCACGCGTGCCTGCGAACACGCGAGGTCGCGTTATCGGCGTGCGTTTCATGCGCTCGTATAGTTATTACGAGCAATATTTTATTCAGCGTTCAACGGTGATTAGTGTAATATGTAATCTATCTATAATAGCGCCGCGATATTACATCAGCGGCGGCGGCGGCGGCGGCGGCGCCGATAGACACGCACACATGCGTACACACACATACAACACAACTGACATCTCTGATTATTATTATGAGTCCTAATAACGCGACCGTTAGGTGGTCATTATCGGTAATACTTTATTCACGCGGCGCGCAATGTGACACGACGATTAGTGTAATCCGAAATCTACTACTACGCAACAGAGCAGAAATTACCGCGGTCGCGCGCGCGCGCGCGCTCCGCAAATTAGTGCAGTCGTTTGTGTCGCGACAGCACCAGTTGATTGTTATTTACTGTGACCGTTTTGTTAATTGAACGCCCTAATGATCGCTGCAATCAACTAACGTTTAATCGCGCGTATGCGATTATCAATATCATCGCGCGCAGCCGTCGTAGAAATTCGGGATCGAAATTATAATTGCTCCGTTCGCGACCGCTCGACGGTCATGACGATTTTAATCCCACTTGAAGCGCTCACCGTCGTAATCTCGATCTTAATCCGACGTAAGAGCGACGATACGGAAATTCGCGGGCAGCCGAGTGAGGTCGAGAGATAACGTTTCGTAAATATCTCGCGCGTCAGAGCTCAATTCCCGGCGGTCGTTGAAATTAAAGAGCTAATAGATTGTTCGATTCTATCAAGCCGGCCGGGGAGTGACTCACTTTTCTCTCTCTCTCTCTCTCTCTCCCTCTCTCTCTCTCTCTCTCTCTCCTGGTTTCTCGCTGGGACTCTAGTTACGTCAAATACCGAGCTCGGGCTTCTTGACACGACGGCCACCGCGAGAGAATCAGTCGGTCGCATCGCGGAGATTTAAACATCGCGGACAACGAACGAATCCACCACGCTCGCTGCTCGCAATTATCCCGGCAACAACGGTCGCTCGTTATAGAACGGAACACACCGCTCTTAAACGACCCATTCCCAAAATAATTCCCGACAACAGCCCGTTTGCGTCCATTCTTAAATGGGAGTAATTACGGCGGGCGCTCGTGACGATTGCCATTTGCCGCTCAAATTATCCGTTCTCGCGCGGATACACGCGTGGAGAACAGCCGTGTCGCAGTGACGGATCACCGCGTGAGCACGCTCGGGCCGCTCGTAGGTGGACGTCTCTTTTGTTCCCTTTGTTTCGTTAATGAACGAATAATAACATCTTGGCGAACGCGGGAAGAGACTCAGTCGAAATTTCCCGACTGAGGTGGCTCGCTCGAGACTCGCGCCGACTCGACGATTCTAATCTCCATTCTCCTATTCTCTACGGATTTTAATCTGCGAAAACCGTCCTACGGATTTGCCGCGAATGTTTCGTAAGTAATAATTCCTTTCTCAAACACGCCGTTTCCGAGGTTCTCCTTAGATTGTCGTGATATTATTCGCGAGCTTTCCCCCCTTTTTCTGCCCGGATGCTTAATTTTTAATATCATCGGATATAAGGAGGCTCGCTTTACACCTGGGGCTATTCCCCCCGTGCTATTCAAACCTACCGAGGCTCTCTTTACTCCGCCGTTCTCCAAACGGAAGTAATCACGTTGCGGTGCTTGTGACCGCTCGCCACTCTTATTATACCGTGTTCGCCTCGAATTCCCAGCGACTCGAGCTTTCAGGCGAAAGGCGAGAGAGAGAGAGAGAGAGAGAGAGAGAGAGAGAGAGAGAGAGAGAGAGAGAAAGAGAGAGGGAAACGAGAGCACAACGGATTGTTTAACGACAACAAGCTTTTCCGAGAGCTGGGCCGTTACCGAACGTTAATAACCAGCCGTTATTAGCAGAAAGGCGTTTAACGTTGAATTAGAGCCGCGGAGACCTCTGTCGGGGACAGGGGTGCTAATAGAGGGTGCGTGTGTCTGATTTATAACAGTCGGCCCTTGCTAACGTCCGCGCACCCCCCCCGCATCGCGTCGAGCGAATCAACGATTTTCTGTCGTTCCCCAGACCCGAGGGAGAATAAAAATGCAGCAGACCGCCCGCCTTCTGCGAATTCTCGCCGACACAACGCGCGTTGCTCCTCGATACAGGATATCCCAGGAAAATCGCGGCCCCGATTGCGATCGATTTTCCCCGCGAGATCGACGAGAGACGCGGGATCGAGTTAAATGGAAGAAAGAAAAGAAAGCGCTTTTTCCTTGCTCCAAGCGCACAACGAAGCGGTAGGCAGTGCGAAGTCTGATTCGCGTTCGACAGCACGCTGGAGTCGCTTTTCTCATTTCGCAAATACCAGCGTAATATACTCGCGTCGCTCGTTGAAAACACCGCTCTCGCGGCGATCGCGCTCTCCCCTAGCTTCTGCCGCCGTAAATAAAAATTAATCTCGCAATTCCACTCTCTCTCTCTCTCTCTCTCTCTCTCTCTCTCTCTCTCTCTCTCTCTCTCTCTCTCTCTCTCTCTCTCTCTCTCTCTCCTCTCTCTCTCTCTCTCTCTCTCTATCTATCTATTTCTCTCTCTCTCTTTCCGGCCCTCGGTGCCTGCCGATACAGACCCCCCCCCAACCTGTCACTCGATCCGACGCGAATCGGCTGTCCTTTATTTTCCTGTTTCCCCGCTTTTTTTTTCTCCTCTCGTTTCGCAGATTGTCACCGATCGGCGAGCGTGCAATGAAAGTACACTCGTGCGTTCAGACGTAACGTTATACACCGCTTCCCGTTAGGGATTGCGCGGCTTGTCATTGACAGGCGGGTCGACATTGAACCTAGGGATCGAGTGACGATCGATATTAAATGTTATTTCGTGGGGCGACGATGCAGTTTCTGTCTTTCTCTCCGTGTGTCTCCCTTTCTCTCCCTCTGCCTCCTGCCGTTGTCGCGGGGGAGGGAAACAGAGAGGAGAGGAGAGGACACCCAGCACGGTACGACTCTTTTAGGGGCAAACCGAGCGTGAACGAGATAGCGCGCGTGCCGTAAGGATCGGCAGTAAACGTCCGCGTTTACTGTTCCCTGCCTTTATTGCTCGAGAGCCCTCGCATGCGCCGCTCTACGCGTTTTACGCCAAAAATCATCGCCCGCCGCCGGCTTTACGAGTCCTCGCGAATTGCGGAAACGCGCGCGCGCGCTCGCTCGTTCGTTTATAGGCGATTTTTCCGGACAGATCGTCAGCGATCCCCGAGATCGCTTCGCGAATCGGCACGCAGCGTGGCGGTTATCGTGTCACGCATGAACTTCTCGGCGAAACCGGTGGCAGGGAAGTAAAGGGCAACTCGGCAACTCCGAGTTATGTTATCGCGTGGCTGATAAAGAGCGAGGAATCCGAGAGAGAGAGAGAGAGAGACAGAGAGAGAGAGAGAGAGACAGAGAGAAATCCCCATTTGGGAAACGCTTGAAAAAACGACGAGAGTGGAGAGCGAAATCAACCGCGCTCGCCGCTTGACGTTTAATAATAATTCAACGCGGAGCGAAGCGGAGCGGAGCGAAATCCGGCTGTTTCGCGACAACACGACACGGGGAACAGAATCCAGCCAGCCGAGCGTGGCTCACGATGAAATACAAGGAGGGAACTTGACGTCGCCGTGAAGGAAAGAGCGCGGTATTATTGTATAAGGGAAACCTTTTACCGCGGATCTGTCATCGCGCTCCGGCTGCCACGCGAGTCGAACTCGGCGGCGCGAAATCGTCGTTCGGGGACGTGCTTACGCGCTCCTCAAAACAGCCGATTGTAGTCGGATTGCGGCGTCGATTATCCCGCTCGTGTGTTGTATAACGTTTGCTCGGCGTGTCGTGTCGCACGTGATTGATGCGGACGGGACGAGCCCCAGGGACGGAGTTCCTCTCGACGTGTCGGGTGCTCTCGGACACCTCCCGCGATCGAGGGTCGATGACTCGGGAACGACTTCGAGACGCGCGAATCGTCCCCGAGTCCGCACGCTCGTGTGATCGAAGTTTGTGAGTTAAACGCCGCCCAATGTCGGTGAAAAGTGCGCTCTCGCACACGTAACACGAGTCGCAGTCGCGTGTTTACTCACCTCGTAGGACAGTGTCAGCGCCGTTTTCTCTTGCTTCAGCTGTTCGGCCCGGTGCTTCTGTTGCAGCAGGCCCCGCGACGACTCCTCCATCCTGCAACAAATCAGACCAGTCTCTCGTGAGAGAGGAAGAGCTCCCGGATTTTAATCCTCGTTGAAAAGATCCTAATTGAATGAGCCATTGAGCCACCGCTCCCGCGTCTCCTCGGTAGCTCTCCATTGTGCCGGCGGAAAATTTATTTGCTCTTTCTCTATCTCTCTTCTCCTTCGTTCGTTTTCTCGACCTTGCCTCGGCCTCGAAGAAGAGCCGTCTTGCTCCTCGACGATATTAAGGATTCTCCTCCCGCGAAATAAACTCGCAAACAATATTTTCGGTTTTCTTCCTCGGTTCTTACTCGGACTTCTCCTTCACGCTTGTCTTACTCTCGTTTTCGAATTTCTTGTTCCAATTATAACCAAGTTTCTGCGATTAAAGTATACGATTAGTGAGATATTGGAAATTATTATGGAGTGGAGACGGTGGAGACTTTAATACTATTGAAACAAGAAACGATAATTATTCCAGAGGGAAATTTTTTGCGGGTGGTGTCGATGAATCGCAGAATCTAACTTGAAGTTTCAAGTTTTATTGTACAGTAGTTAAGTATTCTTTACCCGACACTCCCTTGGGCGCTTTCGCGCCTTTGTAAAGTCCGTCTTTTCTCTCCCGAATCGCTCGCCGAGAAGAAAATCGAAGATCGAGATTTCCGTCTGACGAACTTCCTTCGTGCGAGAACGCTCCGCGGGGTTAATGATCTGATTAGGGATGCAGGGGTGCGACTGAGATATGAAGCCGATTTAAGCTTTTCGGGGGCGGCCGAGCGAGAGGTTGCCGCAGCGCCTGGCAACACCCTACGTCTTCCTGTCGCCCCCCCCCTTCCCCACAGGACAGATATCCTTGCTTATATCCTCGGCTCGAAGTAACTTTCGAGCCAGTTACGAGTTTCAATTCGATTGTGCTCCGTAGACGTTTAATAAGGATGAATTTCCGACCGGTCGATCGCGATCAGCTCCCTAATTGGATGAAACTGAAAGCACGATGGGAGCTTGAAAGGGAAGTTCGTGTAATGCGGAAATATTTATTCGTATCATTCGCTTTTCTCCACTCATCCCGCGGCATTCTTCGAGATTTTCCCATTTCCTAACCATCATCGAATATCTGTCAAAATTTCTCGAAATGTCGTGTAGCTTATCTCGTCGTTATCGTTTTCTCGCGTTTTCACTTGGTTTCTCGTTGCACACGCGGAACTATACACGAGACCGCGTGAGCGATCGATCAAAGCAACGCTCGCAATTGCAGCACCCTTAAACCGGGTGTAGCTCCCCTAAACAGCTCCCTCGTCTTCCCTCTTGATTTCTCTGTTCTTCACCTTTATACATTTCGCTCTGCCTGCCTCTCTTCTCTCTCTCTCTCTCTCTCTCTCTCTCTCTCTCTCTCTCTCTCTCTTAGTTCGAAACACATGGCACAAGCAAGCCGGTCCTCTCATGATTTACAACTGTTTCTCTCGGCAAATTCGATTACGATGATTCTGGGGTGCACATAGCGTCGAATTGCAGACGGGGATAACAGTCGCCTGCCAGTCCCAATAATACTCGATAACACTCAATAAAACACGGAGCTTGTGTCGAAGATATATTCATTCGATTCATCAATTCGCCTCGCTTTTATTATTATTCTTACGTCGCACATTTAATTCCTCTCGCGGCTTGGAAACAGGACCGGGAGAAAATCAGATTTATTTTTCAGGACATTTCGATCTTAGGAACGCGTTATTAATTGTCATCTATTTTAATGGTTACAGTTATTACTGCAATAGAAATGTTTCCTTTTGTGCGCATAAGCATATAAGAATATATTCAAGTCACGTTTGCTCTCGTCGTCCTCGGGAAGCGACGAGCTCCGTATATAAAATTTATGCCCCGCATTTCCGAGAGCAAATCTCTCCGACATTGACGACGCGGCTCTCGTCGCCGAGTCGCGCTATTATAATTACTGTTTACACGTGTCGCGTGTCGCGTGAGTGACAGCGGCGCACGTTTCGACGGCAGAGCACCCACGCACCCTCACGCATACATGCATACCGCGTTGTGTGCACGTGAAGTTCGCGAGACAGACGCCAAAATAAACAGGTGCCCCAGCAGGAATACGCCGTTGCGAATCGCACGGTGCGCCCTTTGTGCGCCAGGACGCCGTCATTATCATATGGAAATTGTTAACGCCCGTCGCTTTAACCTAACCTAACCTAACCACCATCAGCGCACGACCCGAGATAGGAAAAGAGCGAGAGAAGGAGAGAAAGAGGACGACCGCGTTCTGCTCCTGCGAAGCCGTCGACGCTCTTCGTGTTCGTCGCGCGATACACGTGTCGCGTATACAGGTTGCGTGAAAAGTTCGCGGAGCGAAACTGAAATAAAGAATACCAAATTCTAAAAATGATTTTATTCTTCAGTATAGTCTCCAGTAACTTCAATACACTTGGCCCAATGGCTCTCCAATAGTTTTATTCCATCGCGGAAGTGTGTTTCTGGAAGGTCTGCGAAATATGCCTCTACGGCTGCTATTCAGCTTCTTCATTCGACAAAAAATGCTTTCCACGGAGGAATTGTTTCAGGTTTCGGGACAGACAGAAGTCGCTGGGTGCCAAATCTGGCGAATACGGTGGTTGATCAAGCAATTTGTACTTTAATTCATTGAATTTAGACATTGACAAAACACTTGTGTGAGCAGGTACGTTGTCTTGGTGAAAAATGATTGGTTTCTGCTGCAAACCAAGTCTTTTCTCACGAATTTTTGCGTCCAATTGATCCAAAAGGTTACAATAATATTCAGAGTTAATTGTTTTACCTTTTTCCAGATAGCCAATTAACAAAATCTCTTTAGCATCCCAACAGACTGATCGCCAAAACCTTTTTTGCCGATCTTTCGTGCTTTGTTTGCTTTGGAGCTGAACATCCAGCTTTCAGTCCACCGTAAACGTTCCTGTTTCAATTTAGGATCATGGTGATAGATCCAAGTCTCATCCATAGTTATAAAACGACGCACAAAATCGGTTTTATTCTTCTTAAAACGATCCAAATGACGCTGAGAAATTTGCTTTCGAGCGAGTTTTTGTTGAATTGCTAACGTATGCGGCACCACTTTTCCAAACACCTTTTTCATTTGTAATTCTTTATTATAAAAATATGCCGTACCCGTTCATCTGAAATGCCTATGGTATGAGCAATTTCACGCGTAGTCACACTTGGATCTTCAGAAACAATAACATGTATTTGCTCAATGATTTCTGGTGTTGATGCGCTTGTTGGACGTCCACCGCGTGGATCATCTTCAATGCTTGTACGACCACGTTGAAACTCAAGTGCCCATTTACAATTGCATTGTTTTTGAAGGAGCAGATTCCCCTAACACATTTATCATCTCGGAATGAATTTCCGTTGCCTTTAAACCTTTTTTAACAAAGAACTCAATCACTGCACGCTGTTTCAAATTTTCCATTGCAAACAAATATACTGACACGTCAACTCCTTCAATTGGCTTGTAAACACAGAAAGAATTGACAGATGGAAATGAAACCTAACCTAGGTTCGTGTGAAGAGTGATTCTATGTAACCGACTACAATTTATAATTCTACCGTTTACTTATAGATGCCGCTCCGCGAACTTTTCACGCAATCTGTACGTCGCGACACACACGTCGACGGAAACTTCACCGGCCGCGAATTTAATGCGCCTTCTTTGTCGCACGCACAGGACGCGGGCGGAGGACGCGCTGCTCCGGAATCAGCCGGCATAATGCAGACGCCGGAGCTCGGCGTCGCGATTGTGCGACGAGGATTAATTTCCGGCGAGCGTATATCGAAAACGCCACTCTCATATCCGTAAAATAACGGGCACTCCGGGCACAATAGACGGCGGCATTGATCTTCGCACGCGCGCATGCAGGGTGGCATCTTCGCGTTCGGTTCGCCGCGTCGCGGCGAGTGACTTCTTCGACGAGCGACGACGCTCGCGTCGGAGTCGTCGCGTATGCACTGTGACTTTCTCTGTGGTATTTTTGTCGAGTCGATATATCGATATTGGCGCGTTGAATGTCGCGACAGTCGCCGGTGACCGCGGATATACGTCATCGCGCGTCTCATTGAGTCGCGCATAAGGCGTGTATTGGATTGTGCATTTGAAAAATCGCTTCCAGCCTCAATCGGCAGGTGGATGGGACGAGGCAAACAAATCTACACGGAGGAAAAATGTTTGGTCGAACGAACCAATTTTCTGGTGTGTGAAAGATGAACGACTGAGAAATTCCGATCGAAAATACGAGAATCCTGTTTAAGTTAACCAGAGGAATCTTGGTAATTTATAGACTGAACTCTGATAACTTCAATCGGAATTCCATCGCGATTCCTACAGCACTTTCAAGAATCGCTGTGTCTCTCACAGTCTTGAATCTTTTTAGTAGACAATTAATCTTGTTTTCAATCGAGATTGCGAGGTGACCGATACTTGACACCAAATTACTTCGTCGACTGCTTTATTATTTATTCTATTTTTTTTAATTGCTTATTTATTGTCTAACGCCTCACGGTGACACTTGCTCTATATTGAGAAACTATTGAGAAAGAAAATCGAACAAATATACGCATTTCCTAATTACTTCAACTCTCAGCGGGGGGTTAGGGAGGATATAAAATTCGAAGAGCAAACGGCCAAGGTAGGTGTAATGTTCTCTCTCATGTCGTCCGCTCTCGTTCCTCATCCCGGAATTTCGCATGCTCGTACAGCTATTTAGGTTGCATTGTTCCTACGTGTGGTTAATAGGACCCTCTGCAGCGACGGCGCGTCGACGAAAGGGGTCGGAAAATTCAATTTCGTGTCTGGCCGCGTAAAAATAACGCAGCCGCGCTCCGCTTTCTCTCTCTCTCTCTCTCTCTCTCTCTCTCTCTCTCTCTCTCCTCTCTCTCTCTCTCTCTCTCTCTCTCTCTCTCTCTCTCTCTCTCTCTCTCTCTCTCTCTCTCTCTCTCTCTCTCTCTCTCCTCTCTCTCTCTCTCTCGCTCGCTCGTTCGCTCTTCCTTTCGAGCCACTCGTAAAAAGCCGCCGCCAGTAGCACGAGGTCCGCATTTTTAATTCCCCGCGATCGTGTCTAGATTCCACGGGTCCGCTCCGAAGCCGTGGGAACAAAAGATCACGTTTAATTGAGCGGTCGAGCGGTACGGCGTCGCCTCTTGGAGATCTCGAAGCCCGGAATTTTAAGTATCGTCTAGCCGCGGCGAGCGGCCCTTTGAAATTGCGCTTTTGCCGTGAAATATGTTCGCCGAAGCACGTGAAGAAAACACCCCGCGTTAGCGGGGAAGAAAGGGTAAGGCAAGGCAGAAAATTAAATAAAATCCCAAAGGGAAATTCGAAAGTTACAATTCGTCGGACGCGGCGTTCTGAAGAATCGTCCCGCGTCGCGGATCGGGACTAAAATTCCGACAATGGTGGCTCGCGCGACGTTTTGAGAGCTTCGTCGGGGCTCTCAATCGCGACCGGATGTGAGGGCGTGAAGAGAGAACGACACGGCGAGAAGGAAAGGGCGGAGACGCGCACGAAAGGGCGTGATTACTCATTCACGGCGGAGGAGAGCCGTCACGTCGGCGTATCCGGCTGGTTGTAATGCATCATGTCGCGTTGCACGCTGTAAAACAGGGATATCAATTTGCCGTACACGCATCGTCCGCGCGTGTTACGACGACGACGGTGACGCGAGACGCGCGGTCGGATTTCGCCTCGTTCGTGGAAGCGCTCGTGGAAATACGTGAAACGAGAGTCCCGTGGAGACCCACGAAATTCCGTCGCGGAGATGATCCGCCGAAGCGTGCAGCTCTCACCTCCGCACGCGTAATCCCCGCGGAATTACCTCCGACGTTTTTTCTTTTTCTCTCTCGAGAAGGAGAGAGAGATATATATCCTCGAAATTGCATCGAAAAGCGCGCGCGCGCGTGAAAAAGTCAGGAGAAACGCGCGACGCGGTCCGCGTCGTTCGCGCAATTATTTTTCAGATAGATTCTGCCGAGATTCTCTCTCTGCTTTTCCCTCTGTTTTCAGTTTTACAATAGTTGGCTTTTACGGGTTCAGCATTCGCGATTCTTCGAGATAGATTTCGTCGATTTCTCCTTTTTCTTGATTGTTCCTTTATTTTGCGGTTTCACGGTAATTTTCGATTCCGACATTCGCGTTCTTTCGCGATTCTTTTTTGCGCGATTTTTTCCCTCCCTTCTTTTTCCTTCCTCTTCAGCCTCGTAACAATTCGATTTCACTCTCGACACGCAGGTCGATACCTGCAGATTCGAAGAGAGTCAACGCGCTCCTCTCGACCCTACCTGCGTATTTGGAACGCGCGTTCGACCGCAGTGACCGAAATGTTAATTTGCGCGGTGAACCATGCGTTGCATCGCGATGCAAATGACGCTCCGGTCAGGAGTTGCACGCAATTGATTAAATCGGCCTGTTTGATATAACGCGCGAAGATATCTCGCCAACGAAAGCGCTATTGTGCCACCACGAGTTGCGTGTGGTGTGGCGGCACGATGGAAATTTCCAAATTTTACACAAATTCCCGCAAATTCGGTGCAACGAAAAATAAGACAAACGCGCGAAGAAAATGTTGACTGGTGTGAGACGATATTTGTCGGTCGAGAAGCGATATCACACAAAAAAATCAGCATTCGCGAGACTTCCGCTAAATTCTCGATTTTGTCTCGGGCACGTTTGACACATGCGACGGTGCTGACAAACAAACACCTTAGCTCTCGAATGTTCGAGACCGTTCATTGTTGTCATTTCACGGTCGCAGAGTGTTTACATCATTTAACTGCTACGGTCGAGATAACTCGAGTGTGGGAAAAAATGGCGGCCTTGCTGCTACGATCGAGTTTACTCGATTTGGACTTTCAATGTGTAATACCCATTTAATTTAGTTTGTAAAAAGCATTTGAATTGAGCGGACATATAGCGGGCATCTCTTATCATTATAAAATATTTTATAATTGTAAAAATAACTCAGCAAAGAGGGTCATACTGGTCATTTAATATCTCAGCAGTTAAAGCAGTTAATTGCGACGATAGTTGGGGATTTTGGTGGGGATGACTTTTTCTCACTCGTTTGGATACTTGCGCGCGGCGCGTACGTGTTTGTCTCGAGCCGACGCGCGCGGCGTACATATCGTAGTGCGCGAAGTGTATCCGTATTAAAATAATTCGGACTCTCTTTCTTAAACGATAGACTCTTTTCGTAATTTTTCGTAATAATCGGGCTATCCGTCGACCGAGCATTAAGTCGTGTGTTTCTTCGACAGAATCGCGAAGCTCGGTGCCACGGGAAAGTGACGACGGAGCAGCCAGAGGAGTCAGGATGCCGCACCAGGATGTTGAGACCAGGTATGTCAAGTCATTTATTATGCGGGACGTTTCCGACTTTAACGGACATCTAACTCAAACTTGCCGGGAACAAAGGGAACATCCCAGTCGAGATGTTATTCGCGGTCCAGTATCTAACGATTAATAAATAAATTAATGAATAAGTTTGTGAGATGAGTCTCTGATAATGTTACATCTTACGATTCTTTATTGACTGTTCGAGTTCGAGGGCAGGGTTGACATAGAAGTAAAGTTTCGACTCGGGATATGATACTGCGTCTCGAGGCTCGATCGTTCGTGGCTCGAAGCTGGAAGCAGCCACCCCGTGTACGTTGTTTTGCAATTTTCTACATCGGAATGCCGCGCGCACGGCTCACGATTTCTATTGCGAGTCGAGAGTCGATAAGCCCCGATCCCGTCGGGCCGCCAGTTTAATTTCTACGGTGTGTTATTGATCCCGGGAAAAATGTCAGAAGATTCCTCTTTTTTCCTGTCTGCTCGACGGCGCAGACGGTCAAAGGACCGAGCGTTTGAAAGGTTTTTGCCCCGGCTATGGACTTGCCGAAACGAATCGTTGGTTTTGACAGAAATGTACGAGAGCGCCCTTCCTTCTTTCGCACGCTCGCACACGACCGGACGCGATCGGTGCTCGCCAGTCTATCGAATAATTCGACGAGTAATCCGCTAACTCGGCCTTGCGATAAAGGAACCCATCTACGTTCGTTTCCCTCCTTCCCCCCCCACCCCCCGTCGGAGGAGGCCGGTGCTATTGACGCGAGGATCTTCCGGAGGATCAATGAGAGATTAATACTCGCGAGAGACGAGATCTCTCGAGGTAACCACTCTTGTATCGCGATCGAACATCGCAACCCCTATGATCGGCTAAAAATACCTCGAAAAATGTGAAATCCCAGCCGCGCGCGACGCTGTTCCCAAAATCCGCCGGTCGCGCGATGCCGCAAGAATTTAATTTAATTAGTCGACGCCGTATATCTCTCGTTCCTTTTTTGCCTCGCGTGCTTATCGAACGTGCCGTTATCGCGCGATATTCGGTAATAGTAAATCCGAGTGTGAGGGGTGCGTGGATGGCCGACGCGACAGTCCACGGAAGGTGGGAAGGTTATCATTTTGGATGGTTGTGCAGTATGTTATTGGCCGAGGGCCAATATCGATGATTTAGCATCGGATCCGCGCTGGTTATCGCGTGGGAAAGGCGCACGCGCGCGGTCTCATTATTTACACGTTACACCGGTTACTTTGGTCGTATATAGCGTGTATCGTGTAGCGCAGGAAATAAAGTGCCGTTTTCCCCGTTGCGCCGTTGCGACGATTCTCGCGAATCGTTCCCGCGGAATCGACGACGCGCGAGCGAAATCGATCTCTCGCGGCCTCGAATCATCGGCGGGAGCTTCGTAGAGCGCGCAGACTAGGCTGATAATTTTTCGCTCACGACTGTTGATTTTTGCAGTCTCTCAACACCATCAATACCATACAGTTCATTTGAAGAATCCGCAGATGAAATTATTTTTTAATAATATCACCGAATAAAATTACTTGATTTAAATTGCTCAAGAAGTTACCTAAATTCTCGATAATGTTATTTAATAAAATTATTTCTTCATAATTATATGTACTTGTTCGTTTGTGATTTCAATCAATATACGCAAATCTCCGCTCTCAGTCTGTGAACGATATTCGTGAGACGTTTGAAAAATATGGAATATTATCGAGATGTATTATCTCAATTGCATGTCCTCGCACACGTCGCGCGCGCATTTGATTCGCGCGCGTTAACGCACACAGAGGATGGTGAGGTCTCACCTGGCCAACTCTCTCTGAAGATGATGGACTCTCGAGCGCGCTCTCTCAGCCTCGGCCGTAGCTTCGCGTACCCGAGCTTCGGCCTCCATTCGTTGCCGGCGTTCTCGTTCCACATCTCGTTGCGTGGCCTCCCTCTGCAAATACACAATTCGAAATTGACATTTATTAATGACGGTCAGGTAGACGGAAAAAATAAGGGTGGCCGGCGGGCACGGCTTGGGAGGGATGAAGGAGAGGGAGGATAATTAACGCGACGCTGGCACGACGGCGATGTAAAATTCAGCGTCGCGCTCGAAAAATCGACGTCGTTGGCACGATCGTGAATAATAGATCGACAATAATGACGTCGATACGAGCAATCGCGTCGCCGAAAAGGTATATCGCGGCGGCCGGGGCGGATGGTGATTAATTAATGGCGGATTTAATAAAGTGTTCGTGTGTCGCGGCGCAGAGACACGTCGCCCGTGTTATTTTGTCGTTCGTTTCACCGTCGCGTCGGTCAGTCGTTAGGACGGACGAGTGGACGGACGGATGGGCGGACGATTGGCAGGGACGTTAATTGACTTGTAATTAATCAGCGCGTACTCGTCATAATTTATTCGGTAACATGCAACGAGCGACAATTAATAAATCACCGTCCGGTCATTCCGCCGCTTTTCGTTCTCCCGATTGGGAAAAACGGCGCCGCGGTTAATTGTCGGGCCGATCGGCGGTATCCTCGGTGGGAATCGAGACTGGTGTTGCAATTTGTTTGAATTTCCCACGGAAATTCCGTCGAAACGACGGATGGAAATGAATTCATTTTGCGCGCGCGCGCTTATTGTGTGCAAAAAGAAGATACGCGTCATTGTCCGTCGCGCGAATATCCCCAATTGAGATATTTCCGCGTGGCGCGCGATTTGACACAATCGTTATTCCGCACTATATTCCAACGATGAATAAACGATACGTCACAAGTGACGTTGCATCCGAATAAAGCGACACTGTTCGCATTATTCATCGCGAGTTATTCGAACGTCACGCGAATCGTGCATCATCGTCATTTGTATGATCGATCAGCGCGTGGATAATGAATAACAATCGATCGTCCCCCCCCCCCCGAATCGATTATTTCAATAGAAACGGTCTCACGCGCTCGCTATATTTTCTGGGATAACGCCGGCGGCCGATGTCGAGCGGTAAATCTGGACTGGCCGAAAATTTAGCGGCGGCAATAGTCGGCGAGAGAGCGCGCGCGTTCGCACCTGCAGGCCGAGAGAGGTCCTGGAATTCGATGGATCGATGGCCGTGAACGGGCCGAGGAAAAACGCGCGAGACGACCGAAAAGCTCGTCGATCTTCGGCCCGCTGCGGCCGAGGGGAATTATTCATGAATTTAAATCGAAGCGGCGCACGCTACATTGATTGCGCTCTTCCGGATCGCGGCGAGTGTGCCCCGTCGGCGCGTAGCCTTCTTTGAACGAACGAGCATAGGCAGCCGTTCTCTCTCTCTCTCTCTCTCTCTCTCTCTCTCTCTCCCTCTCTCTCTCTCCCCCTGCCTCCGAAGTGCCATCAATAATTGTGCCGGACCAATGTGCCGAAAGCAGTATTTCACGCGATTTAACCGGCCGGGCAACCGCGCGACTATCGGGACCGGCCGTAAATTGTCGTTTGTCCCGGCTAGGAAGGGCGGAGTTTCGGACGGCGCGAGAGATAATAATGCGCAGATTCGCAATAGTGGCGCGATCAGCTCCGGAGGAGGAGGACACGGCCGGCTTGCGAAATTTATATAGATTCCGGAATTTAAATCCTGGGATCCGGATTCTCGAATCTAGACACTCGTCCTGGAACGCGGCGAATGGGCGGAGAATCGTTAGAAAGTTAGGTGAAGATTGTGGAAATTTGTGCAAGAGAGTACAGTAATTTTACCAGAGGGAGGAGGAACTACGACTGAAAGTCGTAGCAAGCAAGAAAATTACTTTTTGTCGGAGGGAAAAGATACTTACAATCGTAATAAGCAAGTATTCGAGTCTCGTAGTCGGAGATGGAAACCTCCTAATAACCGCGGTAAGAGCGCGGTTCTCCACCGATATTTTTCATTCCGCGTCCCCTTAGTTCCCTATTTTAGCTTACGAACTCACTTGTACGCACAATTCGTTGCAAAAAAAAAAAGAAAAAACGCATAGCATTACTCATTCTCCGTGTTAGCGTGTCCAGTAACTACGTTCACAGCGTTCCTAACTTTATATGCACTCGGTGCAGTCCGACTATCATCCTCGCTCATTCTCACGCGCGTGTGTGCCGACTTTTCGGCTCGACGCGTTCGGACAATCAAATGTAAAAATTCCGCCGACGTCGGCGGATATCGTCGCGATCAGCAGGAGGAAGTTCGCCGAAGGAAAGGACGTGGGTGAATTCGAGGACGGTGGCTCGAAAGGGGAGATATCGTGGAATACAATCTGGTAAAAGCCGGGCTGACCACCGCTCTCTCGCTCGCTAGCGCACGCGGAGGGGTTTAAGGAATGGCCGGGGCGGATTTATGGCAGCCTTAAATCCTAACGAACGCTCTTTTCCTCCCCCGTTGCCGCGCGCCACCGCCCGACGTATCCTCGCGGCTGCTTTCCATCGAGAATGTCGTATGCGCGCGAGGTTACTTCCACTTGGAACGCGATTTCCGACCCCTGCCCACCCCCCGCGTCGCCTCTCGTCCCGGAAAAGCCGCGATTCCCGTCGCTTTTTACTGCTCGAATCGTGCGAATGGCGAGCAGCGTATCGCGCCCGGATCGCGCGATGAACGGTCGCAGATTTTATGACGGGTGTCCCATCCGCGAAATCGATAGAACAGGCTTCCGTATTTGCGTGTGAAATGACACAACAGTTGGCAATTGTTTCTCCCCCTCGGAAAATAAATAGCGATCGTGCGCCAGACAAAAGTGGAAAAAGAATCATTCTGGGATCCCAGGCTCCGTTCCTTTTCTCTCTCTCTCTCTCTCTCTCTCTCTCTCTCTCTCTCCCTCTCTCTCTCTCTCTCCCTCTCTCTCCCTCCCCCCCCCTCTCTCTCTCTCTCGTCCGTGGCGCTACTAAACACGTTCACCAACGCGGTTTATTCGGAGAGAACTTTCCCCGCGCACAGACCACCACATTATACTGACTTTTATGTAATTGTACAAAATTCAGTTTTACAATTCCGTTTGCCGTTGCTGCGCGCTCGTTACCATCACGGCAGCAACGGCGCCTCGGCGTCGTCGAATCGACGCTTCGTACGGCGGAAGGGCGGAAGAGAAGGAAAGAGAGAAAGAAAAGAAAAAAAGCTGATATAATCTTCAAAGACGCCCCACGGAGAGGGCCAACACGCGGGCTCGTCGCGCACGTGCGCGCGCGCGCGCGCGCTTTCATTCGGGGCACGTGCAGCGTGCAACGAGCGAAAGACGCGAGCTCGCGCGCGAGGAGAAGTCGCGTCCAATCAACGTGTAGCCGCGCATGGGGGTTGCGCTGCATCATCGGGAGCGGCAAATAATTAATGAGCGGCGAGATTCGGGGACCGTGTTGGCCACTCGCTCGCGCGAAAAAGCCCGCTCAATAATTCAGCCCGCGAGTTCGCCGACTCGTCTCGTGGTCGATCGAGACGCCGCCGCCGTCGTCGGTCGTTTCTGTCGACGTGGGGGGCACGTGATGGTCGCGACGCGCGTGAAGCACATCCTTCGGATAAGAGGATGGCTCAAGGAGCAAGGAAAGAGACGAGATCGAAGGGAAGGGGAGAGAGAGAGAGAGAGAGAGAGAGAGAGAGAGAGAGAGAGAGAAAAAGAGGAGAATCTCCAGCTGGAGCAGCAGCTTTCGCTGCGGATTGATAGCAGAGTCACGCGCCTGCGATCCCCGATACTCTCCGTGCGAGAAACGGAGCCGCAATAAATCTTTCAGGCCGACTCGCTTTCGCACCTCCGAGAGGGAGGGACAGAGAGAGAGAGAGAGAGAGAGAATCTCCTCGGCCGAGAGAATCGCACGCGCTCTCCGCCAGCGCGACAAGTTACGAGGGAGAAACCGGCCAGGGTGGTTGGGCGACTTGGCGGTGAGAGCGCGAACAATGAGACATCCCGCGCCAGCGAGCGAGAGAACCGTCTCCTGGCTCTCCGCCGGTCGTTACCGCTCCTCGCAGTGGTGATTTCACCGTGGAGCGCGCGCGTTGATGGCTGTTTGAAACTTGCCGCCGCTATCGATTTTGGCAGCGGGCCTACGTAAAACTGCGAATAATGATCGAGTCATTCCGCGACGCGCGCCAACGAGATGGAAAGTGTCTCTCTCGTCGGGGCGCGCTTCGCCCTCGAAATTTGGCGTAGCGAATATAACCTCTCACTCCGGAACGCGAGAATGAAAATAGCGGCGGTCATTCTCGCGATCGATCCGAGTGAATTCGTTCTGTGAGCACACAGTGGCAAGCGCGATCACAGATTCGCTCTTGAATTTTGGGCGAGCATACATCGCCGCTTTCGGCGATTCGGAGGGGAGAGTTTGCTTTGTGTGACTGAAAAACCGCTCGAATCGGGACACGATTCGGCCGTTGCTCTACTTTCAGAGGAGAGAGGACAGAGGGGAGAAAATATTGCCGTGTTCATGGAAACGGCCAACCGGCCGCGCCATTATTGGAGTAAATCCTGTCGACTCGATGGCGATGGTTATTGAAAAATCAATATATTAGACATTATTAAAACCACGTAAGCCGTTTATAGCTTGAATAATATTGCCATTAAACAGAGAATTCTTTTACTTCGCTCACTTCACATTTCCTCAGTCGTTTGCTCCAATTACGCCGCTGCTGCTATTAACGCCAGGCCAGGTTTCTACTGACGCAACAGCCTCTCCTTCCGTTACAGTACTTTGCGCGATACGCGAACTTTCGCCGTGTATGCAAAGCGGACGGGATAAGAAAAAGGAACACGGGTCTCGCTGGTAACGCGATTCCTCCGTATTTCATTTCACAAAAGCAACGCAGACGGGGAACGCCTGTCGACGAATACAAAAGGGAAAATCAGCGGGACGCGCGCGCTATTGCGGACACGGAAAAATCAGGCCGCTAATGCGCACGGCAGGCAGGAGAATTGATTCAACTCGCTTTAGCCAGGGTTATCGTCGTGATTTAATACTCGCCGTTACGTTGATAACGAGCACGTTTCGGGCGCAACGCCGCTGCCACGTCACATGGAGGTGGTGGTTGTTATCAACGCTCGCGCGTGTGCATTGTATTCGGCCGACGTAATGCGCCGCGCTCGTTGCATATCAATAAAACGCTGGAAAAAAAATCTCTCGCTCAAGCCCCGGAATGTTGGACGGCGCGCCGCTATGCGGCACGTAGGTAGGTATTCGCTTTTGCCGGCGGTATCCGCGAATCGGATACACCGCCGCGCGCGCTGTTTCGCAACTTTGTAACCGAGCGCGGTAAACGGCGCTAAACGCGCGTTTACGCTGCGCCCTGCTTTTCTATGCACGGCCAACTATGCGCCTATCTAACGTCTCTTTCTCTCCCCCCCCTCTCTCTCTTTCTCTCTCCCCCCTTTTTTTCCTTCTCGCGAAGCAACAACCGCCACGCTCTCGTCTTTTCTTTCGTACTTCCCTCCTCTGTGTTTTCTCTCTCCATTCTCTTTTATCTTCGACCGTAGTTCTCGTTTCTGTCTCGGCGCACGAGCAAGCGGACGAGTCTTCGTGAACTTTACTATCGCGCGTATTGTCGTATAAGCGACAATTCGTCGCTCATAACGGCCGCTTTATCTCGAAGCGAGGCAGTTTCGCGATATTACGCGGGCGTTTAAAGCCAGCCCAAGGGATGGTAGCGTTTCGACGAGATGCGGCGTGATTTCGGCTCATTTGCAAGCGAAACTTGCGCGCGAGGTCGTTCCCTTGCGCGAAATTTTCGCGATATCGCGATATCCGGCAGGCGTCTCAACGGCCGAGGAGCTGTCTCCTCTTTTCTTTCGTTCTTTTTAATCATTCCTGACAACAACCCGCGAGATGCGAGGGGACCGTTCGGACAATAGCGAATCGCTTCGGCGCGGACTCGCGCCTGGCGATCGACGGAATCCACAGAAGGTCACGAACGCGGGCGAAAGTGCGCTTGAGCGGGCGAGCGGGCGAGCGAACGAACGAACGCGTGAATGCTTCATTCATCGGCGACGGCGGGAGATGCCCGTGAATGGCTGTCTCTCACGAGCGCAGATATCCACGGCCGGATACCTGCGAGCGTTTTAATGGCCCGTGAATTTCCTCGTTGCTTTTTTCCTCGCCCACGTGTCTATCACAGTACCGTTCATTCAGTCTACCTACGGCGCGCGTAGTACGTCGCCGCCGCCTTCGCTCTCTCAGGCCGTCGTTATTCGTTGCTGCTGCTGCGCGCGGGGCGAACCGCGCTATCGCTCGGCAACGTTATTAATCCGTGTTATCCTTCCGCGCGCACTCGCTGGGACAACGTGAACAATGAGAGCATGAGATCGCGTATCGCTCCTGTCGTGGACTTATTCATTGTAAAAAGGAAAAGAGAAGAAGATCAGATCGGTTGCCTGGGATGCATATCCGCAGGAAAAGTCGCTCTTTTATCTCTCTTTTGTTTTCTAAGAGTCATCACTTACCTTCTTAACGATATCTCTACAAATATCATCGGAGAATCGCGTCGTTTCCTCGCGCGCTTTCTCTAAAATGCACCCCGTCTGCATCTGCATGCGCGCGACGAAACGATGACGCCGCCGGCGGCGGCGGCGACGGCAACGAGACTCCCCTCGAAAGTCACGCGCCGTGAGCCGACTCTCGAAGAGAGAGGGAGAAAGAGAGAGAGAGATAGAGAGATAGATAGAGAGAGAGAGAGAGAGAGAGAGAGAGAGAGAGAGAGAGAGAGAGAGAGAGAGAGAGAGAGAGAGAGAGAGAGAGAGAAAGAGAGAGAGAGAGGACTCACCCTGCTCTGCTTAGTGAGATTGGCGCCCATCGGCCGGCGATTCCGCGTCGTAGCGCCGACAGCGACGTTGCGACCGGGGACGCCGTCGGCCGCGGGACATGCCCGTCCTGAGGGTGCAGAGGGACTCACCCCTCTCGCGCCCGTTCCCCAACTCGGGTGCACTCGCGCGGCCACCCTGCTGCTTTCCGGGCCCTCCACCGGTCCCTTTATTACGAGTCGCGTCGAGCCACCCTTACACGACAGTTTTCCACTGACACAAGTACTACGACTACCACCATCGACTACGACGACGTTACCACTGCTATAGCCACCACTACCATCACCACCACCACCACCACTACCACGATCACCACTACTACCATCTGCACCACCAACACTAGAATTGCAGCTTATGCTGTCGCTACTGCTGCTGCTGCTGCTGCTGCTGCTGCTGCTACTGCTACTACTACTACTACTACCGTTACTAACACTAGCGTAGCTGCAGCAGTCGTTAGTAGCGTTACGACTATTGCCGCCGCAGCTGCTCTCTCGACCGACACGACTGCTACCACCACCGCCACCCACCCTCGTGACCCTTCTGAACCCTGCGTCTTCTTTCGAGTCAGGCACCTCCGACGACAACGCGAAGCGTTCGACAACCTCCCCTCGGCGCGATGTTGTCGCAGCTGTTAGCGTGTCGTCGTCGTCACGGCCGCTTTTTAATTTTCCGAGCTCGACGTGACGCTCCGTGATAAAAGGTTCTCACCCTCGAGCGGTCCTTTCTCGCTCTCGCCTTTAACCGAAATGAAAA
Organism: Harpegnathos saltator; assembly: GCF_003227715.2. Taxonomy (NCBI): domain Eukaryota; kingdom Metazoa; phylum Arthropoda; class Insecta; order Hymenoptera; family Formicidae; genus Harpegnathos; species Harpegnathos saltator. The sequence continues at coordinate 612,905 of NW_020229877.1, read as the reverse complement.
GTTGCCGCGCGCGTTCCCGAGAGTCGGTCGCGCGCCCGAAATAGTCGGCTGATCTTCTCGCTCGCCGAGGCCACTGAGATGATCCGAGAAAGAGGGAGAGAGAGAGAAAGAAAGAGAGAAAGAGAGAGAGAGAGAGAGAGAGAGAGAGACGGTGTTCGTGTTCGACACGCGGCCTTTACAAGATACGTACAAAAGATATATCACGATTTCGAGGTAGAGGATTCCGCGGCCCGCATTCCCCCCCGCAGGGCTAAGGCAACGTTCGCTGCTCCCTGGTGCCGTCTCGCAACGACCTTTTTCCTTTCGCGGCGTTCGCGAGCGCGTCGCGTACTTGTTCTTCAGCGTCGAGCCGAGCAATCGGTCATCTCTGCGCGAGGAACATCCTCGTCGTCGTCGTCGTCTTTGTCGTTCTCGTTCTCAAGGCAACCGTCGTCACTCCTCCTCGACTTCCTCTCGTCCTCGTCAACTTCCGCTCCGCACTTCGCCGCCGGACATGACCCTCCTCGCGTCTTCGCTCTTGTTCGTCATCCGAATCGCGCGGCGCCTACTCGCATCATGCTCGCCGTGGAGTATCGCCCGCCGCGCGACAGGAAACGCCGACGTCGTGGTCGCGGTCGCGGTCCTGGCTGGCTGGCGACTCTTCGTGGCTCGTCTTGCGACTCTTTGTGCTCGGTGACAGGAGGGGAGCGAAAGGGAGGTAGCAGGAGAGTGCAGCGAGAGTGCACCGAGCGCCGCGACGCTTTCCGACCGACTGACGATCCCGTCGTCGTCGATTAACCGGCCGCCGGCGCGACCTTCTCTCCTCTCTTCCGCCGTCCCTTTCGGTTCTGACTCACTGCAACCCTCGTGAGCGCGGCCTCGCGCATGTGCACGACCGCCGGTTACATAGCACGCTCGTCGTCACCCCCGCCGTCCGTTCGCCCCTTCGTTGGTTGGTTGGTTGGTTGGTTCGTTCGCTCGCTTACTCGTTCGTTCGTTCCTTCCTTCGTTCGTTCGTTCGTTCGTTCGTTCGTTCGTTCGTTCGTTCGTTCGTTCGTTCGTTCGTTCGTTCGTTCACTCGCTCGTGCACGCATATCTACGCGGTCGCAACGTGCGTTCGAAGCGGACTTCCGGCTGCAGGTTTGCGCGCCGAGTCCTCGCGACGTGCCGAGTCGGACGTGACTGGCCTGCGGGATTTTCCAAGCGAGGATACGAGTGCGAGCGAGGACGCGGCAAAGAAGAGCGACGGAGAAGCGCGCGCGCGCTGCAGCGGCTGCAAGAGCACGTGAGATTTCGCGGGAGAAGATTTTCTCGAAAATAAGCGCAAGGTCGTCCGCATTTTCCGCTCGATGTTCCCGGAATGCCGCGCCGCGCCGCAAGCCCAGCCCGAAATTTGGATATTATTTCCGCAAATGCGTCTGCGAACTTTGTCGACGGGATAAGGAGGAATCCCTCTCTCCCTCCCCCTCTCTCTCTCCTCCCACGTCGACGTTCTTTCGTCTAACGAATCCGACGTTCCTAATCTTTCGCTCTTTTTGTTCTTTGTTATCCCTCTCCCTCTTCAATTATTCGTCTCACAAGGACGCCGTACGTAGAGTACGTAGAGCGATCCCTCACAACGGGAATGTCATGCAAATTCCGGCCCTCTCCCAAATTGCCCCGAGAAGCATCAACATTCAGACGACATACCGGGTTCTGCGGGATCCTGTATCGATAATACCCCCGCGAGTGCTCGCGAGGAGGACAGCTGGTGGGCGGTAGGGGATGGGGGGAGAGGGTTCTCCTCCTTTCATCGCGCGCCTAGGGTTAGTCGATGGCAGAGCTTTCCAATAAACGGAGAGAGATCTCGGCTTTGTGACTGCCAGAAGACAGATAAGGTATGCCGGCGGGACGTAGGCGATGCGAGGGAGGGTCCTCGGCAAGGATCTCTCTCGTGCCGAGGAGGCTCCTGGTCCCGACCGCGCATATTAAATTGTTCGCCTCACAATGTCGGCCGGTCTCTCCCCCGAGCCGTCGACATCGCTCTCGACGTCCGCTCGTCTCGACTTTCCGCGATATTGGCAACCTGTTAATACACTTTGTACGGGAGTGACTCGCCGAAAGCCGAAAGCGGGCGCCGATGGCCGCGCGGCGAACGAGAATGTGAAGTCTCACGATCGCTATTAGCCCCGGACGTTTTATATCGATACCCTGGGGGGGATTGAACGATCAACGTTATTTCGGCTGGAAAGCCAGGCGAGGGGTGACGTTATACTATATTTAAATGGGGGACGCTCGTTTTTCTTGGCAGCCGCGATTCCGCGCACACGCGGAGTTGCGCAACGTGCTGCTCGCCTATCGCGTTCCGCTTGTGGTTCTCGCGACGTAACCCCTAGCGAAAGTATTCTTTTCAACAAATACCTCGCGAACGCTCTTCCACATCCCCGAACGTCGTGGTCGCTCGCGCAAGTATTAAGCGACGCGTAATGACGGCGTGTAAAAGTACGGCGCGTAATTGACGTAAAATTCCGCTGAAACGAGCCCGTGCTTTTTGTCCGCCACCGTCGTTGGAACTTGTCCAACGAGCGGACCTCTCAATCTTTCACGTCGCGCGTCGCGTCGCGTTCGAAGCGGCGGTAAAACGCACCCGGAAGGTACTTAAAAATGTAGAAAACGAGGAAGTCGATAGCGCAAGTTGATCCCGGCTACGGCCCCGATCATCCTTCCCCTTTTCGTTACGTCGACGTCGCGTCGTCGTCGCGAGCAACTGTCGTTCCTCCAATTAATTAAATCGCGCCCCCGCGTGTTCACTTCACGCGAGCTACGGCGTTACTGTTAACGGAACGGTCGAAAGGAGCCGTCGCTTTAGCTTTGATTGGCTCAATAATTACGACGAGACCCGGACACGCGATTACACAGCACCGTGTTACGATCACGTTAACGCGATCGCGATCGCGAACGCCGACGTGATTATTCGGAGTTTCTTTTATTTTTGCGCTCATCTGCTGCACCGTAATAACGATATCGCAGCAAGGTGAGCCAGGCGTCACGGCTGTATCAGATAATCGAGATCGCGATTAAGCCGGCCGGGGCTGAGCGAATTAGCGGCGATTTCGGCCGGCTGGAACTTTGACCGCGACTTTGTAATCTCGCTCACCTGCACGTGCGCTCGCCTAATGAATTCATAACTTCGATTGGCTCGTAATATTCCTTACGGCTAATCCGCTTTATGGTGTTTTAAAAGTGATTAGGGTCAGTGCTAAAGCGAGTAGGCATACGAGCGAGCGAGTAAACGAACGAACGAGCGCGGCGCACAACGGCGGCGGGTATCTCGGAAGTCTTGCACGTTGCGGAAATTCGACGTCTGAAAATTCTCTTAAGTTGATTTTACGCGGGAGGGAAAGCGAGAGAGAGAGAGAGAGAGAGAGAGAGGCCGATGCCGACTCACCCCCTCGGTTTCCACCGCCAAAGAGGTCGACCCCGCATGGTGATTTATCCGCGGCCGGATCCGCCTTCGAGGACCGTACTTTCATTTTTAACGTAATGCGAAAAATATCTGACCGTCGTGCAGCGGCGCTGTGAAAAAGGAAGAAAAGGCAAGGAAAAAATTCATAGCGCGCATTAAAGGATGCGAGAGAGCCGACATACATAAACATGAGGGATTATTTCCTTAACGCGCGCGCGCGAAAGTGGTGCGATACACAAAAGGGGATTATGCGTTAATACTCGACGGGGGGTGATCGATGCACCTCCGCCCGAGCCCCGGCCGAGTGTGTCTCTCGTGAGGGAAATTTTTATTTTCAGACATTTCGATAGCTCGAGCGCGCGCGCCACATGATTAATTCGTCTCGTCGCTTTCACCAAAGTGGCCGCGCGAGAAGTCTGTCGCGTATTTCCGGCTGCCGCGGATTTCCCATCATCGTCGCAGCGAAACAGCGAAAAAAATATCTAGCTTCCATTGTTTTTTCTTCACGCGCGCGCGAGAGACTCGAATGCCCACGTGTCGCGATCTGCTTGAATTTGATAAATCTCTCGTCGGCGTTTCGCGACAAAGCGGCACTTCCGGCGAAATTGAGAAAAGTTGGGCTCGGGCATTAGAATGATCTACAGGATCAATCCCTGTCTGTGATCCTTCGTCCCCCTCCCCCTCTTCGCCGCCCTTCCGGTATCCGCGCGCAGCCCTTGCCCTTGTTGCGTGTGTAGTCGCTCGTCTGTTCATGGACTGCGCTATTTTCGTGCCGCTCTCGAAAGGATGTCTATAGGGGTGGATTTCGCCATCCCCTATTAACCGCCCCTTCCTTTTTAAACACGAGCACTGGCAGAGCACGCTCGTGTATATATACATCTTCCCACGCAGGAAAGATACACGGGGCCGGGGCATGACGCATATATACATGGTGCCCCGAAACGACAGCATCTAATTTTTTTTCTTTCTTTCTATTTTTTTCCTTTTTTTTTATACCGGAAACGTAAACGTGCGAATCTTCGCAATCTCCTTCGAGGAGGACGCGCGCGAGGCTGAAATTTCGTTCGAACCGGCGAAACCCGCGGCGGTTCTCTCGCGCACTCTCCGCCGTCTTTGCGACGTCGCTGCTCGCGAGCGGGGCGCGAACGGGGAGCGTTATCAATCCCTCGATCTCCCGATACGTAAAGTCGAGCTCTGAATTAACAGCGCGAAGAATTCGTCGCTACGATTGCGATCGGGATCCGACATCCGGAGGAGGACACCCTGTAGATTTTACACGCAAGCTACATGGATGTGTGCCTTCACGGCAATTAGCATGCATCCAGCAGAGCTTAGGGATCGCCGAGGGTGTCCGAATAATCCTGCGTGATCTACGCGCGTTTCCGATACCCATATGCAGTGTGCTTATGGTACCGCCTGCCGGCCTCCCCCCCCTTTGCCCGCCTCGCCCTCCTGTTGCCCGTACAACCCCGTATACAAGCGGCCACTCGCATTATGGCGCTCGCGGGAGAGGGACGCGAGCCCTTTGAATAATTTGCCTCTCCCGTGGGGCGGGGGGCGGGGGGGGGCAAGCGAGGGTGTACGAGTGGCTTTATTTGTTTCCCGGAAAAATCGATGGGCCGTATCGCCATAACCGCCGTTTAATAACGACTCGCGTTTTCGAGAGCTGGATAACGGATTTACCGGCGATCCGGGGAACTCGACGGAAGAGCCGCTGCAACGGTTTCTCGTTGCGGCGATTTCTCTGATGATTAAATCCGGGGGATGAACGACGTGTGCATCGCGCGTACGAGAAGAGACGCGTCGCGCGCGAAGACGTTCGTCGTGAGCAGCAAAGTGTCGTTTTCTTTTCCTTTTTTCCCCACTTCTTTTCCGTGAAGCAGATCGTGAGATCTGCCTGCCAGCTGATGACGGAAAGTCCTGTTTGCGAGTTCGAGGAAAATTTCATATATTTTTTTATATTATTTATTTATTCGTTTTATTTAGTTATTTATTCAGTTATATCGTTTTATTTAGTTTATTCCTGCAGTTATTTAGTATTATTTAATTATTTTTTTAATAACGCGCTAATGTGTAATGCTTGTTCCAATTCGATATGTTATTCATTTATTTCCATGTTTTCGGGACAGAGAGTGTGAGAGAGAGAGAGAGAGAGAGAGAGAGAGAGAGGGAGAGAGAGAGGGAGGGAGAGAGAGGGAGGGAGAGAGAGAGAGAGAGAGGGAGAGAGAGAGAGAGAGAGAAAGTAATCTTCTCTCGTAACGGCTGTGAAGAGTATTAATTTGTCAAAATCATCAGCACGTATCACTCGATCGAGCGAGTTGGCGATAAGCCGAATGGCAAATTGAAACACGCCGGGCCGAAAGCAGAGATATCCGCGCGCGTCGATAATTTTCGTGCACTCGCAGCGGTTCGTTGGCGCCAATCGCGAGCTCGTCTCTCCGTAGAGCCTCTCCGGAAAGTAGAACTCGGTAATATGATTCGCGCGCTGATGCGGCGATATCAGCTGCGCCTCGCTCGCGATGACACGCGGGTTTTCGCGTCAGATATAAAGCACACGTCGGGCCGGTACATGTATCTCGATGTCAAAGCTCTGCGCGAGACATCGCGCGCTTTCACAGCAGCACTGAGCACGACGGAGCGCAAAGATACTGCGCGCGCGCGAGAGAAAGAGAGTGAAGCTGCCTCGGAGATGGACGGGAGACGACCGGAGGGTAGGCGGAAGAGGGACGAAGGAGGCGGCGGGGGCGGAATCTTGATTTGATATTCCGCATGAAGGACTTTCTGTCGAGAGCTTTTACACGCTCTCGACGCTCGAGCTTTTCAGCGTCTAGCGGAATATGAACAAGAACGGTACGTGATGATAACGCTGAAGAGCTTTCTGTGCCGCCCGTGTATTGTGTCGTGTTGAACGCCGAGGAGAGCAAGTGTCGAGACGCCGCCGCCGGCGCGACTGCGCCGCTGTCGCCGCGGATAATTAGCAAACTTGCAATCGAGCTTACCATTTCGCTCGAGAGGCTGGCGGGAAGCGCGAAGGAGATCAACGGAGGAGCGCGTCTGCGACGAATTCTCTCGACGTCGATTCGCGATATTGCGCGACTTCGACTCCGCGCGCGCGTGTCGACGGATCCTGAAAACTCCGGCTTCGATTTGTCTCTCACATTCCATGCAACATTATAAGACACGACTAGAGTTATCGGGGATGCCGCTAATTAAGTGGCCCGTGCGTGGGAGCGACACATTCATCAGCTCTCGCGCGCGAGTCCATGAAACGACGCTTCCATCATCCTTCTTGCTTCCTACGGAACAATAATGTCCACGTCACGTTCACGTCATCTCTTACGCGCCGCGTAATCACTCCTAATCTCTCTCTCTCTCTCTCTCTCTCTCTCTCTCTCTCTCTCTCTCTCTCTCTCTCTCTCTCTCTCTCTCTCTCCGCCTCGCCGAGATTTTATCGGGTCAGTTGACACCTGCTGCGGATGAGTAATGGTTCAATCGCAGATACCGCGTCCTTTCGCTGGGTCAGTGAGGCAGGCTAGCCCTTTCGTCCTTTGTTCTCAGCCCCCGCGTGAGTTTCGTCCATCTATCCACCGGTCGGTCGGTCGGCCGATTGGTTGGTCGCCCCGTCTCCGTCCTCCACCCCCTCGATTTCGACCCACTAATTCGTCGGGCGGAAACGGCGCGCATTTTTGCGCGCGTGCGTTCTGCCATTAATTAAAGAGACCAGGCGCGCGGAGAGAGAGAGAGAGAGAGAGAGAGAGAGAGAGAGAGAGAGAGAGAGAGAGAGAGAGAGAGAGAGAAGAGAGAGAGAGAGAGAGAGAGAGAGAGAGAGAGAGAATGCGCCCTCCGCGATAAAAACCTTCCGCCGCGGCTACATAAAGCCCGCTACGGACGCCCGGCTAGGGGTGACGATGGGGGTGCGGCCCAGAGATAGCCGGAATATCGTGCGGCCGAGGCAGAGCGGAGATATCGCGGCTTCGCCTGGAAATCTCGAGGCGTAACGCGGGTCGTTACGGCAATCCGGACATTACGAGAGAGAGAGAGAGAGAGAGAGAGAGAGAGAGAGAGAAAGAGAGAGAGAGAGAGAGCGGGGAGGAAGTTGCGCGTTTCGACGCGCGGTGCGTTTGAGGATTGTTTAAATTATAATCAGCGCTATTCTCGAACCCTCGGGTCGCAGCGGCACGAGCGAAGGCCGGCGACGGTCGACGAGATGCGTCACGTTTCGCTGGGATATTAATTACTTTATTATGGAAACGAGGACGTGGGACGGAGAGGAAGAAAGAGAGATGGATATACAACAATCTGAGTTTTTTCGTAAGGCGACACGCGTTTGATGCACCACATTTGTTATATCCATTTATACCGGTATCTACTTTATTATTATTATTATTATTATTATTATTATTCTTCGGTGGAGCATCAATTACAAAGACCAGTCTCTGTTCCGCTCGAAAAGAAATTTTTCTCCCTATCCCTTGAAAGTTGTTCGAATAAGCTCAGGTGCGTGGAGCCTCAGCTTTTACCGTTCGATAGTTAGACTTGCTTCAAAAAGCAATTGCTGTATCAATGGATGTGCCGAGAAAATGCTCGAAAAATCGAGCATGAAAGATGACCGACAACTGGAGTCCGATGTGCCCGCAAGCTGTCATGAAAAAAATGACGCAAACTTCAGACACATCGCGTCTTGATATTCATTTGCTGCTCCCGCGAAGAGCACCCCCTGACAATGTCGGGGTTTGGGGCCACAAGCAAACATTTAATTACACAAGATGGCCCATTGCCCCGTGCGCGGGCCCGGCGAGCCCTTTTGATCGCCATGACGCGGCGCGGCGGGTTGGAGTGCAAAGTTGTGTACCGATCAGCCGATCTGTCGTAAACCGCAATACATCGTAGCGACGGCCTCGCCTTGGCGCGGCTCGTTCCACCCCGCCTCGCCCTAACCCTGGCCAGTCATTAGTCATTGCTTAGTCCGTGTTGCAGAATGGGTTACTGGGCTAGGATTTACAGCCTCGCGGGAGTTTTGCTCGCGGCTTATGACGCGCTACCACCGACGTAGCTCCGCCACCGCGACATGGCCGCACGGGGGGGGGAGGGGGTGACGACTATCGACTGCGTCCCGCATCACACTTATCCTCATTCGTGTCAGCATTATTAATCCTTCGCACCCTCGATTGCGCGTAGGGTGTACTACCTGACGCAATAAACTGTTTTACCTGCGCAGAATATAAAAAAAAAGAAAGACAGACGTAGCTGTTGGATTTCGCGAGATTCCGCGTCATGATTCCTTCGATGTCTCCTAAATGTGGTCCATCGAAGTGAACAATTGAAACGGATTCGACTCCTCTCGTCTCTGGTCGAATCGGAAGTAGAAACGCAGCAGAGTGCGAATGGTTAATAGATGATGCGAAATCTTAACAACGGCGCTTTGGACAATTGGAATAATGATGTATCGTTGGCTCGCGTTCGCTGGTAAATCGAACGGAAGCTAAAGACTTCTCGTCGCTCGCGTCGACGCTGCTCGACTCGTGCGCGTGCGGGGACTCGAATATTCAGCGAGAAACAGCTCGTCCCCCGACTCATTCGAGTTGCCGACGTTTCCGCTGCTACCTCGTGAGATCGATTCCGTGCAAGTGTGAACCTTGACCCGCGCGACAAGCCTGCGCGGCAACAATGTGCAGATCCTACAGCTGGACGATCTGCATGTCAAGTCTGGGCGAATTACGCGCGCGCCATCCCTGTAACGGACAACGGGCGCGTTACTCATGCGTATGTGCGTACGTGCAGACGAGATCCGGTAATGAGCGCAGGACGATACGCGGCTAATCGTCGCCCGGAGGAGCCGTCTAGACGTGCAGCTCACATCGCGCATCACCCGGTCGACCTCTCGCCTCGTCCTCCCCGCGAATCCTTTGATCTGGCCGACGGTGGCCAATAACAGCTGGGCCGCCGCGCCGCAAGCGTGATTAATAGATCGCCGCCGCAGCCGCTCGATCGCAAGAACTCGGACGATGGTGTGCAGTCGCGGAGCGCAATTGCACTGGAAGATGCGGGCTAATGGGAGACAGATCGAGAATCGGTCGCATTCCGGTATCACCGGCGGTTTTCTCATTAGCCGTGGTCCTTCGCGAGATGGCCCATTATCGGCCATTATCGGTTCTTTGATTATTTTCCTGCGGATGGGTCTCTGGTGGATTTAAGTGCGACTTGATATTGATCGAATTATGTAGTAGCAATAATAATAATAATAATAATAATGATGATGATGATGATGATAACGGCAATGATGGGACACGAGAGCGGAAATGTTTTAATCTCGCGCGCTACATGGCGAGGACAAGGCGAGGCCGATAATAAATACGGAGAATAGGCGCGCGCGCGCGCTAAACGCTTAAGCTGCATCGATGAAAATTTATGAGCACCCTTCGCGTTTTATAAAGGACGCGAAGCGTGCGGAATAAAATTCGCACGCAGCTGGCGAGTTTCTCGCGGTATTTGAAAGTAGAATAGCGAGAGAGGGATGCTGGCGCGCGGGTTCTCTCTCCCTCTCTCCCTCTTTCGCCCTCCTTTCCCCTTCTCGCTCGCTCTCCACGTCTCTCCGCTGTTATGAGCCGACGACGACGACGACGACGACGACGACGACGACGACGACCACGCTCCGTAACGAGGAATTATAGCTGGAACCGACACCGGAGTTTGTACAGTATCCAACGAGCATGAATTTCACCCGATTATCGGATACGCATGGCCCATGCTAAATACCAGTCCGGCCGCTGCAAGTGAAATTGTAGAAATCCATTAAAGGGCTTTGTGCGGATACTGTCGGCTATACCGGGTAACGTGTTATTTCTCGACCCGTCGCTTCGTCGTCGTCACCGAGAGACTCGGCGGAATTCGCGAGGACGTTCCAATCGAACCTGCGGAATCGCGCCTTTTGATCGCTGCTGATTTTCCTATTACACATTCATATTAGGTGTACGAAATCATACAATAGATTATATAGATGAATAGCTATTAAGTATCAATAATACAGATAGATTAGAGAAAATAATACAATAGAGACCACAAAGTGCATTCCCGCGTTAATTAGAGGAACCAAGTGTCGCGAACGCTCTCTCACCGGAGACACACGAAAATCTGTCGTGAATTTCCACGCAGGATATTGCAAAGTATCACAGAGGACATCGGCGTCCCTCGTTTGGACGAGCGAGCTGAGCCAAGCCGCAATTTATGAAACACGGCGTGTATGCGTGCGTGCGTGCGTGAGGTGAACGGCGCTGTCGCAGCCGCTCGAACCCTTCCGCAAAATACCGCGGCCACCGTGTTTTTCCACCCTTCCGATCGTATTCTATCTCGCGGCCGCAACCGCGTGTCGCCCGCGCGGCCATCCGTGCGCAAACACGCGCGCGCGCGAGCGAGCGAGCGAGCGAGCGTACGCCCGCCGCCGCAATAAATATGCGTGAGCGATAGGAGATTAATCGCGCACCGTAAACAGAGATTACTTTCCGACGCGAATTAGCCTTAGCGAGTGATTCGGCAGAGGATAGCCCCGCTGGGACAATGAAAATCGGTGTCGGCACAAAGCCGCCGGGGCTTTAAAAACGAAAACATCACGATCGCGTTTTCGGAGGCTGTTGTTGTTTCGCCGGCGGGCGCGGCCGCGCGCTATAAAAATAAGAGAATCAGCAGAAAAATCGCGCGCAAATATGTCCGCGTGCGCGCGCGCTTGTGAAAAACGGTGTGTCCCACCGCGACACACCGGAAGCTGCTCTCGCGGGATTAAACGGGGTTTAACCTCTCCCGCGTGCGCGCGCGAGCGTCGCGCTTCCACGTTGACGCGATTTCGTGCGAATGAATTCCCGATGCTGCGCTGGCCGCCCGGCCACCACCGCTGGCTATCGACGCGTCCCTCTCGATAACGCACGGCGTTACACAAATGCATTCGTTCGCACGAGAGTACTCCGAAGCGAAGCGGGCGATTTTCCGCGACTGCGGTTCCGCTCGCGGCGCCCCCGGACACCGAGAGGCACTCCGTGCGCGACGTTTTCAAGTGGAACAAAAGTCCTCGCTGTCATCCGGACAGCCCCGGGATCACGGCAGTCGCGATTGTTTTCGTTTACTAATGATCGATACCAGTCGAGAGAGAGAGAGAGAGAGGCGCGTTTCTCTACGAGGATGTGCCTCCAGGTTGTTTGCGACGTTGTGGCGCCGTAAGATCCGGAGGGGTAGTTTTCGCTCTTGTCCTCTCTCTCTCTCTCTCTCTCTCTCTCTCTCTCTCTCTCTCTCTCTCTCTCTCTCTCTCTCTCTCTGCCTATCTTTCTCTCTCCTCGCCATGGTTGCTTTCCCCTCACGCCCAGATCACTCTCGCTGGCACTCACCCTCAATCATTCATCCCCGACGCCTTCGAATTTACTTCGGCCGCCCCCCGCTCGCCCGAGAGCTCGTTGTCTGCCGGTATATTGATATATCGTCGCGTTCGCAGATTCGAGTTACACCTTGGAATCGTTGATCAATGTTATGAGGTCGGGAAGGCAGCGGAAGAGTGCGTTGCCTCGTGAGAAAGGGACAGTTCCGGCCGTATCGGCTTTCGACTCGGCGCGGATTATTGATTGCTCGCTGCGGCGAGTTTTTCCGACCGACGTCGCGCGACCGCGTTCTGTAACTCAATATTGTATTATGTTGAGGAAGTAGGCGAGGATGTATGTATGTGTGTGTGTGCGCGAAATTTACGTCAAGTCGGAATCAGGACTATATCGCGGGGAAAAGGGAGAGAGCTGTTGACCAAAATTCCAGTCATACTCGAACGGAACTCCAGAAGCGGCTTCTCCTCTTCGTAGCGTGTTGAGGGATCAAATTTGTCAAAATGACGAGAAAAATGATGAGAACTTGAAAGTGACAGATATAATATCTTTGTAACGAATGTTCCCTGAAGAGAGACTAAAGAAACATTTATTTCATACTCGACTATCTCAGCAAACAACAATGCACCAATTTATTTATTCGCCTGCGGCTAGAGTATACGCCGCAAGCAAATGTGAAATAATTAATTAACGGGTAGACAATAGAATTAAGTGGAAAATGAAACGGCCAACTTCCCTTTGGCATAATCCGTCGTTTTGCTCTGTGTTTCTTACAGACGGTGGAAATTTCCAGAGGATTCCAGAGCTTCAACAGGAGCGAAGAGAGAGGGAGGAGCTGAAAGCGCAAAAACATCAGCGATCACCTTGAAGCTCCGCGCCGTGACGAGACGCCGTGAGTTGTTGCCATCTTCGCTTATTTGTTATCTCGCGCTCGTCGAGTCATTCGTTCTCGAACGATAATAGTTATCGTTTGGTGCGCATGACTTTCCGCGGCCTTTGTTTGCATACACTCGCGCACGTGTCGCCGCCGTGTTATTATTGTCTCGAGTCGCCGCCAACGTCGAAGCAACACGGACTGCGCAGCACATCGCTGTTAAAAATTCCGGATTCTTAAAGAAACGTGGGCCTATTCGTAACACTTATCGGGAAGTATCGTTGTAATCGCGTCAATTCACGTACGTTTCTTCAGGTAAATCGCGAGTGCCATGAGGAAGCGCAACGACGGAGCATCGGAGAGCGAGCCAGGACGAAGGACGCAAAATGCCGAGATGCAAGTAGAGCAGACAACGGCATCGTGTATTCCCAGGTGAAATCATTCATTATTTCATATGGATGTTCCCGATGTTAACGGATGTCTAACGAATTTATCAGAGAATATATTAGAATATTAGAATATGAGGAAACCCGAGTCGAAATGTAGGTCATTATCCACAGCTTTTAATGTCCATTATTTAATAAATAATTATAGCTCTATGAGTCTCTAGATATTTGTCAATCTACATTTGTTTCAACACAAGAAACATTCAATCAGCTGAGTAACGGTGAGAACTTGTCGTTAATTGTGCTCTTAAATCTTAATGAAAGATTTTAAATAATTTGTAACGGTGGACAGTGACCTTGGAATTTATTGTAAATTATATTGACATATTTACGTCCAATAATGCTTTCCGAGCCTTGAGTCTCGTCTCGATTACATTGTGCCAACGCATTTTTCATTGCCATTTATCTTCGATATGGTATCGCGTACACATTTGAGACTCTGCTCGTATATAGCATTATCGGACACATGATTACAGAACTTCGCCTTTACAGATTCCTCCATATCAACATCGAGAAGAGAAGAAAAAGAGCTTATGAGAATAAAAATGTGTTGCATCTGTTATTTATTTACTCATTAATCCTCCGCAGATTATTTAACATTTGCTCATCGCGCATTTTTTCCCCTTTTTATTGTACGAGAATCTTTTTATTCGTTATACTATTATCCCAATTTTTGTACACCCAAGGGTTCAGACCCGTATATTATTAATAATTAAATAAATAAATATATCTGTTCGTAATCGAGTGAGTCACCTAGCCGATACATTGTCGATCGAAATTGCGAATAAATTAGATGCAGACGCATGAGAAATACCGGGATAAGCCAATGTTAAGTAATTCTGAAACAGGGCTTCTCGAAGCCCCAACGTGGAAAACGAGGCAATGAGTAATCGTTCGCCTCGTCAAGGTAGGACAGCGACGTCTGTCTAGTGCTATATATCTTGGGATTCTCCATTAACCCTTCAAGTTCGACGGAATTTGCAGGGTTGATGCAGAGCCATCGTTTCGACTCGAGTGCAACCGCGATATTAGCGAAGTATCTGCGAAAATCCTGAATCTGGTATCGCGGAATTTGATATCAAACTCGAGAACGCTCCCCCTTCCCGGAGGGGATTCTCGATCGCATTCACGTTTATTATTGCGGAACAAAGGACACGAAACTCTCGACCTTAGCGTCTAGTCTCGGCGAAATTTCATTGGACTGCTTGTGATAAATTTCACGAGATTGTCGTCTCGCCTATACTCCTTGCTCCCCCTCGTCGCCAACGGAATTAATTTCACCTCGCGGTATCGATCGCTCCCTTGATCCGTTGCGTTAACATTTGCTTATTATTCGTTGCGATTATTCGTTGCCCCGACTGCGACGCGCGATTCATAGGCGGGCATTAGAATATGAACGACGCGAGACGACCGCGGAATCCGCGTGCGAGCGCTCGATTAGAATGCAAATCGCGAAGCGCTCCTCCCCCTCCCCCCTCCCCACTCCTCGCTCTCGCCCCTTGGTACACGCTGCGTTTTGATAGTGTTACCATAGACGGAGCAAGAACACCCTCTTCTCTCTCCCTCTCTCCCCCATTGTTTCTCTCTCCCTCCCCTCCCCCCTCCAACCCCTCTCTCTTTGTCTTTATTGTCTCGGGCGGCCGCCGCTCCGACAAGGGTGGATCTCGCCGATGAATCGATGTTAACGGCGCGTGTGATACGAATCTGCATAACTAATCGTCGGCCTTTGCGCGACGTTTTTCGGGCCCGAATAACGTCGTTAGGCTGCCTTTGAGACACAAATTCGCCGTGAACTCGATTAGGAGCGCGGCAAAGACGTCGCGAGGTATTTCGCAGCGGCGTTATATCCCGCTCCATCCGCTCTCGTATCCGACACATGTCGTTGGCTCGCGCGCCGTCGTTTGCCACTTTTGTTCGCTCCGGCACAATGCGCGATGCGGGACATCCTCTCATCCTCCCCTCCCCCCCCCCTGATGGGGAGAGAGCGCGCGAAATGTAGTAGCGAGCGAATTTCAAAAGAGCGATATTTCTCTCGCCGGGATTCACACGCGCGCGCGCGCGCGCTTGCGTGAATAATGAGGGCGAGTTAGTTTCTCTGTTGTCGCGGCAGAAACTTTTTCTTTTTAACTCTTCAGGGGCGACTTTATTTGAAGCTCGGAGAGAGAATGGTTTGATTGCGACGCTAGTGTGACATCTGTCAATCGTGTAACGAGCATTTTTCTGTTCGTTGTATCTTCGCTGACGATGCTTCAATATAATTCAAACGGACTGAACGGACGTGTCTTAAACGTGCGTTAACCCTGTCTGCTCGAAGGCCGCTTCACAATGATTTCGTTGTGCAATTGTAATTCCAAATGTCATGCATTCTTCTCAGCGCAGCGTCTGAAATCTCGTTAGCCGAAAGAACCCGCGACGATTTTCCTCCCCTCGCGAGATCCGCGAGAAGACACGGACGAGCTCTGATTCGCTTTTTATTCGCGCAGATCACGATCTCGCGACCGAGGGGTGCCCGTATCGAAATGAAAATCCGCTTTCTGTCCCCCTTCTCGTGCGACTCTCCCCCCCTCCCCTCCCGCCGCCATGTCACCGCCATTTGCGGACGCGATCGCGCTTGTATCTCGCGCTCAAGGGAAAAAAAAAAGAGTCCGGCGGAAATTACAAGCACGTCGCTCGCGAATCGCGGCAACGCACAACGGCGAGACAGATGCAGAGAGGAGAGAGGGGGTGCTCGCAGTTTTACAGCGCACTCCTACCGCGTCCGAGCTAAAAGGAACAACCCCCGCTTAACGACCTAATCCCGCGAAAGTCGCCCCGCCGCGCCGTCGCTATATACGCATACACATCCGGGCCGAATGTCGGCCGCAGGAATATTCCCACATGATAAAAACAGAGGCAATTTGCCAAAACGTCGGCTTGATGGCTGCTCGGCGCGCTCTCTTCGCAGACAACCCCCGCCGATACGTCGCGCTCAGTACTTCGGAGGGTTTTAGAGGGCGGTTTTAGGGCGGCTTGGCGAGGAGGGAAGACGCGGCTGGCAGGAAGGTCGACGATACGTCGACGAGAACTTACGGGACGAAGTGGAGTCTGCCTCTCGCGTCTTCGTCTCGCTTTTCTTCGCCATCCGCTGCTTCCTCCCGACCGGAGAGAGGAGAAACGAGAGAGAGAGAGAGAGAGAGAGGAGGGTCCGGGATACGCGAGCAGAACGCGGCGGGATATCTCTCGCAGCAAGGAAAGTGGGATGTAAATTGCTCGCACGTACATTAGTCATCATCACTCGCAGCCCTCACCTTAACTTTGTTCGAGAGAAGTGCCGGTCGACCCTTGTCCCGTCTCCTCGCTCTCTCCCTATCCCCTCACCCTCTCCTCCGCCCCCATCCCCTTGTCGTCAGCGAAGGCACTTCTCCAGTGCCTCTAGCCTTTAGCCTTTTCCTCGTCCGCCGTCATCTTCACCGTCGACGTCGCCCCTCCGGCTTTTATACTTGCATCTCCGCGTCCGGCGGTATATCTGCGTTTTCCCGCAAACGACGGGAATTCCGGGGGAGAGATCGTTCGTTGAATCCCGAGTCGGAGAGGGGAGGCTGCTCTCCGTCGCGGACAATCGGCGCGTTTTACGCGTCGTCTGCGTCCATCGACGAGACGCGCGCGTTGCTGCGCGGCGTTAATTTATTCGGCGTCTGCGATCCGCTTCGCCCATGGTTCCTCCTCTCTCGCCGCCGGGAAACGGAATTTCCCTTCTGTCTCGCCGGCCGCGCCGCTCTCACGACGGGTAAACGACGCTTGTCTAACTTCCATAGAAATACATTTCGCCGTAGGAAGGGAATTGCTAACAAGTTGCGCGAAGGTGGGCGAGGAGGGGCTCCCCCACGCTGGAAGTCTCGTTTCGCTCCGATCGTCCTCGCCACCAACACGTGGGTGTTCTCTTCTGATCCAGTGCGAACTTCATCCGTGCGTCGGGGAATATTTTCGGGAAATATTCATTTACGAACTTGGCTGCATATATATGCAGCGGCTGCGGTCTCTCGAGTTCCGCGAGAACCGGCAAAATCGCGACGGACGATCGAAGTGATGCGGAAACGGAGCGAAGTGCGGATCGTCGTCGGGGCGTCTTGTAATTTCTGCTCTCCCGTTCTCTCTCGGTTCGTCTTCGAAATAGCCTACTACGCGTTTAAAATTATAAAGAAAGAAAAAAGAAACGAAAGAATTACGAAATCATTCTTAGAATCATCAACGTTGCGTTTTCATCTCGGACGACAGATAACACAAGCCCTTGAGTTGTTTTAGATATTCCTTGGCGAGATTGGCGCCGAAAAGCGCGCGCTAAATTCTTCATTTTAAAGACACACTCACTCACAACGGCAGAAGAATCGATTGAAGAAGAATCGACCGGGATGGTGTTGGCGAATTGTCGGGAAGAATATTTCACGCTTCCGCGAACGCGCTCGCGCGCTCTCCGAGTCGCAAGGCATTTCAGCAAAGGCTGAGTCGAGAGCGACATTATTCGCCGCGACAGCTGCCGATTAATCGTGATTGACATGAATAATTACCGAGAGCAAATGCGCCCTCCGCTTCGGTGCTCTTTACCTGTTCCCAGGTGTAAACACAATGTTAATTAAGCGCTCGCGGCGCGGTGCGACGCGACGCGGCGCAGCAAAAATCTCTTCATTATAAGTTTCGCGGGATTTCGCAGCGTGACGGAGAGAAGGTCGAGGATCAGAGAAAGAGAAAGAGAGAGAGAGAGAGAGAGAAAGAGAAGGAGAGCCGCGCCGGAATCGCTTTCTTCCTTCGGGACCTCGGTCAGAATACACCGTCTCGCGCCGAAGCGAGCAAAGAGGCACTCCGTAGTAGTTTCGAAAGCAATTACGATTTCCAGAAGGCGGACAACGTAATTGAATATTACGCGAACGGAAATCGCCTTTCTCTTCCTTCTGCCGCGTCACGGAGGAAGAGAGCAAGAGAGCGAATGTGCGCGCGCGCGTGTGTGTCTCTGTGTAGGTGTGTGTGAGAGAGAAAGCGTGAAATTCGACTATAAATTTCCAAGTTTTCCGGCAAGACTCGAGTAAACCGGCGGCGACGACGACGGCGGCTTGTCTCCCTTTGAGGTCTTTTATTAAACGCGTCGGGAAAGCATGCATGGCGATTTGCATTTTATGAAAGAGGAGCGGCGGCGCGGGGCGGATTACCTCGAGCTTACTTGGGAAGTGTCCGATACGCTTTTTCGATAGACCGGGATCTTTCGGCAGATGCACCTCGTCTAACTTTGTGAATACATTCCGGCACTTGGACGGGGGAGGGGGGGGGGTGTCGAGTTTAATCTTATTACCCTCTTACCGACGAATCCTCCTTCGATATCTCTCGAACGAGCGAGGGAAAATATTGCAGCAGCGATTATATGCCGCCGTTATTTTCTATCATCATACTTCACCGAGATTTTCGTTTTCGGGAACGTAGAGCGCGCAACTTTCTTATGGTGATGTGAGAATTACCGTTTTACCGCGACGTTTTATGGGTTAGATGTATGCCAAGAGGGGAGGGGGGAGGGAGAATCGCGCGACGGGCTTCTCCGGCTTCTGGAGAGACTCGAGAATGAGGCGAGGGTGAAAGTTCCGCGAAGGTTATCGTAGCGCGAAATTTTAATCCACCCCCGCTTTCTCGCATTTCCCTTCGCGAACGACGCTCTCCCTCGCGCAGAGAGAGAAGGGAGAAGAGAGAGAGAGAGAGAGAGAGAGAGAGAGAGAGAGAGAGAGGGAGAGAGAGAGAGAGAGAGAGAGAGAGGAGAGGCGGGGCGGAGCAGAATGGGCGGATAAGAAGTCGCAAAACGGGAAACAAAGAATATTAACACGATTAAACGGGAGTCCTGCGGCGTATGCGCAGGGTTATCCTCTCTCTCTCTCTCTCTCTCTCTCTCTCTCTCTCTCTCTCTCTCTCTCTCTCTCTCTCTTCTCTCTTCTCTCTCTGCCCCTCTTCCTCCTTTATTCTGGACCCGAAATAGGGTTGCGCGCGACCTTCTTTCGCCCGTCGTGCCCTCCGCAGGAAGTAACGACCCGGAGGAAACGTTTGTCGGGGCTTTTTCGACCGCGGCGCCGACCCTCGCGCGGGATGGAAAATTTCCGAGGAACTTCGGGGCCGTCGTCTCGAGCGGGCAAGTGGGGGAGAAGTAACGAGGACACATCTCGCGGATGTCGAATTAGAAACACGCACAAGGGGGAGAAGCGTTCGCGAGCCCTTTGAGGAACTGCCAGCTGGAGCTGCGTGCTACTTCTGAGAAGCCCCGCGATTCCGAAATTTCCTCGGAGATTTCCGCGCTCGATAATCCTCATTGCGCGTCAAAGGGATCGCGCCGGCGATTCACCGCCCTGCTCTCATCACTCCTGGCTGCGCAAGCTGCTTCCGGTTATTCGTGCTTGGCTCAACCTCGCGATCGACTGCTTTGAACGGTAACTCTTCGGGGCGAGTCGTTTCACCGACAGGAGACCTCCGAGTTTCTCGATTATTTCGATTAGTTCGCGCAAATCGCAGGGACTCGTTGGCCAATTGAACGCGCTAACTGTCGCGTTTACACGCGGGAAAATGGCTCGCTGCCATCCAGCTAAGTCTCATTACGTGACTGAGACTTGGATCGATTAGCTCCGTCTCAGCTCCTTCCGCTAATCCTGCTCCTGCGTGGAGCTTGTAGCGTAAGACTGTCTCATTCTTCGGAGATTTCCACGCCTGTCGGATCTACGACGATCCGGCCAAGTTCGCTCGACGAGTCGCTGCCAGCTTCATCGATAATTGCGGCCGCCTCTCGTGAGGGAAGAGTGAAAGAGAGAGAGGGAGAGGGAGAGAGAGAGAGAGAGAGAGAGAGAGAGAGAGAGAGAGAGAGAGAGAGAGAGAGAGAGAGAGAGAGAGAGAAAGAGAGAGGGAGAGAGAGAAAGAGAAAGAGGGAGACGGTGGAGACTTTCCCCGGAAAGCCCCGTCGTCTCCGGCTGAGCGGGACGATTCCCGCGGGAATGAATGACTGATGAGGATATGTCTCTCTCTCTCTCTCTCTCTGTGCTGGCGAGGCTCACTCCGGGCGCGGCAATTCTAAGATTCACTTTACGACGACGTCCGAGATAAATTGCGGTCGCATGCAAATATCGGCGATACGTCAACGCCTAGAGCGCGCGTCTTACCGCGTTTATTCTTGCCCGCTTGCGCGTCATTATGCAACCGGATAATTGGCACGGCTGTCATGGCAACGCGTCGCGAAATTATCCCCCGCGTAAGCTGAGGATCGCCGTGCGGCTCGCCGCGACGAGCGCGACCTTTCCGCCACGGAAAGATCCCTCGCCCTCCTCCGGCTTTTCTCTCAGCGATCGCGAATTTTTCTTTTCGTCGGAGGCGCTCTTCTCCCGTCGGGAAACGAAATCTGGGAAACGCACCCTGCGAGGAGAATACATACACACACCCGCAACGTACACCGGATGTCACTCGAGGGTTCAGTCTTCTGACGCTGTTATCCCCCCCTTCCCTCCCCCCTTCCCGTGTCATTTCGAGAAGTCCCCGACACCCGGACGCGCGCGACGGAAGTCACATTTTCCGACTCTTAGCCGCGCGTGTTATTCTTTTCTTTGTCCCTCCACTTTCGCTTGGCGAGCAGCCACGTCTAGATGAAAGCTAGACCGACACACGGAGAGAGAGGGGAGGGGGACAACACGCGCGTGAAGATCCTCGCAGTTGGCTAACGGCTATTGTACGCACATACGCTTGAGCGAGCGCGACTCGCGTCGTTTTATCGAGGCGAGTTTTCGCGGCTTTAAACGAGCGCGCTCCTTCGTTTTTGCCGAAGGCCACGGTTAATATCGATGTCTCGCCGTCGACCCTCGGCGGAGGAGCCTGCCGGGGTGGAAAAGCCGGCGTCGCGACGGCGCCGCGCCGCCGTATACGCGCGCATTGACAATCTTCGCGCCACCCTTACGGTCGGCCGATACATTTTCGTGCGCTTATTGTTACGACTGTCGATTCGCCCGCAGATTCGCAGTCGGATCCGCGACTCTTCCTCCCTCTCTCTCTCTCTCTCTCTCTCTCTCTCTCTCTCTCTCTCTCTCTCTCTCTCTCTCCCTCTCCCTCTCCCTCTCTCTCTCTCTCTCTCTCTCTCTCTCTCTCTCTCTCTCTGTCTCTCTCTCTCTCTGTCTGCCTCCGACGGGACTCGCGCTTGTAGTTTTTCCGGAGCCCGCGTCTCACGCTGTTCTCGATACCGAGGCGAATCGGCGGTAATATTGCGGCAATATCAATCCGATGTTACGGATGATATCACGAACGATGAAGCTACAATGACACGGAATGCTCGAGCGCGGTTATTCATTGTTCGTGAAAGTGTAACTATGACCGTCCGTCCCTCTCTCTCTCTCTCTCTCTCGATACGAACATTTTTCAGTCGGAGAAGAAAATACACTTTCTGTCATGGCGCATTAGCTTTTCTCGGCGACGAATTCATGAAAGTCAGGAGAAAGTCCGGTTAATTCGATTTTTAAGTGATATGAATATGACTCTGTCGTTCACAAAACGGTATTTGTCTTTTTCTCGTCTTTTCTACTGAATATTTATTCGCAGTAATGTCCGTTACATTTCTGTGAACAATGTTTGAAAGTTGAAGCGGAGAAACCGAGCGCGATTTACACGTGTACACATCCCGACACGTGTCGGTATTTCTAGAAAGGCGATAAAGCATGGAAAATATGCAAGCCGCGCGCATAGCCCGATGTTCGAGTTGCTGGAATCCCGAGAGCAACGGATTAACGACTCTCAACTGCAAAATTACTCTCCATTTCTACGAACGAGCCCGCCGATTTGCACGCGTTAATTAAATTCGCAGGCGCACGTGCGCGCGCTCGTCGGGAAATCGATCCGCATTTCCGCGAGCGCAATTTGAGCGCGCTCGAAGTTATATCCTAAATTATTAGACGCGTTTGTGCACGCGCGCGTATGTGCGCCAAAATTGCACCGATTTTTCGACTCGTCCCTTGCGCTCGTTCGCGCGCGCCGTGATTTCTTGCGCGCTGCGCTCGTCACGGCGACCAACTTCCGCTCTATTATTCTCCCCTCCCCCCCCCCCGAACTTTTCGAAGCGAACACGCATTGGGCAAGTAAAAGGGTTTTTCGCTACACATTTCACGCTTCCTTGAACTCCTAGCCGGATGCGCCGTTCGTCTTTCCGGCGTCCCAAACTTTTCGTATCTCCTTTCTCTCTCTCTGTCTCCATCTCTCTCTCTCTCTCTCTCTCTCTCTCTCTCTCTCTCTCTCTCTCTCTCTCTCTCTCTCTCTCTCTCTCACACCCTTCTTTTACCCCTCTTCCTCTCGAGATCGCCGATGCGGCGCCGTATTTATGATAAACGCACCAGACGAGTTTTCGAGTCGAGCGCTGCCGATACACGCACACAGACATACCTCGACCGATGGCGTGTCACGATTTCGAGTCGTCACGTAATTCCCGAAAGTCACGCCGCGCAACTTTTTTAATATCACAGCCTCTCGAGTCCCGCGCGATCGCGAGAACCGAACGTTCTCTTAATTCTCTTTCCCGGCGAAATGCAAATAGCAGCTCCGCTGCTCTTCCGGCAAAAAGCCACGGAGCCGTCTTGTTATTAGACCCGTTCACCAGCGGCAATGTTTTCCTTCGCCGGCGCATTCGCCGCTAATGACATACGTGATCCGAGGTATTGCCTTCATTTCTCTCCCCCCTCCTCCCATTTCTTTCTCTCTCTCTCTCTCTCTCCCTCGTTCGTTCGCTCGATCCCTCTCATTCCCTCACGGCGACTACCGTGTCTGTTCGATCGCGAGACGTCGCGTCGTCGGCTAAGAGACCAAAGAACACGACGACTCAGCGATCTCGCACGAGCAGAGCTGAGTGACGACGACGACGAAAACGGCGATTCGCGCCATTCAATTAAGTTTATCTGCGGCTTTCTCGGGAGGGTTGACACCCACGCCGGAGGAGACGGATGAACATACGTGGTGCCTCGACGAGCCCGGGGGTTGCGTCCTCCCCGCGGACGGGCCGTGACCAGCACGTGGCTCTTCGCGTCGCGCAAACGTTACTCGCTGTCGTCGCGCACGGTACAACGGCGTGTCGTAATAACGCGCTTGCCTCCGCAGTGCCTCCGCGTAGTTATTCGCGTAACGAGAGACGTAAGGCCGGGGGATTAATTAGGTTTATATCTGGCCGCGACGCAGCCGGCCCCTCCGAAACGAAGAACCTCGTAACCCCGGGAATTAATTTCCCGTTTATTAACCCTTAGCAGAAGTACACGGGGGGAGAGAGAGAGAGAGAGAGAGAGAGAGAGAGAGAGAGAGAGAGAGAGAGAGAGAGAGAGAGAGGGTGGGAGCGGCGGGAGGTAGAGACGGAGAGAGACGACGAGAAGGGAGAGGAAATGGAGTACCAGTAAATCGTCGAAAATTTTGTTATCTTATTACGGGCGAGAGGGAGAGGGAATAAAAGTGTACGTGGAAGAGAACGGTTCGCCCTTTGCGCATGGTTAAGGTTAATAAAGCCGCGCTC
Organism: Harpegnathos saltator; assembly: GCF_003227715.2. Taxonomy (NCBI): domain Eukaryota; kingdom Metazoa; phylum Arthropoda; class Insecta; order Hymenoptera; family Formicidae; genus Harpegnathos; species Harpegnathos saltator. Next base: position 589,288 of record NW_020229877.1, on the reverse strand, counting down.
GCGCGGCTTGAAATTCTCTCTCTCTCTCTCTCTCTCTCTCTCTCTCTCTCTCTCTCTCTCTCTCTCTCTCTCTCTCTCTCTCTCTCTCTCTCTCTCTCTCTGTTCTATTAATCCTCGAGGAAATTCTTAGAAAGCAGCGCGTTACGCTGTCTGGAAGCGTGATTTAAAATTCGATTAAAGTAACCGCGCTAACTTGGCACACTTGTCTATTAATCCCCCTTATCTATATCGTTTTATTTGCCGGCTTATGGAGGGATGGCCGGCACGGTGTGGGTTTCTTCCTCGCAGCGGGATTAAATAAATGCTCGCCAAGTGCGGAAGTTGGAAAAACACGTACGTCTACCTGACTCGCCGGCGAGCCTTCGGCGAAGCGCGCCCCCCCACTTTTGTGGGGGATACTTTTTTCTTCGTGAACAATGTTGCCTTCGGTTTCCATTCTCCGATCTTCGCGCCAAGTTAAGGAAGTTGGGGGATATTTTTTCAGCGTAGCAGACTTTTAGCGTCCGATGCCTCAGGCAACTTACGGAGGAGAAGGAGCGCAAACAGTATTCTGTTGCGAAGGGCGAAAAGAACGAAGGAAAAGCGGCCGGAGAGGCAAGAGGGAGAGAGGAATGTTGCATTCTTCTCTACGTTTTTACTTTTCGCTGCAGCATATTTCTGCACATTTTTTATCGCACGGATGTTTCTCCGAAGTAACTCGCGCGGTCCGATCTGACGATAAAAAAAGGCCAATCATTCGGATATATTAGATGAGAAGCAATAATAATTTTCTTCGCGATAAAGAAAAGAGAAACCGGGAGTAAACACACAATCGCGCAAGCGAGCTGCTTCTATATCCCATAAATGGTTATATGGCTTATCCTCTTTCCGTTACGCGACAGTCTCTCCTCGGCCTCTCTACTACCGCTTCTCCTTCTCGTTGCACAATACGGGAAGTCCATCTCGCTAGGATACCGTCCTGTGAAAAGACCATCGAGAGTCGAATTTCCAGGACGGCCGTAAAGTCGCTTTAAAAGTGATCCCGTCTTTCTCGAATAACGCTTTTCCTCGTCGACCACGACCTACTTCCGCGTATGATATTTACGTCGTGGGTATTGTCCGTCGAGTAGCACCACGACAGTAGTTTCGTGTACAAAAAATCGTAAAAAATTGTTTCTTGTTCGCGAAATTCACAGAATATAAACTTTGACGCTAAGTTGTGACCAGAAAGTTTTGATACCTGTCTCGTATGAGAGTAGAAATGAAAAGTAAAATTTTCCTGAAGACACCGCTATTATAAAAATTTGCAACTATTTTACGCATTAATTAGTCACATTGTTAACTACTGTTGGACAAATGGAGGCGGGGATGCGAGATATCATTAAGCATCCAGCATCGCCACGACTTGCACTTGCAATATTGCAATCGAATTTGAACTTGGTATAGGAGGATGATGTTTTGAAAAAAATTTTCCGCCGTCTGATTTATTGTTGACTAATACTACTCAAACAAAAAATGTTCCTTTAAATAGTATGAGTCAATGACAAGTCAGATGCATAGAACATTCTTAAATTTACGTATAATATGAATAAATAAATTTTATATTACAAATTTTACTTTATTTTGGTATATATATATATATATATATAATATATTATAATAAATAGTACAACGTAAAAAAAACAAATAGGAAAATGTTTTAGAATATTTAAAAAAATATGACAAGAAATAATTCTTATTTATAAAAAAATAAATCTGGGTCCCTTTAAAATAGCCTTTTCAACTCTGTTATCCTTAAAAAATATTTAGGTTTCGTGTAAAATAATAAGGGTGGATAAAGAGTACACAGAATAGAACATCAAGCGCCTGTCCGAAACACTTTCAACCAAGCTCCCCGATCTCGAAAACATTTACTTCGAGCTTGCTCGAAAAACACCTTGAAGAGGCTTTGAAGAGGCTTTGAAGAGGCTTTGAAGAGAGTTTCGTGTCCTACGCGCGCGAGAAAGAAGAAAAATACACGTCTCTCGTTCTTAATTGTTCGGCACATCGGAAAAATCGGCTCACTCACGCAACGTTTCCGCGTCGATGCGCTTGTCCACGAATTGTTTGCGCTTGTACGGCAGTCGTTGCTGTTCGCGCGTTGCTGTGCCGCGACCAAAAAGACAAGCGTCGGGATCCGTTTTACCAGCTTATCGTTGTTTACACGCGCCGCGGCGATACACTCGCCACCCCCGCGTTTATCCGCGTGTGTCCTCCCGCCGCTGCTGCGATTTTTATCCCACTCGTCCCGCCGGCACTGCCATGGAGCTCCAATCGTTGTCAATGTCCGTTTTATGAAACGGCCCGGCGTTGCCGCGCGTCGCGGCGGTATCTCTCGCGTAATCCCGCCGCTAGCATTGTTTGCTAATACGACGCGAGCCGGACGTTCCGGATCCGGTTGCTGGCCGAAGTCCTGTCCAAACAGGGGCGTCGTTGCGGAAACGTAATATTCTTGCTCGAGACCCTCCCAACAGCGAGTTTCTCGACGATGCGACGGCCCGGGGGAGTTGGGACGTGCCGACGTTCTGCCCGATTCCGTTTCGTTCGGTCGGCGCGGCGCCGAGATATCGAGCAAGTGGAGTAAGCAGCGAATAAGTCGGACGGCGAGCGCGCGCGGCCGACGTTCGTCTTGAAACTCCACCCTCTTCGTTCTGTGTTCTGCCGCTTCTGCCGTTTCCCAACCCTCCGCCGCGCGTCGGCCGCTACCGGTTTAGGGTTAATGGAACGCACTGCCGCAAACGGCAGGAAAGTTTAGGAGCCGTTTCCGATTGCATGGCGCAGAGGGGGAGCGGGAGGGGCAGAGGGGGAGGGCCGCCTCGCCCGACGCTTCGCCGAGCATATCGATATTTAAGGGTATCTGAGCGAAGACCAGCCAGGCGCGAATAAATCCCGACTCGCGGCGGATTCCTCGGGAAGTATAACAGTTAACGCGATCGGATTTGCGTAATGTATTCGGCGGGATTATGAATAATTCATGATGTAAGAGACGAAAAGTGTGTGCGTGCGCGTGTGACGGGCTCCGACTTTTCCGCAGCTCTGATTCGAGCAACGCGTCATTTGCATTTTCTCTCTCTCTCTCTCTCTCTCTCTTTTTTTTTTAATATCGACTCGGCACGAGATCTCGCTTGTTCCGGCTTTTCCGAGCGGAGAACTCTCTCCAATTTCTCACGGGACGTAACTCGCTCGCGATTCGACCTCCGGGTTGGTGCCGCGGCGATGCGTTGCCGGCGTTTCGCGAACGCTCCGGCTCACTTCTTCAGGGAAGACTACCGACCTGAAATTGCTTCCCAAACAGTTTCACAGAGACAGTCTCGAGTGGACTGAAGTGTTGAAACGAAGCGAGTCGCGAACGAATCTACGATGGACGGCCTAGCACAATCCGGAAAGCAAGTCGAGCGTTCCTCTGCCGCGCGAGAGCCTAAAATACCGGAATATAATTTACAGAAAGAGATGCCTCTCCGAAAGAGGACGACGAAGATTAACGACGAGCTGTTCGGAGCGCCTCGAGTCGCCATTTACGACTTCGCGATTCCGCTCGACATGCTCGCCTGGAGGAACACAATCGCGAAAGTCGGGGCGCGTTCGCGAGTCGAGCGTTCCTCCCGCCGCGCGGCCGTTATTGCCGTCATTAATTAGCGACAATTACGACGATCGCGTAATACGTTTCGCCGCGGGTCTCCTTCTTCTTTCCCGTCCCGTAAGATGGAATATAATCGGACAAGATGACGCGGTGTAATTTCAGGGGGAGGAAACTCGGAATGCATTCGTATACCGAATAACTCGGAGGCATCCTCCGCAGTCGTCGCCGGCCGCCGCTCCGAGAGGGTAGACTGAAAAGAGGGACGGGAGAGAGAGAGAGAGAGAGAGAGAAAGGTGGAGAGCGCAGCGGCGCTGTCATGCCGGAATAAAAGCTCCTCGGTTATTGCCTGCTTATTGCGCTGTTTTGCATACCGCGGTGTCTAGGGATCGCATTTCCTACGTGAGGCGCATCGCGCTCCTGCCTCCTTTCTTCCTTTCTGCTCCTTGCTCCGCCGTCGTCGCGACAGAATCGTTTCTTCTCGTTGCTGCGAATCCGCGGATGCCCGCAGCTTTTTGCGACACTTGTCCCGCGCATCAACTACTCGCGGCCGGCACTCCGCAGCGCCGCCGGGTCGCCCGAGAAAGTCCGCCGCCACGACGCCTACGCCGAGTAGACGCGCTCGCCGGAGACGGAAGTGATTTCGCGGGGTCTCCGCCGGGAGAATGTACGGCGGACGAAACAGCGCTGCTCGCGCGCTCGTGCGTTCTTGCTTTCAATCGCCAGAGCTGAATGAGAGTCAAGGGGACTGGAGGATCAGCTTACTGAAAAATTGTGCTTGTTTTCGATAATATTTTGTGACAAACTGAATAAATGTGCAAGAATGAAAATTTTAGATATATTTATACAACATATGAAGAGTAGAACAATTTTGTTTATTAACAAATACTCATATAAATATACGTCCACCTAAATTTTAAACGCGTTTTTCTCGAAATTTTATTGTTCAGCTTTTCGCAGTGATTTCTCCGAAACTGTGCCTCGTGTCGATTTGAAATTTTAAAGCAATAATATTTGTTCATCTGGCTCTCAGATGAACCATGGACTATTACGTCAAAATATTTCGAAATTTCATTTCGAGATATTAATTTTTTTATTGTAAAGGAACTGAAAAATTTGGATTTTTTCCTAATAATAGCTGCCATTTTGTTCGCTTCTGTTCGATTTTTTTTTGTAGTGGTTCACCGGATAATGATAAGCCTCCTCAAGATTTCTAGCCAAAATTCGCCCTGATCGGACCATCGAGAGCCGAGATATTACTGCAAAAACAACAACTTAAAAAAAAAAAAGGAGAGTATATCTCAGCTATATATATATATCATATATTTATATGAGTATTTGTTAATAAACAAAATTTTCTACTCTTCACATGTTGTATAAATATACCTAAAATTTTCATTCTTGCACATTTATTCAGTTCGTTACAAAATATTATCAAAAACAAACACGATTTTTCAGCAATCTGACTCTCCAGTCCCCTTAAGTGTCTTGATTCTTTATCCGCGCAGGACATCGTGTAATTAAGAACGTACCAAAAGGTACGGCGAGAGGACTTCGCAAGATACATATCTAAGAATCGTGTCCATTTCCTTCTCGTATCCTGCGCGTCAGAGGAACACGGCGAATTTCGAAGAATTCAGTATGTAAAATTTCTCTCACGGGCCGGCCGATGCTGGCCGAGTCCGACTTCTTACGAGAACTTATTAATTATTGAATTTTAATTGATTTTTTCTCTCTCTCTCTCTCTCTCTCTCTCTCTCTTTTTCTTTACTCTTCTTCTCCTTTTCCTCTCCTGTTTTCTCTTTGCCCCTTTCCTTGCCGTGGCGAAAGCCGAACTGAGTGTGCTTGACGAGAGGGCCCGAGGAGAGCGCGATCTGCATTTTGATCGTCGTCGCCAAACGGAGCTCATATCTCTCGTCTCTCGGTGTGACGTTAACGCGATAATATCCATTACATTGAGAGCAACGTCCGCTCGTTAATCGGCCGCGATTTGCAACCTCCGCATGTACGGCGGCCGGCAGCCTTGCTCGATCGTCGTGTGTTGTATGCGATCGGCGGAGAGGAAACCGGCGATTAGGCGCGCTCGCGCGCTCCCGGCGAAGTAAACGGCCATGTAAGATAAGCGCGAACTCCTTAGTCTTCCGTTATGATAGCGACTGCGCGAGCGCGTCATTAATTCGCCTAATGGCGCCGCTAAGTAATACTGATTACAGCCGCTGGTTTACCACGCGGACGTTTTCGTTTATTTATCGCGGCGCAGATGATCAGACGCGATCGTACGCATCGCGGCGGCGGGCCTCCTCCTCGCGGCCCCTCGATTACATCGTCTCGCTAACGAGTGGAGTCGTCGCTCTCGGGTCCTTCGTCGAGGACGAGAACCGCGCTCCCGAGTTGCCGGAGAAAATGTCTCCGGATATCTTCGAAGGAGAGCTTGTAAATAAATCGGTTGATCCGCCGGCTTTCACTCGAGACGGCCGATTTCGCGACGCGTCGCGATGCACACAAGGTGCATCCCGCTGAACTGTTACACCTCTCAGGCGATTCTGTTGTTTCTTATAGATACGGAGAGATGGTTAAAGTGAGAGTCGCGCACGGTTCGTGAGAGAAAACGTGGCGGTGATGACGAAGCGTGCGATTCTGCCTCCTTAACTATTTCTTTTACGTCTGCGAGAATATTAGAATGACTAAGTTGGATAAGTTTGTAGGGATTTTTACGGTAGTCCTTCATAATTAGACGCGATTTTATTCCTCGGTTGTTTTTTATAATTTCCCGTCCGATTGAAGAAAAAAAAGAACCGGTTAAAAACCACCAAATAAAGTTACGCCTACAACTGTAAAAAAAAAAGCATTTTACATTTACGTTTTACATTTTATATTTTACATTTTTTTTTTCTTTGGAACTCTGCAAAAATCCCAAACTGCAAACTTCTCGAACTGGAACAATATAATACTTGAGTCGTGACAGTCGAACGGGAACACCCTGTACACTCGGCGCAATCTCGTCGAAGCGTGAAAGACGCATCGCCGTGGCGCTTACGGCGCGTTAATGCGCGAACGACGACGAGTGCGAAGCAGCGAGAGCCGGGAGAGTCATCTCGAGGACGATAACGAGCGGACGAGATTCCCGCGGGACGATTATTACGGATAACGGAAGCTCCTTTCGGCGCGTAAACGCTCGTCGCGCGCTTTTGCGGCGTCAAATCGTTACGTTTTCCGCTCGCGCGTCGCGTCGCGTCGCTTCGCGCTCGCCGAGAACGTCGTCATCATCGTCTCATTCAAATTCGCTTTCACGCTCCATTAATCCATCCCTCTGCGCCCCACCGCTGCTTCCTCGCGACAGTGCTCTTTGTGCGATCGCTGACGAGACGGAACGCGTCGCTGTCGGAAAGCGCGCGGGTCGCAGCTTTACGTCTTACGGCGAATAATGAAAAATGTCCGCGGCAGAAGTAATTCCCGTCCGGTTAACGGGGTAGAAGGACGCTTATTACGTCGCAATAAGTGCGGTCTTAACGAGGGTGGCCTCCCATGGGAGGACTAATTCCCGCTTTTTGTCGCGTTGAACGTGCGAATTATCGCCCTTTAGCCGGGCCCTTTAGACCATCGTGACGACGTTTTCGCCGACGTCGGCCGACGCAAATGAGCAAACCCCCCCCCCTCCGGCCTCCGCACCCTCCGCCGAAAACGGCGGGGGAGCATGGTTTTTAATAACTCGCAATGGCGATCGCGGCTACGTTTTCGCGACTCCGCGAGACCTCGAGAGATCGAACGCGCGCGTCGGACAGAATGTCAACGAGTCGCGCGGCTCGCTCGCGGCTACCCGCGGTTTCCGGGCTTGAGCTTGAGCGAGAGAGACGGGAAAAGCGGAGCTGCGCGCGGAAATGCTGACTCTCACGGGGGCCAGCACGGGCGAGCATGACGACGACGTGGGATTTTACTCATCACAGCCGCGACCACTCGCTCGTTCGCGATCGATACAGCGTCTCCGGCGTCCGGAAGTCCTCTCGGCCGCTCGCGCGCGGCTGTCCGTCCGGCAGCGTGTCGAGCGACACGTGCTGAAATTCTATCGGCTCGCCAAGAATGGGGCGAGATTGCGACGACACGGAATAACTCACTCACGATATCCGCGCGGAGACGCGGAGACGCGCCGCCGCGCCCGCCGTCGTCGTCCGGAGCACTCTTCCGTTCGCGGAAGTCTGAGGGAAGACGAAGAGAGCAGGCGGGGCAGAGCGGGCGGGCGGGGGGGGGGGTACAGGCCACAGGGAGATTTTAAACTTTCGTATCCTCGCGCGAGAACAGCGATATGGCGAAGTTCCTACGGTCTAGACGAATCCTCGCGTCGGCGTGAGGATAATCCGATACGGCTTGCCGAGAATGTAATTTACTCGAGGGGGTCCCCGACTGCGCCGTCACCGTCGAACCCCGAACTTCTTATCCCCCTGTACCCCGTCCCTTTCTCCCCCGCGACGCCAGCCAGCCCCCGTGCCTCGTCCACGCTCTCGCTTTCGCTCTCTTCTATCTACGCTCTCCTCCTCTCCCGCGGACACATTTTCCGGCCGTATTAGATTTTCCTCCCGGGACTTTTGTAAATACAATATCTCGTTCGCGGCGAAATGGCAGGTGATCCAATAAGCCGACAGACGAATATCGAGTAAAGCGTCTTTTAATAAATCGCATTGTTACCTCGTCGCCGACTGTCCAAGTGTGTGACGCGCCGCTGAGTGCGTCTGTGTGTTCCTTGGATTTATCCTTACCTTTCTTCGCAGAGAGAGAGAGAGAGAGAGAGAGAGAGAGAGACGCGGCGGAGATGTAAATTTATCCTTTAAAAATCTTCTTAGCGTGATTTGGAGCTCGTCTGAGCGCCCAAAGATGCGTGATCGAACCGTGACAGGTGCGAGAAAGTCTGCTCCGGCCGCATGCTCGCCGAAGATATCCATGTATACATTGTAATTCACTCGCGGTAATGAGCGAGAACTCTCACTAATAACGACGTGAAATAATTATCTCTCTCTTCCTCTCTCTCTCTCTCTCTCTCTCTCTCTCTCTCTCTGCGGCAAATATCGAGTCGCTAACCGGCGCCGCGCCGTTACGATCCGCGGAATTAATGAGATCGACAGCTATCCGGAGCTCGATCTAAATTGCACGAGCGGGAAAAACGGCGGGATTAATGAAGTCAACAAAGACGAGGATGGCCGATAAAGGAGACGAAGACTCGGCTCGAGACCGGCCGGCAGAGGTCTACCCGCGTTTGCATCTCCGGGGCTGCATTCGATCTTGCCAGATCAGCAGGCTAATTTCCCTAATTCCCGGATCGCCGCGCTTAATTTCGGCGGAGAAATTAGGTAGATCTAATCCAGCGACGGCGGCGGAAATTTATCGCGACTTTGCACACACCGCTCGCGTCCGCGCGACTACGTTCGTGACTGGAAAAGTATTAAGTGGATTTGTGAAAATGCCGGCGCGGTGTTCTGCGCTCCGGATTACTTTTATATATGTACGTACATTATATATATATATATATATATATATATGTATATGTATGTATGTACACATACACAATTTACTCGGTGAATAATTAGCTCTCGTGTTCCGAGAAGTGGAGAAGAAAAAACGAGGGAGAGAGAGAGAGAGAGAGAGAGAAATAGAGAGTCGGGATAACGTCCTTCTTCACGCGATGTGTAATTAATTTTATCTGCCCTCCGGCATCTTACGCGGTTCCCACGACTCCCACCATTGCCGTCGCCATCACCGTGGCCGTGTCCGTCGCGCGGAGTCGCGTAATCGTGGCCGACGACGCGTTTCACGCACGCCGCGTCGGCGTGCGCGGTGAACAGTCTCTCCTCTCGCCGAACAGTCCGCCGATCAGTCGCCAATTATTCGATCGGCGGGGGAGATGGCCCCGATGGCGAGCGCGATATCGATATCAATATTGATATCGGTCGTCGGCGATTCCAACCAGCCCTCACCCTTGATGAATTGACCGGTGTCGTAATTTAAATGCAATTTGTAACGAGCGCCCTCCGCGCGACAAGCGCGCGCGCGCGGGACACATTATATAATTAAAAACCGCGTCCGCCGAAATTGCAACGCCCCCCCTCCCGCGCCGCCCGCGTCTCATCGAGCACACCCGACGTTGCATGTATTTATTATTCAATTTCATGTGGTATCGCATGAAATTCATATCGCGCGCACCGCACGCGAAAGATCATCGCGGAAAAGTACGCACGTGTTGTCACACAGGACAACATGGTAGCGTCGATTCGCGAGGCCGAAAGGGCGACGGGGATTATTTGAGCAGGATCGAAGGGGTCCGCATCGATTGCGGAGACCTTCACGCTTATCGCGACTAGAAGACTACTGAGTAACTTTGCGGAGCGATCGACGCCGCCAACAATCATCATCATATTCGTGACCCGAAAATTCATTATTTTCGTCTCTCGATGGTGGGATTAATTAGTTGATGCGGCGATCACCGGCGACGGTATTGGCAGAATCCCGTTGAGGTGACATAACGCGAATAAAGCGCGCGCGAGAGGAGAGATTCGCTGTTACAAGAGACGCGTTCTCGCTTCGTCCATCGTCTCTCTCTCTCTCTCTCTCTCTCTCTCTCTCTCTCTCTCTCTCTCTCTCTCTCCTCTCTCTCTCTCTCTCTCTCTCTCTCTCTCTCTCTCTCTCTCACTCTCTCTCTCTCTCTTTCTCTCTCTGCTGCCTCTCGCTTTCCTTCTCTTTCCCTCCCGTCTATATCAGAGTCTCTGCAGTCCACGGGGCCTGCTTTACGAGGGTCGCCGTTATCTGATACGGCGAATGGCGCCGAATGCTACCGCAAGAGCCAGCAGCCGCGCGTGTAAGTCTGGTCCGGACCGACCGGCGGCACTTGGCCCATCATAGTGGTCTCTCTCGTTCCGAAGAGAAACGAGTTAACGGATCGACGACTACGTGCGAGACGGAGACCATAGTTTTCAGGTGCTTCGCCGACCGGCTGGAAGTACCACCGCGGTCGGTCGACGCTCGATCGAGTTGGTAGCCGGCGCGACTCAATTCGCTCTCCGATAGTAGAGCGTATTTCACCGGCTTTAGCTTCTTCTCCGCCACCGAAAAACGACGGAGAAAAGCATAGTGAAAGAGAGAGAGAGAGAGAGAGAGAGAGAGAGGATACGAGGAAGACGGGAAAAACGCGAAATTCTGGGTACGCGAGGAACATTGGATGCTTTTCGCCAACGCGGTTTAAGAGAAGAAGGCCCGTGGTGAGTCTTCGCTTGTCGCGATTTCCCGCTCTTATGGGCGTGAAAGAGGCTGGTCTAGGAGACGTAAGGAAAACGTTTTAGGGCGTCTATATTGCGCACCTCTTACCTTGTTAATCTGCCGTTGCAGCTTCGTGATCGTCGCGCGATCTCGTTGAGCTGCGAGACGCTCCGCCAGCAACGCTTGCTCCAACTCCTGCACGCGCTCTTCGAGGCTCTCCTGCAAGCATGGGCAACAAATGGTTCTGTTACGTCCTGCGGACTCTGCGTACTCTAAATTCTTTTATTAAATAAGGATAATTAAATTTTATATTATACGTTGAAATGTTCATATTTGACGAATATGTTCCGCGACCCTTCGCGCACAGTGACATCACACACACACACACACAGATTTCTCTTTTTTTTGTTTCTCTCTCTGTTTTTATTTCTGTCAGAAGATCCGCTGAGTTATTTTAGCCAGACGTTTTCCTTTCCAAATAACCTTAAATAACTTCCTGTTTGGAGCAACAATTTTCTTTGAAGACGAACCAACCAGACACTCTCGTATTGTCATATAATGCGACTAGTCTTTGATCCTCAAAAACTCATGCCTTTTTCCCGCGTCTCTTCATAAAATTTATTACACGCAAACTCTGACTAGACCTAGCGAAACTTTGAAGTCTTTTACTGCCACAGATACCCCATCCTTTACAATATTTATCTTAGAGATACTGCAACGCACCCTTGAAACTCCACTTCTAAAAATCTTTGCAATAAAATCCTATGACCATATTTGGATATAAACCTTAGAGCCCTGATGCAACTTCCAAAACCCCACCCTCTCGACCGAGGTGACGTTTTGAATTTGAAAACGAAAAGGCTATGCCACTTTTCGCCAGATCAGCAGCCAGGACGGAAGCTCCTCTTCAGTACCCTTTCAGGATCTTTCTAACAATCTAGCCTACTAGTGGCTTAGACAGATTAGTGTTCCTCCACTCTTTAATTATTCTGTGCAACGATCTCGTGTATTTTTGGACTGGATTGTGAGCAATCCAGCTGAAACCAGCTTCCGATTCTTGGCGCAGAACTTGGGCATCCACTTCCACAGACCCGTAACAATTATTCTCTTCATCTTCGACGCATATCATAGAAGCAGCACTAAGTTATTTATATTTTGTTTTGCCTGATTAACCCCTTTCTTTTATTTTTTTTCTCTTTTCTCCTCCTTTTCTTTTTCTTTCTTCTTTCTATCCCCCTTGGCATTCCTCCTTAATCGTGAAATCCAATCTTTTCGATCACAGTCACGGACATAACTACCACGCAATTTTGCGCACCGTGAGGATTTTGAGGTTCTATAGAATTTATAAACCAAGACCGTCTGGATTATGTTCTCCGTCATAACAAACCAGACGCTTTAAGATTTTTTGTTCTCCTCTCTTATTCCTCCCTGAATCTCCTCCAGAAACTCCTCCTCCTCCTATCTCTTACTCTCCGACATCTCTGACTCCCATAGACGACCAATCTCCTATAGGCTCTCCTCTACCTTGGAGCCCTTCCCCGATAGCTTTTCCTTTGACCTCATCTCTACGAGGCGGTACACGTGGTTTCCACGCGGCCTTATTCCGCGGCCTCATACCGATTCACTCTTCCTCTTCAGAAGCATCATCACTGCGATTTTCCCCTTCACCTCGTGCTTCCCCGTCACCGGATCTTCCTGTATCGAAATATTCTTCAGGATAACCGAGAACCGCCGTTCAGATCACGATTGTTTATATATATATGTGTACATATTATGAAACCTCACGAATTCCAACGGACATACTTCATTGTGAACTTCCGCTTAGGTATCAATACCTGGTCACGGTCCTATCCCAGGTAAAAGGATTCAGTTCCTTGACCTAAATAAAGGACCACCGACGTACGTCTGCGCTAAATAAAGGGGTCATCCCGATCCTTGATCTGCACCGCAGACTTGCGAGTACGTCGGAGCTTGTGAAAGCAAGCGTCAAGTTACGTTCCTCCTCCAGGATGTAACAGTTCCATAAAGCGCGGGATACCACAGCGGCAGGAGTGTCAAATTACGTGTATATGCGTTCGCGTGCGAATATTTGCGGAAGTGAGGGTCTGCACCCTCCTCCTCCAACCCCTCCGACAGTAATCCGTACGCTGTTAACACTGAGATGTTAGCGTTAATAGTTAGAGTATGATAAATAAATTTCCCATTTTATCTCTACATACATGCGCGTACTCTTCCCCAGCGACTTCTGAAGCTCGCAGGATGAAATTAAAATCGAACCAGCTAGCTTCAGAGAGATGTTTATCTCCGTGATAGATATTAAATGAATATTTAATGAACGTCCATATTAATGGACACATGATAGATATCTATGTAAAATCTATCATGAATGTTCAGTAGAGATCCATTATGTATGTGTAGTCTAGAGCTCTTATGGAAAATAAATATAAACGTTGATTGAAAACGTGTGGAATTAATTAGAGGTATAATAATTTGCATTTCTAATCGAGGTTTCTTTTATTGCTATTATAGAAACTTCAAGTAAAATCTCTATAAGGAAGCTCTATAAAGAAGAGCTTCAGAAAGCGTGCATAAGAGCTTTAAAAAATAGCCATACACATATATAAATATAATTTGTTTATGTAAAATATATATATATATGTGTGTGTGTGTGTGTGTGTGTGTGTGTGTGCGCGCGTGTGTGTAAAATTTGAATTTTTGTATATTATATATTTTATATTGTGTTACATCTAATAATTATAACATCTTGTATTGTAAAATATATTTTATATATATCATGTATATATATTACAATATATTACAATATATTGTATTAAAAAACAAAAATAAAATGATTTTTTAATATAAATCAGGTATTTTCTTATTTCTGCAACCACTTATCACACGTTATTCATATCCAACAAGTCCAAAATCCTTCAAATTTCCTGCGGAATACCTCTTCGATTATTATATTCTCCTGGCACGAAAATGCAAATTCGAGGAATGAGAAACATTTAAAAATGTTCGATTTTTAATTGTGGTTTGAGTCTCGGCTAAATTTTATGGAAGTCGGTAAATTGTGGTTTGAGTCTTGGCTAAAATTTGGTCGAATACCTCTTCAATTGTCATGTGTTCCTAATACAAAGTGCAAAAACTGGGCAGTCGAGCAATTTCAAATTTTCCGCCAGAAGTCCGGAATACCTCTTCGGTTATCATGTGTCCCTGATACAAAAATCCGAAAACTGAGAAAATGAGAAACTTCCAGATTCCCGCCAGAAGTCCAGAATACCTCTTCGGTTATCATGTGTCCCTGATACAAAAATCCGAAAACTGAGAAAATGAGAAATTTCTAGATTCCCGTCAGAAGTCCGGAATACCTCTTCGGTTATCATGTGTCCCTGATACAAAAATCCGAAAACTGAGAAAATGAGAAATTTCTAGATTCCCGCCAGAAGTCCGGAATACCTCTTCGGTTATCATGTGTCCCTGATACAAAAATCCGAAAACTGAGAAAATGAGAAACTTCCAGATTCCCGCGAGAAGTCCAGAATACCTCCTCGGTTATCATGTGTCCCTGATACAAAAATCCGAAAACTGAGAAAATGAGAAATTTCTAGATTCCCGTCAGAAGTCCGGAATACCTCTTCGGTTATCATGTGTCCCTGATACAAAAATCCGAAAACTGAGAAAATGAGAAACTTCCAGATTCCCGCGAGAAGTCCAGAATACCTCCTCGGTTATCATGTGTCCCTGATACAAAAATCCGAAAACTGAGAAAATGAGAAATTTCTAGATTCCCGTCAGAAGTCCGGAATACCTCTTCGGTTATCATGTGTCCCTGATACAAAAATCCGAAAACTGAGAAAATGAGAAACTTCCAGATTCCCGCCAGAAGTTCAGAATACCTCTTCGGTTATCATGTGTCCCTGATACAAAAATCTGAAAACTGAGAAAATGAGAAATTTCTAGATTCCCGCCAGAAGTCCGGAATACCTCTTCGGTTATCATGTGTCCCTGATACAAAAATCCGAAAACTGAGAAAATGAGAAATTTCTAGATTCCCGTCAGAAGTCCGGAATACCTCTTCGGTTATCATGTGTCCCTGATACAAAAATCCGAAAACTGAGAAAATGAGAAATTTCTAGATTCCCGCCAGAAGTCCGGAATACCTCTTCGGTTATCATGTGTCCCTGATACAAAAATCCGAAAACTGAGAAAATGAGAAACTTCCAGATTCCCGCGAGAAGTCCAGAATACCTCCTCGGTTATCATGTGTCCCTGATACAAAAATCCGAAAACTGAGAAAATGAGAAATTTCTAGATTCCCGTCAGAAGTCCGGAATACCTCTTCGGTTATCATGTGTCCCTGATACAAAAATCCGAAAACTGAGAAAATGAGAAACTTCCAGATTCCCGCGAGAAGTCCAGAATACCTCCTCGGTTATCATGTGTCCCTGATACAAAAATCCGAAAACTGAGAAAATGAGAAATTTCTAGATTCCCGTCAGAAGTCCGGAATACCTCTTCGGTTATCATGTGTCCCTGATACAAAAATCCGAAAACTGAGAAAATGAGAAACTTCCAGATTCCCGCCAGAAGTTCAGAATACCTCTTCGGTTATCATGTGTCCCTGATACAAAAATCTGAAAACTGAGAAAATGAGAAATTTCTAGATTCCCGCCAGAAGTCCGGAATACCTCTTTGGTTATCATGTGTCCCTGATACAAAAATCCGAAAACTGAGAAAATGAGAAATTTCTAGATTCCCGCCAGAAGTCCGGAATACCTCTTCGGTTATCATGTGTCCCTGATACAAAAATCCGAAAACTGAGAAAATGAGAAATTTCTAGATTCCCGCCAGAAGTCCGGAATACCTCTTTGGTTATCATGTGTCCCTGATACAAAAATCCGAAAACTGAGAAAATGAGAAATTTCTAGATTCCCGCCAGAAGTCCGGAATACCTCTTCGGTTATCATGTGTCCCTGATACAAAAATCCGAAAACTGAGAAAATGAGAAATTTCTAGATTCCCGTCAGAAGTCCGGAATACCTCTTCGGTTATCATGTGTCCCTGATACAAAAATCCGAAAACTGAGAAAATGAGAAACTTCCAGATTCCCGCCAGAAGTTCAGAATACCTCTTCGGTTATCATGTGTCCCTGATACAAAAATCTGAAAACTGAGAAAATGAGAAATTTCTAGATTCCCGCCAGAAGTCCGGAATACCTCTTTGGTTATCATGTGTCCCTGATACAAAAATCCGAAAACTGAGAAAATGAGAAATTTCTAGATTCCCGCCAGAAGTCCGGAATATCTCTTCGGTTATCATGTGTCCCTGATACAAAAATCCGAAAACTGAGAAAATGAGAAACTTCTAGATTCCGGCCAGATGTCCGGAATATCTCTTCGGTTATCATGTGCTGATACCAAAGCATGAAATTACGGAAATACGGGATTCAGATTTCTGGCGAATTTGTATTAGGAGAATATAATGAGAGAGGAAGTGACACGTTTTTAGAAGGACTCTAAGGAGGTTTCAATGAAGTAAGAATATATTATATTTAAATATTATATCTATTTTTTTCATACAAATATACAAAGTAACTAGTACGATGTTGTACAATATATTACAATAAAATATAAAACAAAATGATACAAGATGATACATAATATATATTAATTTTTATAACACAATATATAATATAAAATATTATAAATCTGTATATTTACAATGAATATAACATTGATACGCGTATGACCATTAGATGCCATGTGACATCCACCATAGAGACAAACATCTGGTGGTGATTGTAAGTGTTCTAACATGTAATATTCGAATATCTAATATTCATCGAACATTAAAGAGACGTCATCTTCCGCGCGGAAGACTAATATATTAATTAATACAAATTACCCCGCATCTGCTGTCACAGTTACTATCGAGTCTCCGAATTGGGCCTTTTTATGGTTGAAAATCATATTTGCCGTTGAACACACACACACACGCACACGCGCGCACACACACACACACAAAGTGATGAGTTCGACGCAATATAACGGAACGTCGCAAGACATGATCTCGGCCGTTTAACGCGAAAAGAATGGCGTGACGTCGCAAGGCGGACCGGGGTATCGATCGCAGGCACCATTACACCGATTTCCAATTAACTATCCGGCGAGCGACGCAATTCCAAAGTCCGACCGTCCGTAACTTTGGGCGGTATATCTATATCCGCCACGCATAATTCCCGTTACCTGAGTTTTAAGCTACCTTAACAGGGGCTTAAACTTCAAGGAGAGATCACACTCTCCGCGTATACTTAGGAGATTACCGGTGCGACGCCGGAGAGTCGAATTCCTGAAAGCGAGAAACCTTGTCGGTCCGGTGGATTCTTGTCTGCTTGCGGTTCACCGGCTGGAGTATCGATGCCGTCGGCTGGCAACCTTGAAAGGTTGTGCTGCGGGACGAGTCGACCAGGTCGAGAAGTCTCTTCTTCGATCTCATTCACACGCGGCAATTAAGTGAAATGTATCCAAATCTTCATATATAATTACATTAAAACGCACTCTTAAAACTTGGACTTGGCACTCAACATCAAATTTCCGCGTTCTCTCTCCTCCAAAAAAAAAAAAAAAAAAAAAGAGAGAGAGAAACGCTCATAATAAGCTCGACCCTTACCCATCCCAAGTAACGAGGGAGAAGGACCCTACAGTGGAAAGCGCGATCGCCGAAATTGGACATGCTCAAGGAGAGCTTCTCCGAGCAACTCGCTCGAGAGAGCGAAGAAGCGGCGGTATCGACATCGAGCCGAATCAGAATCGCGACTCGCTCGAACAAACGCGTACAATCAAGCCACAGCTCGGGTCCGTCGCAATTTTCACGAGCGAGGTCGCGCCTCACAAAGCGCCCCTTCCGCCTCACCCCGACCTCCAATTGATTTACATCCTTCGTAAAGCATTTCTGATTATCAGCGACGGTTATTGCGGTCGGCGTCAGGGCGAAATGGTAATGAGTGCAGCCCCCTCGAGGTCCCCGGGGATTGTTGATCGCGATTTGACCATAAGTATTGGGCGCGATCTATTAGATTCAAGGCGCCCGGCTTTGGGGGGGGTAGGGGGGGGTGACTGCCGCCGCCGCCGCCTGGTTTCGCCTGCCTCGCACACGCGCCGCGGATTCGTATGCGGAGGCACGTAGCCGCAATTCACCCTCCTCGAGCCCTTCGGTAGCCAGCGCCGCCGACTATGATCGCAGCCATTGTTTGCCGCGAGCGCGGCGGCTCGTCCTCGAGGAGGAGGAGGGGGAGGAGGAGGAAGGGTTCCGCGCTCGGTTCCACTTTTTAAATTCACGCTTGGAGCGCACGTGCTCGCGCACACGACGCCCCGCACACATACACACACACACACACATATACGCTCGACAAAATTGCAGCCATTGCGCGCAAAGTGGCGTCCTCGACCGCGCTTGAATTTCGCACGAGTTTGACACGCGGGGGACTGTTTTCTTCTCGAGGGAGAAACTGCCAAGGTTCAATACGGACAGGTGCGTTTGCGCTGCGAGCGATTATTAATCTATTCCCAGCGTCCGCCGCCGAGGATTTACAACCATCTCTCGCGCGGATTATAATTAATATTCAGTGAGTTTGCAGGCGCGCTCGCTCGCTCGCTCGCTTCGTGAAAAATCCCGCGACGATAAATCAGTCGAGGCGGGAAGACAACGCCGGCGACGGCGACGGCGACGGCGACGGCGAGTGTTTCAATAAACATTAACGTCCCGTCGCGCGCTGAACAGACGACGCCGCCGACGCCGCTCGCTCATGCTTGTTTCCAGCGGATCGAACGCCTCGTAAAATCCACTCGCCGTGTCGCGGGCGAATTTCACGTTTCACTCGCGCGATCGATTGAATCGCGCCGTGTCTTTTTTTCTTCCCGCGTTCGCGCGCGCACCGATGTGAAATAAATACGCTGAAATGAACGCGCGGTGTCGTAATCTATATCGCGCGTATCCTCCGTCGCCGTGAATGTTATCGGCTCGGTTACAGCGAATCATTTATTTAGCGGCATTACAGCCGAAATAAATACCGATGAATCGCCGATACCGACTACATAACGAGCGCCAGTATCGCGTGCGTCGGTGTCGTTGCGCGAGCGTTATTCGCTCGTTTGCTCGTTTGTCCGCCCGTTCGACGGGAATTTATCCTCGTTTACGACAAATTATTTAGCCCGCGATATTACTCGCCGCGGATAAATAAATTTCAGCGAATCGCACACGCGCGCTATTATATCGCGCGCCCACCCTCGCGCATTGTTCTCGTCGCTGCGAACGTTCCTCGGCCGTTTAGCGAAACGCTCTTACTTCATCCCCCCCCCCTCTCTCTCTCTCTGTTTTACTCTCGCTTTCGCTTTCGCTTCCGATCTCCCTCGCGTCGCGGTCCGCGATTATAACGAGCGGCCGTGGCATTGCATAAAGCAACCCTGCCAAGGGCAGCCGAAGGGACAGCCGTGGTGCGCGCGCGTAAAGTCGAGGGGGGCAAACACCGGCCGTACACACTATTCGAGGAGCCGTAGAATTAGCGCGGGGACTTCCGGGACGTCATTTAAAGCGCGGACCCTGCGCGTCGCGATGAACCCACTCTATATGCAGAGATTCCGTTAAATTGCAAACGCGTCCGTTTCGCCCCCTCGCCGGCCCACGGACCGAAGGGCCGCCCCTGACGCGGACGGGGCGTTAAGGTATTGCCCTGTCGCCGACGTGTAATCAGACCCGACTGACTCCTGAACGCCATCAGCTGCGCGCTCTGCGACCTCCTTTCATTCGCTGGTCGACCAGGGCGGGAGAGAACGAGGAGAGGAAAACGAAAGGAAGGAAAGAGAGAGAGAGAGAGAGAGAGATGAGTCGCCCGTATAGCTCGTACTAATTCCGACGATTAACTGCGACTTTGATTGCCGGAAGCGAAGGAAACACTAATTGGTCGCGAGATGAAGTCGATTCGAGACTCTACTTCGTGGCCGAACTAGCGTTGGAACTTTGTTCCTCTTCTCTTCGGCGATGAGTTATATACTCACTTTTCTCGTTCCAACGAGGCTGAGGATGCAAGCGCCGGTTCAGTCGGCGAGAACAACAGGCCCGGGGTCAGTCGCCTTGCGAATAACATAAAGAATACACTCGGAACGTGAATCGAGCCCGGCGTCGAAGCCCCGAAGCGGAAACTTTAAAAGAGACCGCGATGTGATTAAATTAAGAAACTTCCCGGCGCGGCGCGGCGCGGCAAATCGAATCAATATCGAAGTCGCGTCGGGCCCGAAGCGACGATTTCACGAAGGCGCGCTCTGTCGTTGTCTCGCCCAGAGGCTCGGTCGATCCTCTCGCGCGCAAAACTCGCGTCTCTCATGCAAATCCCGGGGCCCCCGAGAATTTTCCACGGTGCGCGCTTTCTCGCTCTCTCCCCTCTGCCCGTCGCTTCGTTCGCGGTGGGCCGCGAACTGAATTATGGTCGTGATTTCCGGCGAGATGGACCTTCCGGCCTGGCGGAAGTCCAGTACTTGGCGAAAGTGCGCGAATAAATCACGAGCGTTTTTCGAGTGCGGCGCGGCAAGGCGTTAGTTCATCGCCATGTAAATCATCGGCGACGCCCGGCGTCGATAGAAAAATACGCGCGACGCCCCCGTCGCAGGCAGCAGCGAGCGACGGCAGCGGCGAGATCACGAGTTCCACGCACACACTTACGCACGCACTTACGCACGCCCGTCGGGAATAATATTGACCGAACGAGCCGATACACGTCGCTTTACCGCGAGAGGTCCGCCTCGCTCCTCTTAGCCGAGTGCGCGTTACCGTCGCGCGGGAACATCGCCGAGAGAGAGAGAGAGAGAAACTGCCGCGGCGACATCGATCTCGCGTCTCCGGACAATCACCGGTCTGTCGGATCCCCCCCCCCCGCCCGCTGACTTTCTTTCTTCTCTCGCCGATGCTCGTCGCAATTACGCGCGCGAACGCGAGCCGATTCCTCCATTTGCGCACCCCGCTCGCGGAATACATCGAGAGTGGAATAGAGTCTCGATCGACTGGAAAAGCTCGATATTCGATTTTTAATTAACGTCAGCGAGAGGGAAAGAAAGAGCGAGAGCGAGAGAGAGAGAGAGAGAGAGAGAGAGAGAGAGAGAGAGAGCACGTGTGCGCGCAATTAAAAATAGCTGTCGTCATCGGCGCGTCGTAAACCGCTACATAGAAGGCTTTTAATTGAATTTACGATCCATCGCGTCGTCACGCCGGCTATTATCCTCCGCGCGTCATTTTTCACGCACACGCACGCAGCAGCGATACGTCGACGGCGCCGCGCGCGCCTTTCCACGCCTCGGATTACGCCGGATCGTAATTCACCATCACGACGAGCTGTCGTTTCCCAGCCTGCGACTTCTGGGACAACCTGTAGGCGATGTATCGACTGCGCGCGCTCACCGCCGCCGCGCCGCGGAGAGTTGATGCTCCGGCTGGCGCGTTATATCGCGTTTTATTGCCGCGGCGTGCGGATGGCACGCTGTACGAGTAATAGTAACGGAATTTATAGGCGAAAGTCTTACGGCGCTTCTCCACCGCGACGACGGCGGCGGCGGTGGTGGTGACGGCGCAAGCTTTATCGACACGTTGTTATCTTTATTTACTCGCGCGCGTCCAGATTCCATTTCAGATATTTACGAACTTGTCTCGCCGTTCTCTCTTTCTCTCTCTCTCTCTCTCTCTCTCTCTCTCTCTCTCTCTCTCTCTCTCTTTCTCTCGCTCGCTCGTTCGCTCTCGCGTCGCGTGTGTCGTCGTTTTATCGAAGATCCGCCTGCGCGCGATTGCGCCCTCCGCCGTTCGCATTGTTGCCGGTCGGGAAATCGCGCTGCTCGCGAGTCGAATTCCGATTGATCAGATTGATCGGTTAATATCGCGGCAAAATTGTCGCAAAATTTCCCCGCTCGCTCCCCTTTCCACGCTGCGCAAGGAAGTCGCAGCGGTGCTCTTCCTGAGAATTGATTTGCCCGAAAGACGCGAGCGAGAGAACGGCGTGGTGGTGAGGGTGGCGGAAAGGACCACCGCCGAAGAAGACGAAGATTAGGACATTCCGCGGGGAGGAGGGAGAGAACGAGCTTCTCCCTTCGCCGAAAGGAGACATTTTAATTTACGGCCCCCGTTGAGCGTCGACGAATTCCATTTTCACGCGGCGACGCCGCGTCGCTCGCTCCCACGGATCTCTCTCGTCGATCGGATTCATATTGCGGAGAGGATAAAGAGGAATGAGCGTCGGATAGAGTGTATATCCTCGCCGTCGAAGAGGGAAGCGAAAGCAAGCGGGAGAAGGGAATCGCGACGATCGGTCGGTCGGCCGGCCGGCTTTCGGCGCGCCGCCAAGCATTTTCGAGTCGTCGCGCGACCGCGTCATCTCGCTTAAATAATTTCCCCGAATCCTAAATTCATCGTCCCCCTGAGGAGTCCTAACACTTCGATCGTCATGTCGATCTCCATCGATATTATTTTCAAGCTCAATTGACGCTTGGCTAATTAAAGGTACGACGAAAAAATCCAATTCGCGATGCACGTGTTCGTCAGCTTTGTGCCCTTCCTTTTTTATTCGCTACACGCAATTGTTCCCGTTCGAGCGATAAACCAACCAGACGCGGAAATATCTCTCAATGTCGCTCGGCCATCGGTCGTCCCCGTGTAGCAATCAACGCGTTAAATTAAGACGAGCCAAAGGAGCATCGCGCGTGAGAAGCGACGCGTCGAAGAGAGCTGAATTACCTTTCCCTGAAGGGTGAAGCCTGACGAATTAATCGGGAAACGCCCGTCGCGTCGCGTCGCGTCGCGTCGCGGCGAGACAAGCCTGGATTTATTCGGATTCCTCACGATTCCGCTGTTCCTGCCATGCCAGCGCGTCTAGATACGAACGCGCGATAGAAGATAGTCTACCGACCAACGTCGTCCCGTTCCAACGTTGCCTCCGCTGTGAGATGGTCGTTGCTTTCGCAGCGTGTCAAACGTTCGTCGCTACTCGCTTTCTCATTCGTCTCGTCTCAATGTTGGGCGTGTCAATCTTATCTCGTGCGATCTCACGTGTAACGGCGCCGTTGTTATCGGAATGTGTCGGGATTAATCACGGCGCGCGCGGCGCGACTCCGCGTCGCACGCACACCGATAGAAACTTCCCGCCGATGATGACGACGACGACGACGACGACGACGACGACGACGACGACGACGTCGGGGACCACGAGGACGAGAAGTCGAGGCGCATGAAAGCTCGACATCGTTCCCGCGTTCCCTGCGTGCGAGCCGGTGCGGAACGAGCACGAGGAACACGTCGAGCGCGATGTTTTATCGAGGACCTCGATTTCTCTTTCTCTCTCCCCCTTTCCTCCGGTCGCACGCACCCCTTGATCGAAGGTATCGCGTCGTGTTCTGGCCGATTATCCCCGGAGGTCGATGCGCGTCGCGGGTAAACAGGGACCCGGAGGTGGATCGGGCTCGTTTCCGGTGCGTGGGCGAGCAAGCAACCGGCTGAAATTCGAAGGGTGCACCTTTAAGGTGGAAGTCCGCCGCAACGGAGGACGAAGAACAATGGGGAGGCTGGATGAAGGGGTGCCAGGTCGCTTCGGGGATGGCAGAGAGGGAGAGAGAGAGAGGGAGGGAGAGAGAGAGAGAGAGAGAGAGAGAAAGAGAGTCTGAGTGCTCAGGCTTCTTCGTGGATGAGAACGCGGGAGAGAAAGGGTGGCGAGAGAACTCCGAGGGTGGCTAATAGAAACGAAGGGGGCCTCTGCCTGTCGTCGAGGAACAAAGCCATACAGGTGCTATCGGCGTTGCGAACGATCGCGAGTGTAAAAAAGGGAGGGAGCGAAAGAAAGAGAAGGCAGAGAGAGAGAGAGAGAAGCGATCGATGCGCGATATCGAATCGATTGCTCGCCGTCGGAAGAGGGTGACCCCGTTGCCGAAAAATTTGTCGTCGCCTCCCGAAGACAGAATTTTCAACTGACAATTTTGCAAAGTTAAATGCGATTACGGAGATATTAAATAAATATCGCACCACAATCACGGGCACGCCATTTCGTTCGTAAAACTGTCGGTCGCAGCTGAACGGGACGCGATGCACAGAGAAAGCGAGAGAGAGAGAGAGAGAGAGAGAGAGAGAGAGGAAAAGAGAAAGAACGCGGAACGGATCGCCACGAACGCGCGAACAGGATTCTCTGCCGGGCGAGGATGAGAGGGTGATAATTCGACTATCCCCCGTAATCTGTGTAGACGGCTTTGAGGAATTCTACGAGGCTGTGAAATGCGCGAGATCGCCGATGAACGAGGAGATCCGCGATGGCACGCTCGGTATTCGAAATAAGAAATACCCTCGGATCTCCCCCTGGTTTCGCCGGCACGACGACGACGACGACGACGACGGCGGCGGTGGGGGCGACGGCTCGGCAATCGAACGAATAAGAAATGAGTGTGCATTCCTCAATCAGTCGATATTTACCTAGAAAGCGCCGGCAGAGATTCTCCTCCTCTCGCCGCGGGAACACGGCGAAGAATCTCCAGCGCGATCATCTCCATCCCTCCCGGCGAAACTGTCCATTTATTAGCTGTTCACAATCTACCCCGCGCTCTGGATTCGCCACTCGGCTTTGCGATATTAATTACGCTCTCGCGGGGATATCGAAGTCACACCTCACCGGGAGAGATCACCTGCCGGCGACGGCCGGGAGAAATTGCAGAACCGCCGATTATCGTTGCGAGTATAAGCGGCCGGATCTCACCTTTAATCGTCGCGGCTCGTTAAACGTTATCCCAGCAGCCGCTGCCGCGCGCGCGCCTCGTAAAATTGCGGACGCGGAAGCGAAATAATCGTGCGACACGGAAGATTGCGTTTTTTATTTAAATCCCACTCGCACGCCGTTTCCCGCGGTCCGTAATAACGACCGGCGGGGGCCGAGTGTATTTGTCCGTGGCGAATTAATTCCGCCGGGGGAGAGGAAAAAAGAGAGGAGAAATTAAATACTCGCGCAGGACGAGCCCGCGCGATAAGCCCGGTGGTGGGGGGGGCGTGTATCCCGCGACGCGCCGCTGCTTCGCGAATGATAAAGCGCTCTCCCCGCCGCGTCCTCCGTCGTCGTCCTCGTCGCGATAGCGCGCGCACATTCGCCGTAATCGATCTCGCGCGGCGCGCCGAGAGATTCTCACACGTCTTCCCCGGCATTCGGATCGTATTCCAGATAGGCCAACGGCATTGATCGCAATATCGCGTATCCGTGTTGGATATTGCGCCGCGTGGGACGAATAAGCAAAGCGTGACTGCCGCGCGGCGTCGCCGTGCGTCCCTCCTTCTCTCGTTGTCGTCGTCGTCGTCATCGTCGTCGCTCGCGAGAGATGCAGCGTGAGACGCTGGCAGCGCGCTCGAGCGTCGCGCGGCCTTGACGACTTACTAGTAAGGCGGAAATTGAATTAGCGGCTGAGCATTAGGATGCTTAGGCGGCTCGACAATCTCTGATCATCTGTGCGACTTCGCATCTTCGCGACGTTTCGCGGAGTCATCAATGTGACGGGCGGAAAAATCGCGTGAGAGAAAGAGAGGGAACGGGCGAGAGGATAGGAAATATCGGTTCCACGCGGGGAGAGATGAGGAGTGAGAATCCCGAGGACGATTTTCTATGTTGATATCCGCGAGCGCGTTCAAGATTCAACGAAGACGAGGAGCCCATTATCTCGCTCGGGCCAGGCTGCGCTTGACTTCGCTCACGGACTCGATCTCGTCTCAAGCGTCGTCTACAATGGGGCAGCAAGCAGTAAGAAGTAAGCGTGAACAGTAAAAAATGGACCAACCACAGTCGATTATTTTTGTCATAATCGACTGTGATTGGTTTATTTCTTACCGCTCAACACTCGCGGGAGTGACTCTGATTCTGCCGCTGAAGCGGCAACATTGACGTGACAGGAGTGCGGCGGAACGGCGGCGCGTTCAATCCGCCCGACGTTTATTGACGATTAAATCAGCGTCGTGTCGCCGCCGCCGCCGCCGCCGCCACACGCAGCAGCGCGACGCTCTGCAGAGGCGCGAATTGAATTCGCAAATTACGTCTCGCGTAAATTGCCACGACTGTCTTTAATCCTCTCCCCGCCCTTTGCCGCCGTCCTCCCTCAATGAGGAGCGCGAGCACCGTCCCCCCCGGCTGGATTCAATAGTCGTAAAGGGTAATTCGCGAATGTCCATCCACGAGCACGTCGTAGCGGAATCTCTTACGGCACATTAACTTCAAACATCACCTACTCGACCAAAATCACGACCGGATGTGCGGAGAGGACGTTCCCCTCCTCCTCCTCCTCCTCCTCTGGCCTAGCGCTAAGCGCTAATCGATAGTCGCGTCGAGGGGGTCACGGTGCGATTTACATGCCGGGCCCGATTTAAATCAGTCGCCGGCGACTGATCGTTGCGAGCGACTCGTTGACCGCCATCGGAGAATCGTGACAAAAAGGACTCATCGAGCGAGTCCGCGAACGAATCCGTCGAGCAGCCGAGAATCCTTTCACCTGATGAGGCGCGAAACGAATCGGCGGACGCGCGACTTTCATCGATCGCAGAGAAATTCAAACGGTGATTAACAATTCGCGTTATATATCGCGTGAACGATTCTCGCTAAATGAAATTCTCCGGCCGCTAGCGCGCCGCTGATCGAATCTCGTGCCCTTTTAACGGTTCTAAAAGGACCGTTCGGAGGTGGTATCCTCTCGAGGACACGCCTCACGGATTTTTTTCCCGGCCATTAAGAGGGTGCGTCCGCTTTGAATTCGAGTATCTTAAGTAATTACCAAAGATAATTCGATGAGGGGTCCCTAAAGCCGCCGTGAAGAGGCCAGCGCGGCTGGCACCGAGTCGAGGCAATGTCGAGAGGATAGGATAAGGTCGGAGGTCGTTTTGAAGGGGACCTCGGTGTAAGGAGCACGTTTATAAAGAGCACAAGAGAGTCTCTCGTCCGATCGAGAAAGACGGGACGAACTCTGGCACCGTCGAAAAGACGTTTCTTGTGTCTCTCTCTCTCTCTCTCTCTCTCTCTCTCTCTCTCTCTCTCTCTCTCTCTCTCTCTCTCTCTCTCTTTGTCCCCCCTCTCTCCCTCTCTCTCTCTCTCTCTCGACGACCTGCGAGACGTCCGGAAGAATGATTTGAGAAAATCCTCGAAAATTTCTGAAAGAATCCCGATGCCGCGAACTTTGCGGATTCTATTCATGGGGTGCGGTGTCGTGTGATATTAGAACTTCTCTCCGCGCATACCTCCCCCCCTCCTCGCCCTCCAGCTCTCGCGCTCACTTACGGTGAAGTCGAGATCGGAGACGGGACGAAATAATTTTAGCCGTCGAAGCCGAGTCCTTTGTCTTCCGAGGAACAAAGAGACGGGACGCGGCGCCGCCGACGACGATGACGACCGACCACGACGACGACGGCAACAACGACGACGACGACGAGGAGGACGAAGTAGCGCGTTGGGCGGAGAGTTTACCTTGATTAAAATTGTTTTAATAACGCGGCGAGATGCCTTGAGCCGCTCAAACAGGCACCGCGCCGCGCCGCGCCGCGCCGCGCCTCGCCGCCGCGGAATCGCCGCGCGAAATAACGCGACGGTGTCTCGAACATAAGCGGTCTCAATTATGGCGAAATTTGTGCAAACGTCGTTGTCGTCACTTTACGCGATTCAGCTGTTTGTTCAGGAAGCAGCGTACGTATCTCTTTTTTGCCTCGACGTAAAAAGCGATCGCACGTTTCATCAGACAGATCAGACCCGCGGAGACTGCAATTCGCCACGGGGGAATGTCGCTCCTTCGTCTCCGTTTAACAAATCCCGACTGCGTCGTTCGCGTATTACATCCTCCGCGAGATTAGTCCGCTCACGACGACGTCGTCGTCGTCGTCGTCACTCACGTGGGAGTCGAAGGAAAGAGAGAGAGAGAGAGAGAGGAAGGGGGGAGAGAAAAGGAGAGAGATCGCAGGCAGCAGCCGCCGTCGAGCCGATCCCGAGGCACACATCAATTAATCCGCGAGGCGCGGCTTCGACGCGGGTGAGCTCCGCCTAGCCGCGCCGCGCGGTTCGATCGCGCGCGCGATTAAATAATAAATTGCAATTATTTCGGGCATAATCGGTAGCGGCAAGGCGGCATCAATAATTGGGCGTCTAAACAACGACGACCGCGGCTAATTAACGGGCGCGCGCTACTCTAATGGCGCGGCGTTAATTATTCCCCTTGCGATAATTATTGTATCAATTATCCCGATCGTCGATTGTTTAACAATCGCAAAAATCACGCATCGGCATCCCCGCCTTCTCCCTGCACGAGCGACTATCAATATCAAATTGTTCGTGAAATCCCGCCGTTAATATTCATCTCTAGAACGCGCGCGCGCGCGCGCTCTCCGTCGCTCGTCTTCGCTCCGATGATTCTCACCTTCTCTCGCGCGACTTCCTCCGATTTATTATTGCTCTCTCTCTCTCTCTCTCTCTCTCTCTCTCTCTCTCTCTCTCGCTCTCTCTCTGTCTGAGCTGTCTCGCGCTTTCTTCTCTCCTTTTTGCCTGCCGACTCGGCCAGGAGAATTGTCCTTCTCCTTCTCCTCTTCCTCCTCCTCCTGCTCGACGTTTCAACGTCCGTCTCGACCGCGCATTTCGGCACGACCGCGATATTATTGCGGTCACGCCGAGAGCGATCCGCTCTTCGCGGTGGTCCGCTCGTTAAAAACCTCCTCGACGCGTATTCGGCGACAGTCTCAGGCACGGATCACGAGGAGGAGACGTCGAGGCCGGATAGTGAGAGACGTGCGGAGAAGAGGAGAAAGAAGAAGAATGGCGGGAAGAAGGAAGGGAAGGAGGAAAGGAATTATTCCGCGATTTTGCCCTCGTCACGTTACGGGCTGATACACGTCCAACATCGCAAGGATAATCGCGGGACGGGGATTAGCGTGGAATCTCGTGCGATTTCTCCGCGACGGAATTACGCGATACGTCGCGCTCGAGCGTGGCCGGTTAGCCAGGAAAGCCGACGTGTCTGCGTGACGGAGCGACGAGAGTGATACGCGGCGCGTGTCGTTCGACTAATAAATACGCAATGAAGCTGATAAGTAAAGAAGATGGAGGAAAAAAAAAAGCGAGAGAGAATCACGGTATCTCCCCGTTCTTTCCCGTCGCGGGTGTAACTTCGGGCCGCGATCGCGCCGTAGTTTCTTCCTGACGAAACCCGTTTCTCGACGCCTTTTGATATTGATTTATGGACGAATATTTTCGGCCGCGGGCGGCAAACGAGAAATTATTGCCGAGAGCGAATAATTTGCGCTCTCGCGACGGGCTTTGCGGTAAATTACAGGGAGAGAGCCGGATCCGTTTCGATACGGCCCTGACGGAAGGGCCGACGTTTTATGGACCTGTCGCGGACCATAACGCAATCTCGGCACCGTATGCTCTCCCGTTAAAAAGAGCAGCAAGCTCCGATGCGTATCAGAACGCCATTTGCGCTCCTGTTTACGGCGTATTTCCTTTCTCTCTCTCTCTCTCTCTCTCTTTTCATTCTCTCTTTCTTTTTCTCTCGCTCCCGCTGTCAGTTCGTTTTTTCACGTCGCGAAACGAGCAGCGCTTTGCGCCTTTTGATGCGCTCTGCCCGTAGTTCCTGCGATTTTTCGCCGCGGGGAGCCTCGCCCTGTGTTTCACGCACGCCCGTCTCCCCGCACTTTTATGCACGCCGATCGCATCTCACCTCACTTATCCCCCCCCCCAATATCGGATCACGGAAAATCGACCTGATATCGCACGGGATCAATTTGCCGATGCAACGAAGAAGAAAAACAAACGTGCGCAATTTCTTTCCCACCTACCCTCGGAAGCTGTAGACTCGCGGGCGACAATGGGACCTTGGAATCATCGCGAAATAAACGACGACGAGAGAATTAATAACACTTTGATGGCTGCACATTTTGCTCGTTGACTGTCACTTGACGCCGGCACCCGACTAGAAATTTTGATCAGGTTCACCTAACATTGATAAGGACCTAATAGAGTGAACGAAAGGTAATCCTAAGTAAGTCAGTCTTTACAATGTCCTAACGACAAATGAGTAAGGAAGACTTTTATAAGGTTATAATGATTGGGTCCACATTAGGACCTTAATGTACCAACCTAGTATATGATATAATATGGTCCGGTTAATCAGGTCCTTGTCGAGATCTTATTCATTGTGCCTAATATGATTTGCATTATCAAGTTTTAATAAAACAATTTTTGGGTGTCGTTTCCAAATATAAAGATGTTTGCATTGAAAAAACACTTCAGATCACTTGAATATATTTGTAAAATGCTATAGAAACTATCCTGTTTTAGCAGTCAATAAATAGTTGTAAAATTAACGTGACATGCAACTTTTCTCTTTAACACTACTTTATGTCTCGTCACCTTGTGATACTTTATGTCTCGTCACCTTGTGATACTTTATGATCTTGTATGATATTCATTTTATATTTCTTTTCCGAAATATTTTACAGGTATGCTCAAGCGATCTGAAATATTATTTCATGCAAATATCTTTTTATTTGGAAATGACATGAAAGAATTCTCAGCGTGTCATTACTTATTTCTAATGTCATCATCCAATATAACCGTGGTGAGTAATCAGGAACCATAATTTAAAAAAAAAAAAAGAGAACGTAATAAGGATTCTCAATAAGGTAACTCAATAAGAACCTGACTATGAATTCTTACTGGTCTTACTAAGGTCCTGATATCCACGCTGCGTTACACGACTTACTAGGACTCGATGGTATTACCTTATTGGGACCTGATGTCCAAATGAGGTTAACCTGATCAGGATCATGGGATAAATTTCTAGTCGGGTATCGCTCGCGTAAGTCCTACCCCCCCTAACGCCGGCGCTTTTTCCTCAGCTTAATTTTTCTCAGCATTTTATGAGAAAACTGCGCTGAAAATCCATCTTTATCCTTATCGATTTAAATTTAATTTATTTTTAATTTTTTTTTAATCACCTGAGCGTGACAGAGCGGTAACGCAGTCGGCAAAACTGCTCCGCCGCGCCGTGGCTCTGCCACGCGCCTCGGAGTCCTTCAATATTGTACGTAAGAAGACCCGTTAAATAAACCCGACGTTCATCTATATATACATAGACGTGAGGAGACGCGAAGAGCGCGTCGGCGGCAGTCGAAATCATTTCCCCCTCCCCCGGCGAAATCGTTTTCGAGGAAAACCCCTTTACAGAGCCGAATTAAGACACGAAACTGCGCACTCGACGACCCCGCGCATATCCGGTGGCCCTCACACCATTAGTCGCCACGGTTACGGAAACAAAATAATTAGGGGAAGAAAGACAGAAAGAGGGGGGGAGGGAGGGAACGGAGCTACGGCTGAGAGCGAACCCTTCTTCCCACCTGTGCCGAAAGGGACAAGGTTTCGGGGTAGCCCGAGTCGCGTAATCGCGTAAACCCGCCGCCTCGGGACGACAACTTCGTTTGAGCGTTGTTCTCAATTATGCTCGCGTTAATCGCCGTTGTTTTCGCGCACATCGCCGAGAAAGAGAGAGACAGAGAAAGAGAGAGAACGAGCGCGCACCCACGGCTGATGTGATTAGCTCTCGCGAATCGGCAGCGCCGAAACGAGACGACGACCCCGACGACGACGACAGTCGTTTGCTCGGAGTCGTTTGCTTTCATGAGAGGGAGGCTCTCCCCCCCCCCTCCACCGTCCGTCGTCTATCGTTTTCGCCGTCGGCGGACACGCAATCTAATTTTTGAGGGACGACATCTGCGACGACGCTCACAGCCGCTCGCGCGTGCCTCGCGCCGTATCGCGTCTTCCGTTTAAACGGGGGACGACGACACGTAATCGCCGGTCCGTGATAAACTCATATCGAGTTCTAACGAGTTGCCGAGATCCCCGAGACAAGATAGGACTCCGTGAAAAGTACTCATGATTGTGCGCGGTAATTGAGCGGCCTTTGCGCGTGATGTTGCCGGCGCGGCGCACGACGAGGAGAGTGTATCGTTAAGAACAGCCCGGCTGAGAAACGAGACCTTGCGTCTGCAAAATTACCCGTCTTCGAGCTCTTTTACTTCGACGAGTCGGATATTTCTTTGTCTTTCTCTCTCTCTCTCTCTCTCTCTCTCTCTCTCTCTCTCTCTCTCTCTCTCGACTCGAGAGGGAGTTCGTGCGCGAAGAGACGGGCTTGTTTGTCGAGAGACTCGATAGAAGAGAGACACCTTGTACCTTTCGATCGTCCGAAAGTGGAGTGGAATTTCTCAGACAGTCTCGCGAAAAGTCGCGATCTCGCGCGAGTGGAGACCGTCACTTTTTCGACTTCGTAGTTCGGCTTGTCCGACGGACGGGTCCGGCTTCTTCTCGGACGAGGGTGAAAGTTGCCACGGCGCGGGCGCTCCGCTTTGCGAGAGATAATACAACAGGTTACTTTACACAGCCGGACGCGCGTCGGCGCCGGCAAAAATCTCCTCGCGGTTCGGCGAGATCGGGGACGCGACGGGAGAGAAGCGACGGAGCGAGAAGCCGCGCGAAAATGACGGCGACGCCGCGCGCGTTTCGCGAAATTCCTCTCGTCGTGGCCGCTCATTATCACTCGTAAAGATGCCGTAAGGCAGCGGCGACGGCGGCAGCGACCACCTGCAGCGGGAAAAACGGACTAATAACATTAACCGCCTGTAAAAGAGCTCGCTCGCGTAAACGGCGACTCGTAAATTCGCCGCTCGTGCGGAAACCGCGCGCGATGTTTTGCGCCGCTCGACCCAAAGTCGCGCACGTTCTCTCACGCCATTTTTCCGTGCGGCCCGTAACGATAATTGGCTTCCGCCAGAGAGGCAGAGAGAGAGAGAGAGAGAGAGAGAGAGAGAGAGAGAGAAAGAGTAATCGACGCGATTAGAGCTGGAAATGCGCACGACTCTCGAGTTTGCGAAAGCCGTCGCGCGCGCGCGATAAAGGTATCCTATCAATTAAAGTTCCTCGAACGCCAAATTATCCAGCGAATACGTCTCCTGTGGTGCGATTTTTTAACTCGTTATAGGAGTTAACGACAGTTTCGTTATCGTTGCGCAGCTTTTTTACGGTATACAAAAGTTGCGCAACGATAACGAAAGTGTCGTTGACTCCAATAACGAGTTAAAGAATCGCACCACTGGCGGCGATTCGCCCCTCTCGTCCTATCAGAGAGATCGCTGACTGTCCCCGACGACATGACGAACGTATGCAAAACACGCGTGCATACCTCCTCATCGTAAATAAATACCCCATTACGCTGCAGAGCGCGCGCGCGCGTGTGTGTGTGTATGTGTGGTAACAAGCGGCGTATAAAACAAAATGGAACGTAATAATACGACAACGCGATAACAACACGACGGAACGTGATACGCGCGAGAATATGTGCCGCAGCGCGCTAAAGTTCGCTGATTAGCGCGACGCGCGGCGTAACGTAACGAGCAAGTAGATACACCGCGAGCGCCGCGGCGGCGACGGCGGCCGCCGAGAAGGTTAACGACGCGCACGATTCGGCGTTCTGGCTTATGTTAAGCAGACGCGGCCGGCTGCCGGATAATGGCTGCGCTCGTGAAAGTGCTCGAGCGGCTGCGAAAGGGTCGTCGATGCCTCTTCAAGGTGGCGGGCGCAAAGTGAATTACCGGCGTCGTTGAGCCGTGAAAGCGGGAGCGAGAGCGAGCGAGAGAGAGAGAGAGAGAGAGAGAGAGAGAGAGAGAGGAGACGGTGGGCGAAGCGGATAAGTAGATAACACGATTAATGCACAGGCACAACGGACCCTCCTCGGCTTTCCGGGAGGCGCGGGATCAGCCTTAACGCGTTAGGCCGTCGCGAGGATCAGCGGAACACGATCCGGCGCGTCGTGTCGCGTTGAACACGTGTCGCGCATTTATGAGAGCGCGAGCGCGCGCGGCCGACGCCAACCTGCCGCTTCGCGGGGATTTTCTTTTTATTTTCACTTTCGTGCGCGATTTAACACGCGAGCTATGGCTCTCGGCCGGAGCCCGAGGAGGAAGCGGCGCGCCGCGGATTTTACGGCGGTGTTTAAGGCGACGCGAGCGGCGCGCCGTAAATAATCGGGCACGTTTGTAAGCCGTCGAATTACATTTGCATCTGCAAAGAGCCCGCGACCGGGAAAGGGAAAGGGAAAGAGAAAGAGAGAGAGAGAGAAAGAAAGAGTAAGGAGGAGAGAGGCAGGGAGGACGAAACGGTCTCCCTCCGACGACCGGTGGCTTTCGGACGCGCTTTCGTACGGCGAAGGAGGTGGATTTATGCGAGCGTTCGTTAGCGATGATATAGTAGCGTATCGTATTACGGTATACGCGCGGGGTCTTAGCCGGAAGTGCGTCCGTCTGTGCGCGAGCGGGCGAGCAAAGGACAAGATTGAGGAGAAGAAGACGGGCAAGGTCCGCGAAGACGCGAGGCTTTCCAATCGGCGAGCTTGGGAAATCGAGGCGGTGGACGAGAGAACGGCCGCCTTGCAGTTTTCCATATTTGCTTATCTGCGGAGAGTCAGACGGGGATTTTAACGCGAAACGGCAATGTGCAGTCCGAATTTCGGCTCGGAGAGCAAGTCCGCAGAGGGGGGAGATCAGGTTGCTGCGAAACATCAAGCTAATTTCCCGGCATTTTCCATCGAGATTTCCCGCCAGAAGTCGTCGCGAGACCTCTGACCCGACTAGAAATTTTGATCAGGTTCACCTAACATTGATAAGGACCTAATAGAGTGAGTGAAAGGTAAAATCCTAAGTAAGTCAGTTCTTATAATGTCCTAACGACAAATGAGTAAGGAAGACCTTTATAAGGTTATAATGATTGGGTCCACATTAGGACCTTAATGTACCAACCTAGTGTATGATATAATATGGTCCGGTTAATCAGGTCCTTGTCGAGATCTTATTCATTGTACCTAATATGATTTGCATTATCAAGGTTTAACAAAACAATTTTTGGGTGTCGTTTCCAAATATAAAGGTGTTTGCATCGAAAAAACACTTCAGATCACTTGAATATATTTGTAAAATGCTATAGAAACTATCCTGTTTTAGCAGTCAATAAATAGTTGTAAAATTAACGTGACATGCAACTTTTCTCTCTAACACTGCTTTATGTCTCGTCACCTTGTGATACTTTATGATCTTGTATGATATTCATTTTATATTTCTTTTCCGAAACATTTTACAGGTATGCTCAAGCGATCTGAAATATTATTTCATGCAAATATCTTTTTATTTGGAAATGACATGAAAGAATGCTCAGCGTGTCATTTCTTATTTCTAATGTCATCATCCAATATAACCGTGGTGAGTAATCAGGAACCATAATTTGAAAAAAAAAAAAAAAAAAAAAAAAAAAAAAAAACGTAATAAGGATTCTCAATAAGGTAACTCAATAAGGACCTGACTATGAATCCTTACTAAGATCCTGATATCCACGCCGCGTTACACGACTTACTAGGACCCGATAGTATTACCTTATTGGGACCTGATGTCCAAATGAGGTTAACCTGATCAGGACCATGAGATAAATTTCTAGTCGGGCAAGAGATCCGAGCCGATGTCGCTCGTTTCCTCAACGCAGTCGTCTCGTTTCGTATTCTACCCGACGAGCCTGACGGAGCTTTTGCAGCGACCAGCTGATAGATCGAGTCGGCGGAGATAAGCCGCGCCGAGAAATTAGCAGCGATTACGCGAGGACGCGTCGCTGCTCTTTCCGAAGCGACACGGCGCAGCATCGCGGCCGCGATAACGAGCAAAAGCTCGGCCGATAGTATCGCCGTCTCGCAATCAGGCTCGATTAATTGCAACGACATGATAACCGCGAACACAATGAGCCCGCGCGCCGCGGGAGGCGCGTTCTCCTCGGCGGCGGTGCACGTGCGTCCTGCAGGCAGGTGGGTGATGCACCGGCTCGCTCGCTCGCACGCACGCACGCACGCACGCACACATGCACGCACGTCGCGCTATTTATTGCCGCCGATAAAGCGCGCACGCCGCTGCCGCCGATTGTGCGATCGCGCGGTAATTGCGACATCGATCGTTTCGGCCCGCGCTCGTTTAATCCACAAAGCGTCCCGTAAGATCGTTTCGCCGCAAGAACGACATGTCCGACGCGAGCGGAAAATGCAAGGCTGTGTGAGAGCCGGCAGGCTTGTTGCTTAATTGCATTACCATTGATCATTATCGACCTCGCGGTTTTGCGTTTCTATCGGTCAGAGAGATTGATCGATTGTAAGAAAAATTCACAAATAACTCAATCGCGCGGCGAATACCAAACGGGAGACGCGATATCGTCGCTGCGACAAATAAGTAAGAAGACTCGTATGAAAATCGTTAATTTTACAATTTGTCGAGAGAACTTCTCGGCGGCAAGATCGAAGCCGACTTCGCTCGGGAGACCGCGCGCAGCCTGAAAGTGCAAACGAGAGAAATGCATCGTCCGACTGAACCTCGGAATTGGAACGGCGCGGCTGTAAACTGTTATCGGCGCGCTCTCGGCTTTATGCTTCTTTCGAATCGGTCCAGATATAAATTATTATCGGGGACATTCTCGATTACGCTCGCGGC
The DNA here is from genome assembly GCF_003227715.2 of Harpegnathos saltator. Taxonomy (NCBI): domain Eukaryota; kingdom Metazoa; phylum Arthropoda; class Insecta; order Hymenoptera; family Formicidae; genus Harpegnathos; species Harpegnathos saltator. The sequence goes on along the minus strand of NW_020229877.1, from coordinate 552,861 downwards.
TGAAATTCAACGAGTCCCCGGCAAAATGAAATTCCGCAGCCCGCGCGCGGCTCTCGCGCAATTCATCGCCGGATACCATTTGGCGCAACGGCGTGACGGGGACCGTGCGCACAGTTCCGGTTGTCCTGATCTATTACCCGGCCAGGACCGGCGATACCATCGTGATCCGCGTTTAATCAGATTAATCCGTCCGCAATTACAGATAATTGCAGCCTGGCATCGCTCCGCGACGGCTCTATTACGTTCCAGTTTGTTCTTCCATTTGTTATCATCTCCGACGGCGCCGTCCGCACAAACACAAACGTCTGGCGGCTGAAGCGAGAAAAGTAGGAAGGACACGTCGCACGAGCCAGCCAACGCGCGTCGGTCCTCGAGATCCAGGAATCCTCCCCGCGACGACGACGACAATGAAGGACGATAACAACGATCACAAAACTCTTATACAACACGCAACGAGAATGCGAAGGAGCGGAGAAAACAATTGTCTAAAAACAACGAAGGCGACGGCGACTTTCAAAAGAGTTGACGGCCGAAGGACGTCAGGCAGAAAGGCCGAGCACAAAAGAATCATCAACGCAGCGATTTTGCAGGTAGGCCCGTTTTCAGGCACCCCCTTCCAAAGCGGCCGCGAGTCTCCGCTCACTCAGCAGCACACAGCAGGAGGACCTCGATCAACACTTGCCGCGACTTTGCGCAAATCGGCACCATCGGCGATCGATCGTGCGCGACAACGAGCGCGCATGTACCGGAGAGCCTTCCGCTTCCGCTGGCGAGCTCACGGAATTTCGCGGAAGCAATTTGCTCGCGGTTGTGGAACAGAGGAAAAGAGAGGACAGAAGTGTTCTTCTTCTTCTGCCCCCCCCCTCTCCCCACCTCCGTCGTCGTCGTTGGCTGGGAGACGCGACACGCGGCCAAACGTCTATAGGTCGATGCACTTTCGAGGATACGCGCGCCGTCAAGTCGAACGATGCACGCGGCAAAGAGGGGGGAGGGCGGAAGGAGGGCAGCGCAGCGCAGCGCAGCGCAGCAGCAGCAGCAGCAGACAAAGGATTGATTACACGGCGATGTTAGGCTAAGGGCAGCGACCTTGCTCACGCCGGCGGCTTATCGACGCTCGATTTAGCTCGATGGAGGCGCGCTCGCGCTCGCACAAAGGGCAACCCTGTACGGAAAATGAAAGCGCGCGCGCGCGCGAGCGAGCGAGCGAGCGAGCGCGTGTGCTGCGAGCAAGAATTTCAATTATCGGCTAACAGATCGATTCGGCTTGCCTATGGCTTCACGCTGCAGCCGCCGCGCCGATGATGAATCCCCTCGTGGACCACGAGCGAGGTCGCCCTCTCGCTGTTTTTGCGTTCTTATCGGCGATATCGACGTCGCCCCGCGCGCGAGGGAGCGGGAGCGTGTGCGAGCAAATTTACGGTTATACCGAACACACGCGCGAATACAAGGGAGCTAGCCGAAATTCGTTTCACGACGGCGGTTCCGCGGGTCCTTTTGTGACGGCGGCGGGATCCTGTCTCTCTTTTTTCCTCTCACGCTCGCCACGGACGATGACACGGCGCGATCGAGCCTGAGGAACGACGAGAGCGAGGGCGTATCTTGGTTAGAACGCGCCGAGGTGTGCTTCCCGCGAGCGGAAGCGGCTTTTATCGGCGACTCGTTTCGTTTTCGCCGCGTCTCGCAAAATTCGCGCTCGAGCAATCCGAGACGAGAGATGACGTCGCAAGCGTCAGCCGATCGCTGATTTTCATCCCCGTCGATAATGTTTTTCTTCGGCGGGAGAAGGATCGGTTTCACGCGATCTCTTGACCAAGTCTCGTCGTAACGATCGAGCAGCGAGCAACAGAGCCGGCCGGAAGGCGCATTCATCACCTGCGCGAGGGGGTGAAGAAGACGAGAGCGAGAATACGCCGGAGGGGGCGAGAGCTCGAGGGCGACATTAGAAAGTACTTTTCGGCTATTTGACGTAAGGATTTACGCGAGAGCGGGCCTCCCGGGCGCGCCTCCGCAGCCACATCTGTTTTTCTTGCGTGTTTGCCTAGCAACTTACAGTTCGGCTTGAAAATTGCTCAAGCCCTTAATCCCGCGAGCTTAGCGGAGCCTATGTTTATAAAGTATCCGAAACTCGACTCCGCGACTAGACGAAGAACCTCGTTTTAAGTCCCTCCGCGATCGGCAGAGAGAGAGAGAGAGAGAGAGAGAGAGAGAGAGAGAGAGAGAGAGAGAGACCGTCTGCGAGGCAAATTTCCCTCGTTCCGCTTCCTTTGTCCGCGTTTCCATACCCGACTTTATTTTGCGCATCGACTGACGCCAACGAGCGAGCGAAAGCTCGACGTGCGACCAAAGAAGCCGATTTCCACTCGAATTGCATTTATTATTCCTGGATCCCTCCCCGAGATCTTCAGGATACTGGATTGGACTAGACTCCTCGGGTGCGCGCGGGCTTTCCCGACGCGTCGCCTCCAAACACCCGCGGAAGAAACTCCCCCCCGCCGATCGTCACCAACCACCGCCGGCATTTTTCATCCGCGACCGCTCTCTTTCCGCCGAGCTGACGAGACGAGCGCGATAATCGCTCTCACTCTCACTCTCGCTTTCGCTTTCGCTCTCGCCCGGCCCGATCTAGAGATACGTCGGCCGCCGCGAAAGAGATACCACCTCAGAGGCAGAGACAGAGATGCGCACACACCGTCGCACAGTGGGATGTTTGTATCAAAAAGTTAGCCAAAATTATCTTTTAACGAATTTCGGTTTAAAACGTGCTACTAATTATATATATATATATATATATGATCATTATATGTACGAGGGCAGTCTAAAAAGTTCTCGGCCTAACAATGAAAGAACATTCTTTTGCCGTGAAATATGTTTCATTTTTCAATATAATCTCCTGATACTTCAATACATTTATTCCAACGTTTTTCCAATAATCCAATACCATCATTAAAGTGTGATTCCGGAATGTTCTTTTCGCTCTGATGTATCCAAGTGGTGGATCCAAGTTTCATCAACAGTTGTGAAACGACGCTTGAAATCCATTTTTGATTTTGCTTAAAACGATCCAAACGCGCTTGAGAAATACGCATTCGAATGCGTTTTTGGTCAATTGTTAGCAAATGCGGCACCCATCTTGCACAAAGCTTTTTCAACTGGTGCTACTACGTACTCGTACTCGAATGATTTGGCAGATCGAATGAAATTTTACATGGGTTTATATCATGGGATGCCACTTTCCAATACAATTATAGTTTGACAGTTTCTAATGCTATGTATGTGTCAGGTCGAGAACTTTTCAGACTGCCTACGTATGATTATTATACAGATTTCGTATAAATTTTCATGAAATAACGTGCAAATATATATGTAAAAATATTTTAATAATTAAGAAAGCATAATATTGCACTTCAGTAAGTATTCAACAAGACAAACTCCAAATTTCTTCATCTAATGAGTGTATTCCATCCTCAGAATCAACGTCATTTTCATCTATTGAAATATCTCCTCTTCTTAGTGTGGCGTCTGTGAGAAGCATATCCAATGTTTCCTTTAAAAATGGTTTAGACTTCTTTCTTGGTACGGGTCTTATATTTCAGTCAGTAACGGATCAGAACTTAGAAGTCTGTTGATTATGTCCATATTGCGAACAGAAATAAGAAAAACAAAAAGAAACAAAAGGAAACTTCATGTTTAAGCAAACCTTTGGACGAAATCTAATTTACGTTCAGGGAAATAAAAGTAATTACTAAAACTACATCCGCGGTTTACCGCGGCTAATTCTTTCTGATATCTTATCCTGAGAGATTACTCTCTCATTTCATCCAAGAAACGTAACAGGGGATACACCCTGAAGTATAACTAAATCTTTCGAGTTTGACATCGAGAAGGCAAAAAGATACATTATTGAATATTTTCAAAATCGCACATCTACGTGATGACGACATTACAATTCAATTGTAATAAATATAGTCCAAAATGTATCTTAATACTTTCCTCAAAACAATACATCACGAACTATTTCGCGCTGCCACTTCTAAGAACCTGAAAATTCTGATCGAAGATCGTATGTTGTATAAAGCGCTGAGAATTGATGCGTGCAATACGAATAACCAAACCGCTTCTTGTTATCGCGACCGAACGAAAGCATAGCGGCCCACAGATTCCACAGATATTCAACTGTCTAAGACAGTCATTCATGTAGGGCAGGAATGATTCTAAGAAAATTGACTTCTGCCTAGCTTTTCAGGCCAACCCACTGTGCATCGGCGGCAGGGAATCGAGCCGAGGGAAGCCCGCGCGTCGCAAAATCCCGCGGAGCCGTGCGGAAGATAACGTTAATCGCGCAAACGCACGGCTCGCCGATGATACGAAGCCGTAGTCCGAGGGCGCGCGTGCGCCCCAATCGATAGCTATTTATGCACTTAAGAGAGCGGCGCGCCGCGCCGCGCCGCGCGTATCAGCCAAACGGTATATAATCGGCCCCTTCTCGCGCGGCCACTGGCTCGGGAAATCTCACGAGCCGATGACCCGTAGAGCTCTCGCTACCAAGCGCGATGAATCACGACGGTGCCGCGATAGGATTGTTCCTTGATAATCGAGCGTGGCCACGCGAGAGACGGTAAATCATACGCTGCGCACGAGAGCGACCGAGACAGACGGAGCGAAACGAAAAGAGAAACAAGGAGAGCGAGCGAGCGAGAGAGAGAGAGAGAGAGAGAGAGAGAGAGAGAGTGAGAGGGGGGGGAGACGGAGAGGTCCGGTTATCGGTCCATTCGCGTGAACGTCACGCCGTCCGGTCTCGAGTTCAAAAGTCAAACGCTCGGCCGTTTCGCTCGCGTGTAACGATTGGCTTGTCGCTCGCGAATGGAAGACTGTTAATTTAATTGCCCCGCGCGTTCCCGTGCACGCGGATACTCGAGCATCTCTCCTCGAGCTCCTCGGTCTTGAGTCCTGAGCGAAGCTTTGGCTCGGCTTTGGTCTCGGCTTTGGCTCCGGAAAATCGAAAAGCTCACCACCATCGGGATAAACCGCCGCTCGCACTCTCGGCTTTTTTCACTTTTCATCTCTGATTAGAAATTCCACCAATTTCTGGCTTATCCCGGACTCAGGGTAAACGGACGAGCGCGTCTCGACCCCGAATCGACATCGTTACCTCCTCCGCTTTAACGGAGGACCAAACGGATCCACACGAGCGGCGTTCGCGCCGATCCTCGAGATCGCCGACGTCGCTCGGAGGAAGGCAAGAAAACGGCTCGCGTGCTCGGCCCATTCGGCCAATGAGCGTTTCGCCCCTGCTTTTCCTCGAGGAAGCTACCACGAGGAAGCGTGCTCCGCCATGCGATCCGCGGAGAGTGTCCGTCTCGTTGCTCCCTTTTTGTCCTTGAGGGCCGATCGAACGTGAAATTACGCGGTGGTCTGTACCACGTGGAGGAGATAAAGAGGAGGGTTCGGGCGAGAGAGAGAGAGAGAGAGAGAGAGAGAGAGAGAGAGAGAGAGAGAGAGAGAGAGAGAGAGAGAGAGAGAGAGAGAGAGAGAGAGAGATAGAGAGGCGAAAGGGCTGGAGGAGTGTAACGAAAGAGAGAGAGAGAGAGAGAGAGAGAGGATGGAGATGAGAGAAAACAGGAGGAGGACCGGGCAGGATAGTGGAGGACGATAATGTTCGGCCGTGAGCGTTATTCCGCCGTCGGGTGCGCTCGCGCGTTGGGGTTCTTATCCCGCGCCAGGACGACTATTTGTTCCACGCAACGCGTAAATTACCGGCGATCGGGCCGCGGGGGAGGAGGACGGCCAGGAGAACGGCGATGTCGTGGCGAGACGACGTCAGTCACTCGGCGCGTAAACAACAATGGTCCGGCAGCCGGCTAAATTATCCCGTAGCGCGTGATCTACGCATACGAGGATTACAGGAGCTGGTCCGTCTCCCCTGTTCTCTCTTTGCCCCTTTTCCCGCGACGCGATCTGCACGCTAGAACCGCGGCTGAATGTTCATCCCAAATGAGCGAGGAACAAGCGCGCGTCGGTTGCGATCTCGTGAAGGATCTCGGAGCGAGGCAGGACCCATCCATCTCATTCTCTCTCTTTTTCTCTATCGTTTCTGCGATTAATCGAGAGCGAGAGTTAAACGATGTCGCGGCCGACGATCAGCGACTGCGAATTGCTCTCACCGGCGGCGGACGCGCGGAATTTCCGCGCGAGAGGAACTCCGTCCGTAAACGTCTGCCCCGTCACTTCATCCTGCTCTCGTAGAAGCGTCCGAACTTAACTCCCCTCGGAACCTCGCAAGAACATCCCCCCGCGCCGCTCTCTCTCTCTCTCTCTATTCCCTACCTCTTCCATTTCTCTCCGCCCGCCTGTCTCATTCTCTCGCACGCTCCCCCTCGTCCCCCGCCTCCGCGAGTTTCGCGTCTGCCGGAGACGCGTTACGGTCCGAAGGATTCCCGCCGGCCCGCGACCGAGGTTTCCCCGAGGACTCCTCGGGACCTCGGCTGCACCGATCCCCGGCGCAGTGTTCGATGATCTCTTCATCCCGGGCCTAACCGGCTCGGCCTCGTAATTGCCGGCGATCTCCACCCCGTCCGCTCCGGTAGCTCGCGGCGATCTGAGTATCTCGGCTTCGCGAGCCAGGCGAAACTCGGTCCCTCGGTCTAACGAGTGGATAATGGAGCGCTGAGTATTACGAGCGTCGCTTATTACGAGATCACCGGCGGCGGGTAATCTCCTAGCGAATTCCTAGCTACTCGAGCGCGGTCTCGTCGCGACTTGGCGACTCGACGCGCTCTTTTCCGCGAGACGAGGCGAGACGAGACGAGTCTGGGGCGGCTTCTTATCCACCGACTGTATCTGTATTATCCGCTTCGTAGTAATTAGCACACGAGTGACTCGACTCCCGAATTCTCCGGTCACACGACCGAAGCTCCTCTGACTTCCGAGATTCAAATGACGGCCAGATCGGCCTGCCTTTTGCGAGCCTCCTGTCGCGGGCTTATCGCGGGTGTTTCGCCAAGGTTGAGTCTCGCCGAGGATATGAGCCGCCGAGTGCACGGCGGAGGACGAAGGAAACGTTCCGCGAACTCCTCGTGAATATGCATCGCGCAGTGCTCTCGAGCACTGAGCGGCCGCTGCCTCTCTCTCCCTCTCTCTCTCTCTCTCTCTCTTTCTCTCTCACGAACGCTCCTGCTATCTATCTCTGCCGCTTTCCCACTCGGGAATTATTCTCGCAGTCTCGACGACTCAAGCATACCGGGTATATACGTCGCGCACTTTGTGATCCGCGAAAGGCTCGCCGCTAACACACGCGACCGACGCGTCGTCCGTGCAAATTGACGCAGCCGCTGGCTGTTTGCGCTTGTCGCTTTTTCTCGCCGGCCAATTGATTCGAGTGCGAGTGTATTTTCACGCAGGCCGGCCCTCTCGAGGGCCAGGTATGCGAGAGCGGCGCAAGTGCAGCGCGAATTAATGCGAGAGCGGCGCTCTCGCGAGATAAGCGAGCCTTCAAGCACGTCTCTCTCTCTCTCTCTCTCTCTTTCTCTGTAAACGCCGCCGCGTTTCAATTAACCCTTTTTTAACGCCCGACTTTTTTATAAGTGTTTTAAGAATAAAATTTGAGTTTTTTTGAACTGAGACTATAAGTAGCGATAACAAAAAAAAAATTAGAATTTTACATCTTCGAAAAATTACCTTTCCAAGCAGAAACTACTCCCAGAAGCGAAAAATACGCCTGACCCTACCGGTTAAATTTTTTTTTGGTTTTAATAATTTTATATCATACCTAATGGTTGGAAAAATTCCTCGAAACATAAAACTCATATTCAGAATTTGATCTTTATTTACCCGGAGTGGAATTGCATAAAGCATCGAGAGATGCAGTGGGGAATTTTACAGGTTTTGCAAATTATTTTTGTCCTGCTTTGCTTCCCTTTCGAGCTGCACAATTGACAACGTCTTTTAATGTTTTCCTTAACAGGCGTGTGCTTGTTGTGACACTTCCTGATGTACGAAAAACGAAAACCAACAATCGACTTTTAAACGGAAAATGTAAAGTAATAGTCTACGTCTGAACGAATAAATTTGTATTTTTTTTTGTAAATATAACGGTAAAAATGATAAATATGCCAGACACACTCAGAGATGGTTATGTGTCAAGTAGAAAAACCGTGAAACAATTACACGGAAAATCAGCATCGTTTACTCCTGAATAAATGAGTACATAAAGTTTCAGCTTTCCGTTTGTTGGTTTCGTTGGTTTGGTTTTTTTTATCGTTCGTTTTTTGTTTACTGGTAAATATGACTTGGATCCCAAAAGCATATACGAAATGAGCAACCTATATAGAGAAAAATGAAGGGTAATCTATACGACATAACTCTGATAGTCAGCTTGACATTTTTGAGCTGAAACTTTACTACGTATATTTGTGAGTGAGGCTTATCATTCAGAAGGTCAAGCTTACTATTTCAGAAGAATATCTTATAGATCACCATTTAGATAGTCAATCGTCCCTTCATTTTTCGCCGCATGAAAAGCACTGTAAGTCCCCAGGTTTCACGAAAACAGGTTGATTTCTTGATTTTCCTGTTCACCATATTTGGATTCGCCATTTTGAATTTCTGTATTCTTTTAATTTCATATTTTGCATCTGAGAAAGCTCCCAAATGTATAAAATTATAACAGATACCAATCTATTCATTTATAGTGCACTGCTAGATGTCAATAACAATGCTAACTATGCCTACTTGGAATCTGACAAACCATGTTATCATTAAAACTGAGGTAAAAACAGACTAAACCGAATCTACATACAATTTATATACCATTTTTTAGAAGAAGAAATCACCTTTACAGTGGTGCAAAGAAAACGAAAATCCCTCCTTTTATTGAATATATCTCCTTTTTTGACTAAGTTATGGATTTCTGTTATGGTTTCTGGCAGTTCTAGTTAAAGCCAGTAGGCGTTAAAGGGTTAACCAAGCTCGCCGGCTTCGCCGCGATCGCGCGCTGCTTAAGCGATGTGCAGCGAGCAACTATTTCTAGCTTAAGAGCAACTTCATCTCCCGCTCCTCGAACATTCCGTTCGGGATTCCTCATACTGCGAAAGCTCATTTGTGCATCGCGCAATTATTCCAAATTTCGCTGGAAGCATCGCGGCGGGTCGGCCGAGCGATCTCGGATGAAGAGATCTTCCTAGTGCCGCGTTGGGGTTACGAAAAGCAGACGGATCATCCGTCGCTCTAAGATTACTTACTGAGGAATTTTACGCATCTCTCGCGAAATAATTTTCACCCAAGGTCACTCGATGCTGGATAAAAGAATATCACAGCCAAACAGACTCGCGGCTGCAAGATCGAACGGACCCGCCCGAGTCTCCTTTGTCTCTCCCCGTCTCCGTCGCGAAACAATTCCACTCCGCGCGAGTCTGCCTCGAAGGAGGCTTTAAAGGAGGGGTCGCTTAATGATCCGCACTCGTCTGATTTCCGAGCGAGCCTCATTCTTCGACAAAAGACTTTCCAGGACACGCCCAACCTAAACCGCCCGCCGCGTCCCGCGGCGCTACGTTTTTTGCGACGAGTCGGTCAATCAGCGGTCAATTGGCCGCGGCGTAATTTGCCAGGCATCGATTAAGCCAGCCGGAACGAAGCGCCTCGGCGAGGCGATTGTTCCTTGCGTTCCGGCGAGTTTTCCCGGCGTCGCTGTCGCACGCGGAAACCACACACGGTAAGAGCACTCGCGACGCAGCGACGAAACTCGCGAGCGCACTCGGAGCTGCATTAGAGCGGGCGACGCTACAAATTGCACGCGCGCTTGCAGTTCTCACACGCGAGTGGAGAATGGAAGCTCGTTGGATCATTACGAGAGAGAAGAGACAAAGAATGCGTCGTCTGCACGCACTTGCCTCTACGCGTGTGAGAGTACGCGCGAGAGCGCGTGTAATAATCGAGCGCTTCGAGTGTGTGTCCTTTTCTCTTCCTTTAACGCCGCGAGATTCTCTCTCTCTCTCTCTCTCTCTCTCTCTCTCTCTCTCTATCGGATATGTCCCGAGGCTCTGACCCTCCGCCCTCCATCCCACCCCCGCTGGCGCATTGTTGCGTTGCTCGTCTCGAATTATCCGTCGCCAGGCGAAACCACCTCTGAGAAACCGCGTTCCGCTTGGGGAAAGAAAAAAATTACGGCCCGCGAACCCCCGACGGTTTGCGCCGTCGTTACGGCGTTAGAAGCGACGGAACTCTGCTCGGCCACGGCCGAGGAGTTTTGCTCGCGATGTAGACATTAAGATAATTGTCTGCGCCGCTCGATGAGACTGGCGGCGGATCGGCGCCGGCTCGTTTTCCGCAGATTTGCCGGACGAGCGCGCCAAGTGCCGCAGATTGCGGGGAGCGAGAGCGAAAAAAGCCGCGGACGAGGCGTTTCCGCAGCGTTCTCGGGCAATATCCTTCTTGTCCGGATTTGGTTTTCGCACGGTGTGAGGGAGCACAGGCAGCTCCGAGAAACGGTAACGAGGTACTGACAAGTAAAGGTACCCAATTGTCACTCACCGATTTTGACGAAACTTTGCCCACTTATAGAGCTATGGAAAATAATCGACAGGTATTTTTTTTTATCTGCGGAGAAGCAGTTTTAAGGGTGGAAACTACCCCTTATTTATATAGAGTTTTCGTGTTAGAAGTTCGCTATCTTGTTGTTTATTCGAAAGGCTGAAAGCATTTCATGGGATTTCTGGGGTCGCTAAATTCGAATCTGACGTGAAAATTCAAAAATACAAAATGGCGGATCAAATATGGCGTCTATGTCTCGTGAGTGGGACCATTTTTTCCATGTAAAATAAAATGATGTTGACGAAAACGTTACGATTTTTTTACGAGTTTTCGAGGTCGCTCAATGAATAATGAAATACTGAAATATATGGAACATTTATTCTCAATAGATTCATCTAATGTTAGGTGAAATAACAGCACATTCCATATAAGTTGCCTGAAGATATTGCATATGCACGCATAAAAACAAATGACAAACAGTAATACTAAAAATAGTGAAAACAATATGATTTCCCCTATATATGTAAAAAATTGCAATTTTCGTCGACATCATTTTAATTTACATGGAAAAAATGGTCTCACTCACGAAACATAGACGCCATATTTTATCCGCCATTTTGTATTTTTGAATTTTCACGTCAGATTCGAATTTAGCGACCCCAAAAATCCTATGAAACCTTTCAGCCTTTCGAATAAACAACAAGATAGCACTTCTAACGCGAAAACACTCTATATAAATAAGGGGTAGTTTCCTTAAAACTGCTTCTCCGCAGATAGAAAAAAATACGTGTCGATTATTTTCCATAGCTCTATAAGTGGGCAAAGTTTCATCAAAATCGGTGAGTGACAGTTGGGTACCTTTACTTGTGAGAGGCCGTGAGACACTCTCGGCGAAGGCAATTGCGATTTATTAATTGTCAGTGGTTTATTTTTGCTGATTAATATCAAAGGCAACGCGGAGTGTCTTCGACCATCGCGCAATGTTTGAAAAATCCTGCCTTTGTAACACGGTTGATTTCAGCAGAAATCGCGAAGATACGACCGCGTTGCCGCGCATATTCGACCCGAATGAGAGCAAAGCATTTTTTTATCGCGGGAATATCGCCGCGCAGCCAGCCGGTTGTGCACATCGATACCGCGCCTGGCTAATGAAATCATCGCCGCGAGAGACAATAGCTCGGGTAAACGATACAAAATTGTCGATAATCAACTGACGAAAGAACAATCATCAAAACGCCGACCGGGCGCGCACAGCCGATATGCCACAGCCTCATCTCGAGTGAGACCGCAAAGAGCGGCCGGTGGATAGATAAATAAGACGAGCGTAGAGAGGAAGAGAGAGGGAGAGAGGGGGAGAGAGGGAGAGGGAGAGAGAGAGAGAGAGAGAGAAGAGATCGAGAGCGAGACGTAATACCGCCAGGACATTGCCATCCGGTCGAAATCTAAAATTCCACCTGTGTGCCGGACATTACCGTCCGCGTGGCAGACGGCGACGATGCACCGCGTAGAGCACGTGCGCGCGCGCGCGCGCGCGCGCGTGTTGGTGCGCTCGCGAGAGCGGACGTACACCTCGGCGAAGCCTCGGGATTTAGCGAGACCAAGTTAATTCGGCGGCGGCTTGATCGTCGGCCATTCGGCCCGCTTTACATTCAAATCTCGGGTCCGCCGAGAGAGCGAGCGAGCGAGCGAGCGAGCGAGTGAGAGAGGGAGAGAGAAAGAGAGAAGGAGAGAGAGAGAGAGAGAGAGAGTCGGAGCGGAGCGCGAGAACTTCCGCTCGTCTCCCTGAATTACGATTCTCTTTCTCCTGCCGCTCTCCCCTTCCCTCCCGCCCATGTCGCCTACCACCTTTCTCTCGACACGACCGTCTCTCTCTTGTCGGCGCGCGGCCCCCGTGTGTAAGCGGTCCCCGTGGAAATGATTGCTCCCACGTGCGATGTCTGGCTCATTAGGCATTCCTTCAGTCTGCGGTTACACCCGGGCACCCGTGCGCTCGTGCATGCCCGACGAGATGAGACGAACGGATAGACAGCGCGAGCGGGGCTTTTCTTACATCGCGGGTGTCGCGCGCGCGGCCGTTCGGCTTGTTCCCGCGGTTTTTCCCGCGACCGACGTGTTCGCCCGGGATTTTTCGCCGGCGCGGCGCGCCGATGGGACACTTCCTAAGGATGCGTTTTTTATCGCGCTTTTCAGCGTGTCATCATTACCCGCTATTGCCATCGGTGCTTCACCGGGAAGGAAGCGGTGTCGACGAGAGCGCAAACGCCACGGAACGAACCGCGAGAAAAGGAAAGGAGGGGGGAGGGGGGAGGAAAATAAAAAGCGGCCATTGTCTTAAAGGCGAGGCGGTCGATTTTACGCACTTCAATTTTCTCCCCGCCGTATTGTACATTTAATCTGCCTCGTCACCGAAGCTATCGTCGTGCTCCTTTGTTCGCGACGCGTTCTCCGAGAGAGGTTCCCTCCCTGCGCACCCCAAGACCAACCGCGACGGACCTTCGCGAATAGTCGCGGGGTTAAAAAGGCCGCCAGTCGACCTTGCGACGGGTTCAGCGGGAATTCTCGGCGATATCTCTCTCTCTCTCTCTCTCTCTCTCTCTCTCTCTCTCTCTCTCTCTCTCTCTCTCTCTCGTGTGCGCACACTCGCGTATCTCGGCATTAAATATCGTTAACACCGTCCGCGAAGTTTAGGGGCTCCACGGGCGGGGGAGACGGGCGAGAAGAGGGGCTCGAGAAGAGGAGAGGAAGAGAGAGAGAGAGAGAGAGAGAGAGAGAGAGAGAGAGAGAGGTGAAAGAAAGACGAGAAGAAAAAAGGACAGACAGGATGAATCTCTCTCGCGGGGTTCGGCGGCAGTGACCTTGGCGCTTTGGCGGCGTCCATAACGCGATTAATGGCTCCGCCCGTGGAGAATCTCGCGAAGATGCACACACGCGTATCTCCGCTGAGACGGGATCCTACCTACGCGCGAGAGACACAAGCGCGCGTCTCTTCCTCCCTCTTTCCTCTCGCGGGAGAGATATATCGCGCTTAATTGTTTCCCTTAAAAGGCAGCGCGTTAAATAGCTCGCGATTATTCCGCGAGTTATAAGGCGATGGGCGATACACAGCGGCCGAGGGAGAGAGAGACACCGCGAGAGACGGACGGCTCTCTCTCTCTCTCTCTCTCTCTCTCTCTCTCTCTCTCTCTTTCTCTCTCTCTCTCTCTCAGTCACGGGCAGCAAGAGAGGAGACCTGAAATAACCGCGGCGGATGCGGTGCTTGCGCGGAGATTTATGTCCGCTCTTCCGACGCGCGGTCAACGTCACCGTCGATAATCCCCTAATCGCTTCGCAATTGCCAGGCGCGTACGAGCGAGACTTTTCACGGTGCTTCACTTCACGGTGAGAGGCGGATGGCGGCGGACGAGCGAGGATCGTTAATTGAATATGCGCGCGAGAGTGTTTCGATCTCGAGATCGCACTTTTCCAATTATATCGATCACACATCGTGGAGAGAGAATATCAGATCAATTAACGAATTATTAATCTCGAGACCTGATCGACGCGGATTCGGCGCGGTCGCTCTCGAGAGCTTCAAGCAGCGATTCGTCCCGAGGAGTATCATTTTCGCGCCGAGCTGCGTTCTTCTTCTTCTTCTTCTGACGCATCTCGAGCGGATAAATCATCAGTAATTGTGCAGCGCAACACGTAACGTACGGGCTGCATGAAAATATCCCCGGCACGATTTCAGCGCAACCGGGAGACCGAGCGGAATCGCGACGATCGTAAACTCGACTAAGGCCGAGCGGGGCTCGTGAGTTGTTGTTAAGGGTGCGCCGCAAAAAGAGCGGCCGAGCGTTCCGCCGCACCTCGTTCCGATCTCTCGATTATCGGCGACGACCGGGGCCGGCAGGCGGTCTTCGCGACTTTTTAATCGGCAAAACCTCGCGGGATTTCTCTCTCTCACTCTCTCTCTCTCTCTCTCTCTCTTTTTCCTTCTCGCGCGACTGCGGAGCACCGAAGTGAGTCTGAAGCGTCGGTCGACCGGCCGGCCGGCGAGGGAATTTATCGCGGCTACGCGATACGACGCGCTCGTGAAAGACGCGCGGTATATTAAGGCGTATAAATACGGATACAGTTAGTCGAATCGCGAGGCGAAGTCGCGGATAAATACAGCGGTGGCGTCGCTCTCCATGCAAATGCACGCGCCAATATGATAATCCTCGCGGCGGCGCGGTAACGGTAAAACGATTTCTTAACTCGCGTTTAACACGCGGCGGACTGATTTCTCGCGACCTGTCGTCCGCGCGGTCGCACGATGAGCCGAATTTTATTGGGCGAACAACACGCGGCTCATGACGATCGCGAAGGTATTTCACGCTCGTGCTTCGTCTCAATTCGCCGGAGACCGGAGGGATTGATTTTGCTGATTGTATTGGGTTGGCAACTAAGTGACTGCGGATTTTAAATAAGAATGAAAATTCAAAATTTTAAATTTGCTTTTTTAAATTCTTTTCAATGCATGTATACGATACATTGAGCTTCTCTGCAATATCACGTGTTGTGCTATGACGATCTGAATCGATAATGGCCTTGATATGGGTCTCATCGACTTCAACTGGACGGCCAGATCGTTGAGCACTTTTCAATGAAAAATCACCAGAACGAAATCTGGCAAACCAATTTTGACACTGCCTTTCTTTCAAGGCTTCATTCCCATATACGGCACATAACTTCTTGTGTGCTTGCGATGCGTTCTTGCCTTTTCGGAAATAATACAATAAAATATGTCTGAAGTGCATGTCTTGCTCTTCCATTTTTAAATTGGAATAAAAATAAAACTAAAGAACTAATCGATATAATTTTTGTACTAAATGAAAGGTAGAAGTCCAAACAATAAGAAAAAAATATAGGTTAGGTACTTTGAACACGTTAACGAAACAAAAGAAAGTGTAAAATCCATCTGTCGACCAAATCCGCAATCACTTAGTTGCCAACCCAATAGAAAGCCGATGTGAAATCGGCCGACGAGAAGCGCGGAGTAATCCTCGACAAGTCGCTCGCCAATTAACAAACACACACTTTGCGTCTTCGCGGCGACAACGGCGCGAGGAGAGGAGAGGAGAAGAGACGGATTCTCCGAGAAATCGTTAACTCCCGCTAATTTCACCAAGCGAGGATCGCGAAAATGCCATTCGCTCTGAAGCAGCAGTAATCTGAGACAAATTTTCGCTCGTCCTCCTGCAGCGATCGAGCGAGGGAAAACAAGACGGGGAAGAAACAAAGAAAGAAATCAAGCGCGTAGACCGTCGGAAATGTAGTCCGCGTCTCGCGAGAGCTTCGTCTTATTTTTCATGTCTGCCAAAAATCTCCAACGAGATCCTCGGTGAGACAGTCCAATATCTTTCGAGGGCGCGGGAGAATTTTCTTCAGAATTTTCCCCGGCCGACAAATAAATTCGCCACGGATGACGCACGATCGAGCTGCGGGGCGGAAACGCGGGAGATGTCCGTCGTGTGCACACGGAAGCGCGCGGAATTTCCTCTCTCTCTCTCTCTCTCTCGTAGCTCGCTCGTGAAACGAGATCACCGTGATCAGAGCGGCGGCCGTAACGTTACTTTCTCGAGAGAGCCTCGTTGGCTGCAAGTGGCGAGAGGTACTTTGCCGGCGAGAGATCGCCGCGAGACGATTCTTCAGGCTTACCGTCGCCGCCGTCGCCGCCGTCGCCGCCGCCGCCGCCGCCGGCGGCGGCCGCTCGTTTTTCCGCGGACGCGCCGTCGTGCCTTCAATTACCGCGAATCCGGACTGGGTGGCGGCTGCGGGCCGCTCGTTTGCATAATTTGACGGAAATCGTCAGGCTTACACTCCTCGCGCCTCGAGCATCGCGCGTCGCCATTTCGGCCCGCGTATGCGCATTCCGTTATCGTTAAGACGCACAGACCAACTCTCGTTTTTGTCGTCCGCGCTCTCGGTATTTCGAAAGTCGCTGCTTGTTTTTTTTACAGCGAGTGTAACAGCGCATCTCGCAGCGTTCTGCTGCGGGAAAGAGAGAGACAAAGAGAGAGAGAGAGAGAGAGAGAGAGAGAGAGAGAGAAAGAGAGAGAGAGAGAGAGAGAGAGAGAAAGAGAGAGAAGGAGAATGCGACGTGGAGTTTGGGAAAATGACGTCGCGAAAATTAAAAAATGGAGATTCGACTAAAGTTTCGCGACGTATAATCCGGGCGAGGATCAAGGTTCAGAATAGCGGAAAATTGCTCGAGCTGAAATTCGACCGTACTTTCGATCTTCCGCGGCTCGACGACCGAGCGAGCGAGCGAGCGAGCGGTTCGCCTCCAATCGTCCTCGGACGATAATTCGGAGCGGACGCGAAAGTCGCCCAACGTCGCTTCTTCGCGCCTTCCTCGAGAGACTTTGTCGTCAGGTCGATGAGAAAAAGCTCTCCCCCCCCCCCACATCATTGCTGGAACACCCACGTGCCAGATAGCAGCGCGTCTTATTTACGGTAATCGCCTCTCTCGTCTAAGTAAGAGGCGGTTCACGATTTTCCGGGTCTTTCTCTCTCTCTCGTTTTACAATCACGGAACTCGCTCGTTCCCGCAGCTGAAGACCCGAAGAGTCCTACCGTCACTGCTGATGCTGATGCTGCTGTTGCTGCTGCTCCCTCGCCAATATTAACCCGTCCTACCGGCGACCGCATGCTTGTACCGGCCTGACAGGGCGCCCGATTTATGGTTATCAGAGAGAAATTTCTCATGGGCTTAGCGCTTTCGCGCGGGTTCGGACCCGGTTATATTTAGTAGAAACTAGACGTGGGGCGATAAAGGCTTTCTCTCTCTCTCTCTCTCTCTCTCTCTCTCTCTCTCTCTCTCTCTCTCTCTCTCTCTCTGTCTCTCTCTCTCTCTCTGTCTCGGACGTTATTAGACGGATTATCGATAGACGGCAGCGGGGCCGCGATCGCGCAGGAGTGACGCACTCGAGTCGAATGACGGACGTCGACGTTTAAGATCGAATCGGCCCTCGCGCGGCTCTCCTGCACGGTGAAGTGTGTGTTTACGCGAGAGAGCAGCTTAATGGATCGAAGTCGAAGTCACGCGCGCGCGCATACACACACATCCTCGTGCATACAGACGCGCACTATGCGCGGACCGGTGTAAGATTTCGCCGCGATACAATGTCTCCCGATGGATTCAGATAAGGACTATTTGGTCGCGTAGAATCTTAATATCTTAATTAGAATCATCGCGGCATTCGCGAAGGAGAGACTACTCTCTGTCCCTGTGTGTTATTAATATCGCGATAAATTAGCGATATCGTTAATCCGACGCGTAATCGGTAATGGCGATCGATATTAATTTCTTGTCACGAGGAGATTCGGGAAAAAGAGGTGTCCTTGAGAAGAGAAATTGAAATGCTCTCTTACGCGGCGCCATTGTACGTCGCGTGCGTGTGTGTGTGGAGAGCGGGGGGGAGAGGGGGAAGGCATTTGATTCGAACTCTTGGTAATAACAATAATTAATTACAATTAACGTTCGCTTCATGCGAGCGCTTTCTTCTCGCGGAGAATCGCCCGCGCGGCGCCTTAACGCTCGCCCGTGCTAATAAATTCCTCAAAAGCAACGCCATTAATGAACAGGTTGAAGGGAGGCCGCGCACCTCGTTTATCTGCACGTCATACCGATCTCGCCAGCAATTGAACTCTCCTTACTTTCCTGCGCGCCGTCGTGCAAACAAATAGAGGATGTTTCACGTGATCGGGCGAAATTACGGCCGGCGCACGAACAGGATTCGTCGCGGTGGCTTACGTCGCGGTTGCCATAGCATCTCCGGCGACGTCGTCCCGGCGACGGTGACACGAGGAGTCGCTGTTCTCGCCGAGCGAAATCAATGGCGGAGAACAAAAGTCCGCGGCCTAAAGACGACACGGAATAAATGACGACGGCGTTTAACGGTAAGCGCCAACTCCTAATGGCGCGGGACTCCAAAGTTCCCGATTAGAAATTTTGATTCAGGTTCACCTAACATTGATAAGGATCTAAGAGAGTGAAAGGTAATCCTAAGTAAGTCAGTCCTTATAATGTCCTAACGACAAATGAGTAAGGAAGACCTTTGTAAGGTTATAATGATTGGATTAGGACCTTAATGTACTAACCTAGTGTATGATATAATATGGTTCAGTTAATCAGGTCCTTGTCGGGATCTTATTCATTGTACCTAATATGATTTGCATTATCAAGTTTTAACAAAACAATTTTTGGGTGTCGTTTCCAAATATAAAGGTGTTTGCATCGAAAAAATACTTCAGATCATTTGAATATATTTGTAAAATGCTATAGAAACTATCCTTTTTTTAGCAGTCAATAAGTAGTTGTAAAATTAACGTGACATGCAACTTTTCTCTTTAACACTACTTTATGTCTTGTCACCTTGTGATACTTTATGATTTGTATGATATTCATTTTATGTTTCTCTTCCGAGACATTTTACAGGTATGCTCAAGCGATCTGAAATATTATTTCATGCAAATATCTTTTTATTTGGAAATGACATGAAAGAATGCTCAGTGTGTCATTTCTTATTTCTAATGTCATCATCCAATATAACCGTGGTGAGTAATCAGGAACCATAATTTGGAAAAAAAAAAAAAAAAAAAAAAAAAAAAAAAAAAAAAAACGTAATAAGGATTCTCAATAAGGTAACTCAATAAGGACCTGACTATGAATCCTTACCAAGGTGTCCTGATATCCACGCTGCGTTACATGACTTACTAGGACCCGATAGTATTACCTTATTTGGACCTGATTATCCAAATGAGGTTAACCTGATCAGGATCATGGGATAAATTTCTAGTCGGGTTGACGGTGGATCGATCGGTCGGCCACTCGATCGACGGGAGATCGACCGGGATTTGCGGAAATGAGGGCGAATCGTCGCAACGAGGCGCGGCGCGGCTTTGGACTTGTCGCGAGTTAATAATCGCTGTGGAGGACCGCGAGACGGTCTCCTCCGTCAATCCTGAGAGAGGGTGGAAAAGAGGGATTCTCGCAGACGCCTCGAGGCGTGCGAGGAGAGTCGTCGCGCACTCTTCGCGAGGAAGCAGAAACCGAGGCGAGGGAAAGCGCGGAAAAGCCGCGCGAGGAGACTTCTGACTTCGCAACTTCGCGCTGTAATCGGCAGTTAAGCGAGCTCGATGATTCCGGGAATTTTAAAGAGCGATGACATCTTCGAAATTGCGAATATTCTCGATTTCTCCAATTTTCCCAAGCTCTCTAAATTCTCTTGGTCACTTCTAAATTTCTCGAACAATGCGCAGAGCTCCTCAAAAATATTTTGCACGAAATTGCATTTGATACTTAGAGAGCGACCGGTCTTGGCGATTTTTCGTGGCGTCCATGACGGCGCCTTCTCGCAGTCGTCGCCGCGCGCGGTTTCTCGGACGGAAGATACGCGATGATCGATGCGCCGCGATCCGCAGAGCGACCTGGTGGATCACGCGTGGGTGATCGCAGCAGATTGAACCGCCCGGAGACGAATGTGCCGATTAATCGAGAGCGAAACCGAGATTCCCTCCGTCGCGAACAGCTCCGTTTGATGACCCTAACCCGCTAGTGTCAGTCGCAACGATCATTAAGTGATCGATTATCGCGTGGACTTATACCGTGGGCTTAACACGCCGATAGACCCGGCCATCGAGGGGGTAGGCCGGAACCTATGCTCTGTTATCATCGTGACGTTTATCATGTTCCCAGCCACGTGTCTAATCCCGACCTACGAGATCATGCGCGGACGTCCCCGCAGCTTCCCAAGTAATTACCATTCAATTGCGACGAATGTAATCGCGCCTCCAGGCCATTTTTAGCAACCGAAGTAACCCAAAGTTGGCTCAACGGGTAACTCCCGATACTTCCTACACGTTGTAGGAATTTCAGTCTCTCTCACTCGAAGAGCGTGCCAGACGACGAAAGAAATTTCCGGCGCCAAATTGCAACGCTGATTCCACTGCAAACACTGGCGCGATTCCAACGCCGCATCTGCGACTAACAATTCCATCGGTCGCGAATCGCGAGTTCCAACCGCCCCTCCCTCTGCGATCCATCACGAACGGGACGTTCGATATCGGGTATCGCGGGAAAGAGACAACGTTTCCGAGATCGTCCGCACTCGATCGCGCGAGTAACATCGAGGCGCCATCGGACGCCGGGAGCAGTCCGACCTGTCCGAGGGCCATAATTACGTGGGACCTGCTTCAATTAAAGCTCATCTCCACGCCACTACGCGTACAATGGATCGCCTCGGTTTCTGTCGGAGGATCCTCAAGTGATGTCTCAAGTCGCGGGGCTCGCGAGTAACACGCAACTCGCGTTATCGGCCCGGCCGATCACAAGGACCAGCAGGACACACCATGTCCATTCAGCTGACCTCAAGGTATTCAAGCGAATGACAGCTGGATAGCCCCGGTTCAAGATTGTTCCCCTCGTCGAGCCGAGAAACGCCCAACTCAACGAGGCGGAACTCGAGGAGAGTGAATATGTCTCGATCTTCGGGAACACGGCAATTCTCGACATGTCGCGGACGGTGGTTCCTTTCTATCGCGTACAGCACCGAAGACCACCGAACATTCCTCGATTCTTCAGAAACTCCCCCCTGCCGCCGCTTCTTCGGCCAAGGAAAATTCTACATTGTCGGCATGAAACCGCGAGCCCGAGAGCCGAACGGCGCCGCCGTGCCGCGCGTTCCTCGTTTTAATAACGATGACGCGACCGCCACCGGAAAGAAGATCGTCGCGCCGGTACTCATCTCGAAGAAACCGAGCGAGCGAGCGAGCGAGCGAGCGAGCGAACGAGCGAGGAGGAGGAGGAGGAGGAGGAGGTGAAATAAACGAGGGGTGCCCGGCGGGCATAATTAAACTTGTCGCTGAAAAAATGAGCAGCCGCGGAGGCGCCGTAAACAGGAACGATGGGGAAGGTGGGGCGGCGGGAGGGGAGCGATTTTTGAGAGAAAGAGAGAAAGAGAGGAGGGAGGTAAGTCTCGCGAGAGTACGAGAGTCATGCGAGCGATAATTAACATTCTGTCGGTGGAGAGAAAAGGAGCGGAAAAGGGCAGGAGGTGCCGGGGCCGAAGAGGGAGAGCTGACGAGGAGAGGTCGTTTTCTCTTTATCTCTTTCTCCCTATCTGTTTCTCTTTGCCTCTTTTTTCTCTCTTTCGCCTTGTTTCCTTTCTCTCTCTCTCTCTCTCTCTCTCTCTCTCTCTCTCTCTCTCTCTCTCTCTCTCTCTCTCGTGCATTCCGTATTTCGTGTCCTGCTCCCTCTCGGTCGCTCGGCGGGAGGATTCTCTCGGCATCGGCGAAGATAAAGAGAGCGATCGAAAGGCTGCCGGCCAACGGAACGACCTCCTCCGCCGCCGCCGATAGGATCTAAATTAAACAGCTAATTAATTGCTCGGCCGGGCACGTCGCGATAGCCGCAATCGCAGCGGCGCGATTAATTGCACCGTTACCGAATCGGCCGGTGTCCGCCGATTTGCCGCGTATGCGAATTATTACGTCATTAACGCGGGCCGGTTCCCCGGAGGAGGGAATACTTCACAACGGCAAATTACCCGTGCTAATTTCGAGCGAGGAACCTCATCGTCGTCGTCGTCGTCGTCGTCGTCGTAACCCCCGACGTTGATCTAATTTTCGGGGTGATTAACAGAACGCGCGAGAACATCTCAATAGACGGATGGCAAGCCGAGCGACACGGACGATGGATTCGCTTGCTAATTATAATATCATGCGACCAAATCAGGCTAAATGATAAAACAGATTTCTTCCCCTTTTTCTCTCTTTTTCTTTTCTTTACGTCGTTTACCGAGACGCTGGAATCTCCGATGGCGCGCGCGATCAAAACTTACGGGCGAGATTATGGCTGACGCGGCCGACGACGCGTGAGGAAGCTCACGACGGCGATCGGACCGCCCGTCGTTTAATTGACGGTGTTTTCGACTGAAATCCGGGTCCTATAAAGATTATGCGAGAGTAAGGAGCATCGCGCGACGGGAGAAGCGGGACACGAATCTGCCACCGAGGACTTTCTTCGCGACGCTTTCTTTTCCTTCCCGGTGATTATCTTCTCGGAATTACACGGCGTCGAATTGCAATTATTGCCGGACGACCGTCCGGCAAGCACGCGTTTATAAATATTTTTCTCGACTATAAAATAAATGTACGATGCGCACAAGGAAGAAAAGGAAAGAGAGGGAGAGAGAGGGAGAGAGAGAGAGAGAGAGGGGGGGGGAGAAAGAGACGGTGAAACCGGGAATCTCCGCGACGTTATCGATTGGATAATTACTTCTTATTGGGGGGGAAAGGATGTTACACATTTCTTCCCGTACACGCTATTACCGTTTAGGTAATCTGTAATCTTCTTATACGACGTACAGAAGAGACGAATATCCCCTGACACACACGATAAATGTTCAATATCCACGTTCATTTTCCGGGTACGTTCGTGTCCGTTCTCCTATCTCTCTCTCTCTCCCTCATTCCATTTGTGACGTGCTTTTGCTCTTTTCTGACATAATCGCAAACAGATTAACTTTCTCCTTCGCTGCGCGAACGAGGGAGAAACGGGAAAGCGCCCTCGGAAGAAGCGCACGTGGCGGGCGGAATCGCCCCGACGCTGAGCCTGAGTGAAAGAATAAAGCTCGATCCCGGAGTGAAAAGGATAACCGAGCCATCTCGCGCGGAGGTCTTAACGAAATCCTCTCATCCGCGCCGCCATTCCGACGAGCTTCCCGTAAAACGGCGTTATAACCGCGTAACGAGGACCTCTTGGGATCCTGATCGCGTACTAGCTTAATCGCGACGAGCACCCACCGCAGGATAACGCGGGTCCTTTCAGACTATACTCAACCACTGTTCGCGTTTATTCTTGCCGCTCCTGACACGTGGGGAGGATTCTTGAGTATGTAGATAACAATGAAGCCAATCACAGATGGGGAATGCTCGTAAGACTTATTTTGTTGCCAAATAATGCTAATCGCCACTTAGTGGCGGAACTGAAGATATTAATTTATCTGAGAAATCTGAACGAGACGTCAATCCCGTCGACTGGCAAACTAAGAGAACTGAGGCACTCATACAGTCGAGAGAATGTAAAGCGAAAAAAAGTTTCAGGAATAGACTTTTTAGGTTTCGGAAGAATCCTTTCGACTAGGCCCCGATTTGTCTCGAGAAATACATTTGACCCAACTAATAAGGAAAACGGTCGATATAACGGCGTCGGGAGGCTTGGCGGAATATTGAGAGGCAACTTTGCGATTTTTCGCCTCGATAAATCATCACGCGAGCCGGCAAGGATCCGCTCCCGCGTGGCGGGTCGATCATTATTTACGCATCCTGCCAGGAGCAGGATGAAGGGCCGGTGCCTGCCATTACACTACAGGGTAAAGCCCTGTAATGTTGCCGGCCCCGATGCGGGCGGAGGAAACTATCTCTCTTTCCCGCCCTTCTTTCCCGACACGGGAAAGCGCGCCGCTGCTCTTGGCAGATCGAACTTGACGAATATATTTCCGCGCGCGATCCCCCTTTTTTTTTTTCACCTCGGCAACCGCGTCGCCGAGAGAGACGAGAAACCTCGAGATTATATCGTCCTTCCTTCGCGAAGAATGAATTTCTCGGAATGTCCCTCCAAACTTCCCTCTTATGAACAAACTTTTCGCCGGCGTTTCAACGAAAACTCGCGGTCGCGCTCGGGCGGAAATTCCACGACGGAGCGATTCCGCGTCAAGACATTTCCAGCCAATTCGACGAATATGTTTCGCACGGAAAGCACTTGCGAGAAGAGTTATCTTGAGAACGTGAATCCCCTTCTACGCGAATTTCCCTTTCATCCGCTTCAACAGTTGGCGGAAGATCGCCGGGCCAGTGCCTGGCCGGCCGAGAATTCGACGACGCAACAACCTCACACATCGCCGCGGAGGCGAAGAAGCCTTTCGATCGCGGGCGAATCTCGCGAGGCCGGGTGGCCGACGCGTCAGCCAGCCGTCGGCGGTGTCATTAGGGTTGGCCAAATCCAAAAGTTAAAATTACCGGACATTTCTTCTTTGGTAACAAAGCCAAACCGAACTAAACCGGACAGAAATAATAACCATAACGTTACATTAAATACCAAATATGACAAGAATTCACTTACAATATTAATTTCCAAACAATTTTATAAACAAAATTTGTTTGAATAAAATAATAAACTATCACTTTTTAATATATATCGAATGATGGATCGGCAGATCATCTACTAGATGGCTTTTCGTGGCGCTCGCGATCGTTTGTAGGCGCTTGAAACGAAGAAACGTCGCTAAAAAATCTGAACTTTCATTCCATTGATTGGATACAACTTAAAAACCGGATATATGACGTCCGGTTTGACTTATTAACCGGACGCTGGACAAGACTTCTGAAAACCTGACAGTCCGGGTCAAAACCGGGCAGTTGGCAACCCTAGGTGTCATTAAGGATCCCCGTGTAAAAAGCGCGCTAATCCGCGCGCGGCCACGTCGGAGTCGCGTCGCCGAGCGCAGCTGGTTTTTGGCGTACCGACATGTCCAGGACACCAGGTGCTGCTGTGTCGCCGGCGAATAACCAGTTTAAATTGGCCGAGTGAAATACTGCAAGGTACACACACCGTCGAGCGGCACACGACGAACGGCCGGGGCGAAGCGAAGGGAAAGCAAGGGACAGGACGGGACGGGACGAGAGGGAGTCGGCGGGAGGGCGCAGGAGCGAGAGAGCGAAACTCTGCGGAGAGACACTGACGGGGGATTCGCGGGTCCGATCCATTGAAAGCTATCGGCGGAATAATGCCCTTTGTGCGCCGCGGCCGGTCTCGTTAGTTACTACCTAACGTCGCGCCGCGCCGCGCCGCGACGCGTCGCGTTTTCCCGTTTGCTATCTCGCTGCCAATTCTCATTAATGTTCGGCCGGCGAAAATAAAAGAGACGTGACTAATCAACGAAGGCACTGCCGAAAGTTCCTCGAGCTGGTTAGGAGGAGCGAGAGAAGCAAAGTGCGCGATATGGTGACAGACAGATAGAGATAGAGAGAGAGAGAGAGAAATGGAGGAGGGAGGACACGAGCGAGGACGAGCGAGGACGAGCGACGCGCAATCAGCGATCGTCGTAATTAAATGACGACCTGCGCGAGTTCGTCAAACACGGCCGGGCGAGGTTGACCGACGAACGCGCTGGGACACAGACTCGGCCGCGGGCGAGGCTGATTCTCCTCTCGTTAGCTCGTCAGAGCAGAGAGAGAGAGAATCGCGGCGTGTTTGCCGAACATCAGATCTTCGCTCCAAGAACTAATAATCGGCGAAAGGTGAAACGCGCGCGCGCGCCGACTCTCCGATATTTGAGTTATGCAAATAGCCCGCTAATAATGTATCAAATCCTCGGAGCAAACAATGAAATAATTAATCCCACGGTTCCCGAAGGGACTACAAAGGGATCCCTGCCGGATCCTTCGAGGGAGAGAGAAGGGCGGCGGAGTTAAGGGTCGGCGGAGTAAACGCGCGCGCGCCTCGATATAACCACGCCGGGAGTATTATCAGTCTGCGAGTAAAATACGGGGTAAATTACGGCAACGAGTCGCGCGGGCAAAACGTGCGCGCAGGAGCAGGGTCCCTCGCGCGGGACGGACGGAGAGGATTCCTCCGTCCACGAAGCGATCTCGCGAGATACGAGGACGCGCACCTCTCAGCCATCGGGATATCCCGGCGCCTTAATTAAACAGCCGATAACAGAAGCGTGGTCCGCATAACAGTAAACCACGACAAAATAACAGAAACCACCTACGACATCATAAATGCGGCGGGGGGGAGGGGCGAGGCGACGAGGAGGGAGAGGCAGAAGGAGAGTGCGGTTGCAAGCGAATAAAGATACGGGAGGAAACTTTGTGTCTCCGAGTATCGGCGCACGCGGTGAGCACGGAAGGAATGCCGCGTGCTGAGCGGAATGCAGAGAACGAGAGAGAGAGAGAGAGAAAGAGAGAGAGAGAGAGAGAGACGCAGGCGAGAGTCTGGCGGAACAAGAAAGACCGACCTTGCCCGGAGCCTCCTCGTCGCAGCCGTCGTATTTCGCGAGAGCTCGGCGCGGGGGCGACAGGTTCTCCTCAGCGTTATGGAGTGCGCGCGTCTGTCTTATCGGGGAGGGCGGCGGGCGAATAGGTGTCGCCCATTGAGAAAAGGTCACTCGGCGAGTATCTGGGATTTTACGATGTCGTAAAGTCCTTTAATGATCGCCCGAGAGGATCGACATTACGCGGTATCATGCGGGCGCATGAGGAAGGCTGAGGGAAAGAGAGTGCGCGATCTTGGAAACTGCTGGCAATCTCGTAGCCTTCGAAATGTCGCTTTAATGCTGCCCTAACAGCTTTTCCGCGAGTTCGCGTACGGCCCTCTTCGGGGAAGATATTGCCGCCGACCGGCGGCGGTACGAGCCTCGCCATACATTGTATACTGAAACGGTCCCGGCCACACGCGACGGCCAAGTGTATTGATTTACAAGCACCCGCGCGCGCGCGCGCGCCAGGATGGAAGGGAGGAGGGAGGGAGGGAGGGAGGAAGCGTAAGGGAGAAGAAAGCTAGATCATCGATATTAAAAACTGAGGACGTGGACGTCCAGAATCTCGAGCGCACGTTGGGGAGAAAGAGAGAGAGAGAGAGAGAGAGAGAGAGAGAATACTTTGCAAGTCCACACGCGCGCGCGCGGATGTGTGTGTGTGTGTGTGTATATAGTGTAATTAATAAATTCGTATCAGGAAGTAATTCCTTTTCATCCGTAGGCGCTTGCATCAATGATGCTCGAAGATGCTGCCGGAAGAATGTAATAAAGCGCTTTGAGCTCGAGCGTTCTCTCCTTCTCTCGCTTTCTGGACACGGCTTCTTCTTCGACACTTAATTTTACGAGTCTTTTATTCCGAGGGCATACTTCGTACACCTCCTTCTCTCCCACGCGCGACGTCCACCACGTCCGACGGACGGACGACGGGCGGACGGACGGAAGTTACTTTCATTATTCTAACGAAATGAGGGTTTCGATGTATACGAGATCGTCGAGCCGCGATCACGGAATTCGCTCGTTTGCGAGGGCGGCTGTATTTCGGCCGTCGTTCCGTCTTACTGTCAGTTCCGGCTCGCCTCTCGCCGATGATCCTTCATTCTGCCCCGTGGCCGTCCGAGATTCGACGGGGCAGGTTAGCGGGATAATGAAGCGAGCAAGCTAACAGCAAGCAGTGACAAATGGAGCGCGCGAATGGCCGCCGTGTCGAATCGCCGATATGGATCCGCAAATTTGCTGCGGCCGCGACGACGGCGCGGCGCGGTGGCACCGCGCGAGATTCGCTTAATTCGCTCTCGACGAATTAAATGAATACATGCATGAGCGAGGCGATCGCGGATAAATATACCGTATACCGACGTCGCTGCCGAGACGCTCGGCGCGTTATCTCGATACGCGAGAGAGCCTCTCGACCACACTTTCGCGATGCGCCTCGACGGCGCATCGGAGAGCGCGCTCGATTAATCGACGGAAACGCGTCCTTCCGCGAATCAACGCTCGTTCCTTTTCCCCAATCTGCTCCTGCGTGTGCTATCTGCGCAACATATATACGTGTTAAATGTCATCCTGCCTGGAGTAGATGTTCCCTCCCGTAGATTTTCGTAAAATTCCTCCCCCCCCTGCCCCCCCTCCCGTCCGCAGCGCGGGGAGTCGCCGTTATTAGGCCGATATTCAAAGGCAATAGTCAGCCCGCGAAATTCCAAACGGCGGCTTCATCCGGCGAGCAAGTGCGCTCATTCATGCAACGAGCGGGGTGGGAGAGGCGGTCATTAATCACCCGACTGTTTCAATTGAACTGATTATCGCGCGACACGCTAGCGGCGCATTTTCGTGCCGAGATTAACAGGACGAGCGTTGCCTAATCGAAGAATAATTCGTGATTAATCTCCTAGGCGCGATTAATCTTCCGTAATGGTCTATCGCGCGTGCGCGCTCGCGTCGAGATCGAGTCGCCGCGTCACGTCGCACTCGTGTTTCAGCTTTTCATTGTTCTCGCATGTGCGAGATCACCCTTACGCTCTTTTCCCCCTTCTCCCTCCCTGTCCCTCGAACGAAAATTATCGTGATCGAAAATCATTATTCTCGCTCGGCGGCGTAGCGTCAGCACTTGCCCACCTCTTTCCGCTCCCCCTTTCGCTCGTACCGGGGGCAGCCGCCGATCGTGCCGTCCCTTATTAATCCTTTTAATTAACGAATTGCACCTGCGACGCGCGCAATTATGATAAAAAATCGCGGCCGCGAATTAAAAGCGACGCCGAGCCGCCGAGGCGGTAACGGCCGCACGGCTAATTTCGCACGCTAATATTTTCTCTCTCTCTCTCTCTCTCTCTCTCTCTCTCTCTCTCTCTCTCTCTCTCTCTCTCTCTCTCTCTCGCCTCCTTTCTCTCTTTCTTCCACTCATACGCCCGGCGATATATCGACGCGCACCATCCGCCGCGGATTGCCAATCGTCGCCAGGAAATTCATTAGGAAAATACTCGCCGCGGTGGCGAGTGGCGTTATGGCGAACGCGGTTTCTGCGGTGTACTGACCAGAGACCAGGGCGACGGGGGGGAGCGGGCTCGGGGGCTGGCTTGGGGGGGCTTGGGGTGGCGGCGGTGGCAACACAAAACCGAGGGGGTTGTACAATCGAGAGCGAAATCGATAACTCATCCGCCGGCGCTCCACCTGCTCTACCCCAGCGTCGTGTCAATCACGCCGCGGCGTTATCGGCGATGCCGAGTGTGCAAACTGTCGACGATCGACGACGCGAATTTATCGCGCCGGCAGCCCGTCACGTCGTACGCGTGTCCGAATGAAGGCCCATTTGGACGGGACGATTGTTAATGCGATATCGATTGTAGCGACGACGTGGTTACATCATGTCGCACCGGCGCGTTCCAACAACGCGGGATCCGAGTCGAAATTTCGGCTCCGCATTGACCCCGCAAGCTCCGCCGAACTTGAGGGCTCAGTGAAGAGTCTTCGGATGGAAACACTGCATCACCTTGCGATGACACTACTTACTGCGTTTTTCAGTCAAGCCTCGAAAGCCTTGCTCAAAAAATATTTAATATTCGATTATCTTCACATTTTCTCTATCTGTTTAATTTATTCGCGATTTCAATTATTATTATGTACATTAGTTGTGTACAAGTAGTGTAAGATGTGTAAGTAATGTATGTATTTATTTATTTATTAATAATATACGGGTCTGACCCCTTTGGTGTAGAGATTGATACAGTAGCATAACGAGTAAGAAAATTCTCATGCAATAAACAGGGAAAAGAAAGTAAAAAAAAATAAAGAAACGAAAAGAAAAATATTTGTATTGATCAAGCTGAACAGCGGGTAGAATATGTGAGCTAAGCAAATATTAAATAATGTAACACAAATAAATATATAAATATGTAACTATGGGAAATAAAGGGGAATGTATATTGTTATTTTTTCTCAAAAATATTCTTTTCCCGTCGTTGGGCATCTCAAGCTCTTAAAAGAACTGGTTAATAAACTGAAACAGAAAAGACCACAGTTGTTACAATAATAGTCTAATAATGCTGCTAAAGCACGAAGAAACGAATGTGAGAGAATGTAGTAATAAAAAAGTGTAATAAAAAACGTACAATAAAAAAGATAAACAGCAAAAGAGGCTGTTGGTGTGCAATATGAACAAGACGAGACTCGTGGCGCACAAAGCATTATTAGACGCACGAAGCAATAATTCATAGTAAAATATTCTAAATGGTAGAGCCGATATTCATAGTCGTAAATTATTTGCAATCTGCGATTAAAATTTGAAAAAAAAAAAAGAAATTAATTACGTTCATTTCCGGTCTGTTATTCAACTCCGTTTGGATCGTTATTTTCTACACTATAAAATAAATACAGATTCACAGATGATCAAAGATTTACAATATATATCTATGTGTGTGTGTGTGTGAAGCTAAAATTATTTATTAAATAATAATGACTATGAACAACAACTTAGATTTCGACTCAGATCTTTATTCCCGGCGAGTTTGCTAGACGTCCGTTAAAATCGGAAACGTCCTGCTCAATAAATGATTTCAGATACCTGGAAATATACGACGCTTTGCTACCTGTGTCTCAGCATCCTGCATTCTCCGTCCTGGTTATCTTGATCCTGTATCTTGACTCCCAGCCGCTCCGTCGAGGACACATCTTCATGGCACTTGCACCGACACTCGCGATTCGATCGGAGAAACGCACGTGAATTGACGCGATGCCGACGTTATCGATTACGAAGTATCGTGAGAGAAGAGTCTATACATTTTAAGAGCATGAACTATTTTTATAGCGATATATTCACTCCGCGTCGTAGATGCGCGTCGCGCGTCGGTTCGAGACGTAATAACACAAAATCAGGCACGTACGTGCCGCGCGCGAGTCAATCAAAACAATCGGCCAGGAGTCGTCCCCATCGACCGCATCAATCGCCGACGCCCGCCGATGAAGGACGTAAATATTCAGCGAGCGCGAGATGACAACAATAAATGGTCTCGGTACATTCCAAGGCCTCAAAGTGATAAAATATGTCATCAAGGCTGTCGCGCGTATCAGAAGTGCCCGAAGCACATAATAACTTGAATCTCCAAATCCTACCAAAATTTCAACCCCGATCAGAAAAGATGAAAAAAAAATATAACAATAAGGTGGTTAATGAACAAAGAAAGCTGGTTGTTTCGTTTCCTCATTGACCCCATTATTTTCGATTCTATTATTTATATATTAATTATTCGGTATTTGATTATCGTGCGATTATCATTCTACCTGCAGTGAGGTGACACAATTAAAACATCGGTTATTGAAATTATAAATATTGATAAAACGCAGGTAGGATATATTGAGAGAGACAACCGAGCATTAAATAATACCGAATATCTGGTTTCTAGAAATATTCATAGCGTATTCAACTATTAATATTTCCCGCGAACTTCTGTTGCACATTCGCTAAAAGAAGAATTCTCGCGCAGGGGAGAATTCTTCGCGTTTTTCTTACTTAAATTATTACGCGTGTTTCATGTTATTCTTACTTTCGTGAGGTGTCAGGAACGTTCGACATGCGATGGTACATACCTGAAACATAAAAAGAAAAACAATAATAACAACGGTTAAAATCAAGGAAATGTAAGTAGGAACATCGGAGAGATCACGAAATATAAAAATGACATTGTACAACCTCAGCAAAGTGCGACGATTATTTTCTCATGCTACGACACGCGAAAAATTCTTGTATCATTCGCCGAAGAACATTTCCTGGGCTCTGTATGAACAGACAACTGCCTGAAAAATTGCCTGGAAAGATCGTACAAACACGAAAATCCGTGTCCCACTAATGCTAGGGTTAAATGAGAAATGGTCGCGTCCGAAAGCAGGCGTTGAATTATTAGGACGATTTGGCGGGGTATCGAGAGGAGACCTGCAGAGACTCGAAAGGACAAAAGATGCGCGCCGCTGAAAGCCTCGGGAGGGAAAAAGAAAAGCGTACTGGCAGTCTGATAAATCGCGCTATATCTCGATACCGCTCGGGCGAGAAGGGCACCGTCGGCAACCGAGTCGGTGCCCCTTAATGGAATCGGAGGGATTACAACGTCGAGAACGCGGATTTCCCTCCAGGAGCGGAGCTTCCCTCAGCGCGAACGTCTTTCCTCTCTCTCTCTCTCTCTTTCTCTCTCTCTCTCTGTCGGTCGCGCGTAATCTCGATTCGACGTGAACCCCAGGATATTTTATAATTTTTCGTCTGTGAGGTATCATCATCCTTCGGCGTCCTGCGCGCGCAGTTGCCAGGATTCGACAGCCCGATCACGCGAGGATCCGGAAAATCCAATAAGTTTCGTAAGGTTGCGCGGTACTCGGATACGTCGAGTATCTGTGGACGAATGATAGGCTTTGCAGCCCCACATTTTAAGGTTTTCCGTTCGCCGAGACGAGTCATTTTAAACGTCTTACGCAACCGCGGATCTGAAAATGTCGACTGGTGGAATTTTCTTTGACGGGACCTTAATCGAGGATTAACGATCCGCAAGATAAAATTCCCCCGAGGATTCCCCAGCAATTTCCAGCGAGCGCTCCGATCGCGCAGGGATCTTTGAATCGACTTATCGCGACTCGTCCTACATGCGAGTCTCGCAACGAAAAACCGCTACCTCGCGTCAACCTCCTTCCTTTTAATCCTTTTAATTCTGTCGCGTTCTCGCGGTGAGGAGAGACACACTCCGAATACCAACGAACCGAACAGTTCTTCTAGTGGCGGACCGAACGAGAATCTCCCGCATGGAAATCACGCCGCTCCTCTCTCGCGAGAGAAAGAGAAACGGAGGTGGGGAAGACCGAAAGGCGCTCTATTAGCACGATGCATCACGTGGCGGTCTTTATCCCGGGACGGAATCTCCTCCACCTCCGCTCTTCGTGACGCGAGCGCGCGCGGCATTGTTCGACCTTGTCGTCGACGATGATGGCGAGTCTTATCTCACTGGTCGCGCGTGACTGGGCCTCGACGGAAGACGACGGGGGTGGCTGCGGTCGAAAGTCCGTCCGGGAGACGCGACAGCGTAGGCGAGGGTGCGAGGACAAGGACGAGAGGCGGCGCGGGGGGGATGAGAGCATACCGTCGGCAGCGACGACAACGAGGTTCGATAACGTTCGTCTCTTTCTCTTCCCCCTTGCCCCTCTCTCTGACACTCACTCTCTTTCTCTCTCTCTCTCTCTCTCTCTCTCTCTCTCTCTCTCTCGCGCGACAAACGCCCGCCGCCGATGCACCGGCGCTGCGACTGCACTTTCCACCCCCGGTGACAGCCCCGTCCTCCCTCGTGTCGGCCACCCTTTGCTCTCGCGAGCCGTTCGACTCGCCTCAGCGAGACATGCACACGCAGGGCGAGGGCCGGTTAGTCGCGGAGTAATGCACTTCGCGCAGAGCGATGTCACGTCCGCGGGGAGGACGGCCGGGAATTTAATTTTCGACCGTGCGTTAATCGCGAGCGAGTTAAAGGCGACGAGCTCGAAGCGATTTTACGGCCAGCGACCTGCGGTTTCTGATGAGAGACGACGTAATGTCGGAAATCCTCCCTCTCTCTCTCTCTCTCTCTCTCTCTCTCTCTCTCTCTCTCTCTCTCTCTCGTCTACTACACGGGACGGCGCGAAAGCCGATCGGTGCCTCGAATTCTCTAGGGTTCCGACGCAATCTGCAAGACGCGTCGTAGATATGTATTACCCGTAAAAAAGTTTCCAACTTTCCGGAGCGGTAAGCGACTTTCGGGCCACCCTGTAAATATCTAGACGAATCGAGGAGACGGAATGAATCCGACGGCAGGCAAATCTTGCCGCGAACTCGCGTGTCTCCGGAGGACAAGTTCGCGGGAGTATAAAGGGACATCCCCGCGTACCCCCTTGTTTACGGAACGATATAGATAGCTCCCCGACCGTTTAGCGGCATCGGCCGCGTATCCGAATTAAACCTAAACGGAGCCCCTCCCCCTCCCTCAGGCCATCATCGTTCCTCCTTTATCGCCGCCCGCACCGGCCTTTATTGCGCGCGTTTCCGAGGGAAGGCCGGCACAGGCCGGCAGGCCTTCGCGGGCCATTGTCTCGAGATCTGGCGCGGAATTGAAGAAAGCAGCTAATAGCGCGCGCCCACTCGCGCGAAATTACCGTCGCGAGCTGGGCCGAACGATTTTCCGCACGGTGCCGTTGCGCTTTCGACGCCGGCCGTCGTCGCGCTGGTCGCCCAAGTAGCCAATTAAAATCTCTTTGGCGTCTCTTTTTAGAGCCGCGCCACGACGAGGAGGAGGAGGAGGAGAAGAGAACGCTAGGGCGGTCGAAGAGGTGGAAGGGGGCGAGCGGGCTAATGAATTCTGGCAGAGAGTGTCGGGAACGAAAATCCACCCTCCCCCTCCTCCGCCGCCTGGTTTGCAACGCGAACGACGAGCCGCCGAGGATGGTGCGATGAGAAGGAGGAGCGACGCGAGGATGGCGGCGGCTCAGGAACGGCCAGGGCGAAGGGGGTAGAAGGGGGGGGGGCGACGAGGGGACGGGAAAGTCGAGGCATCGGAAATTCCTGGTGTACGATGCACCCGCGGCAGACGGGATCGATGCTTCCTGTCTGCTCGCGCGTCTGAGCCCTCAACCCTTTATAAGGTATCCGCTAATACCGCCGGCGAACGAAATTTTTGCGAACACCGATCGAAGATCAAAGGGAGGTTGCGCGATGTCGGGGCGCGTTACGGTCGTGCCGACCGCTCGTCGCCGGCCGACCGTCATGGACGAGAGAGAGAGAGAGAGAGAGAGAGAGAGAGAGAGATCGTCGCCCCGACGATTACGCAACGTAAGAGCTGCTTTTCGGCGAAGAACACGTCGCGGGTGAAGTGCAAGGCGCGTGACTGATGCGCATCGAGGACGCTTGAGTAATCGTAAAAATAGCCGATTGTTCTCTCGACTACCGCCTTTCAATTCAATCAGCTGGGCGGGACACTCGATCATCTCAACGACTCGGACAAGAGAGAGAGAGAGAGAGAGGAATATCACGGTTTCGACACGCGGCGCGTCAGACGAGATCGATGTCTCTCCCCCTGGCCGCGGCGGCGAGGTCCTGGCCGTCGGCCGCGTATCAACTTAAAACCTCTCTTCGGGTGGACTCGAGGCTTCTCCTCTTCAAGCGAGCGAGAAAGGAAGCGCGCGTGTTCAAACTGCGCCCGAGAGGCCAAGGGTAGATTTATGGAAATTCGCCGGCCAGCCGAGTCAAAAGGACTTGGCTTGGTCGGAAGGTAAGCTTTCCTCGCCCTTACCCCGCCGTTCTTACCCCGCGCCACGATGAAAAACACGTGAGTGAGACGAGAGCCGATGGCAACGCGTGATCTTTGATCTCGTGCTAAACAGGGGTGGGATAGTCGCGCGAACAAGCCTCGACTATTGTCTTCTTCGTACGTCGAGAGTACACACCTTGATCGAGAGATCATCTCCGTTCGGTTTCGAGGGGAGAAGGAGAGAGAGAGAGAGAGAGAGAGAGAGAGAGAGAGAGAGAGAGAGAGAGAGAGAGAGAGAGAGAGAGAGAGAGAGAGAGGGAGGGAGGGAGGGAAACTGAGGGATCAAAGGTTGTTTTCGAGAAGAGAGTTACAGAGCGGAGGCGTCGGCTTGTTTAGCAGACGAGCGAATCGTTACACGACGATGACGACGGTGACGAGGAGGAGGAGGAGGAGGAGGAGGAGGAGAAGGAGGAGGAGGAGGAGGATGCGCCCGTCGTTCCCGCTGGTTTGCGCGGATAACGGACGATCGTGATAAAGGAAGAGGCCGGTAATTAAGATCGCCGCCCCGAGGCGTATACTTGTCGACGCTTATGCTTGTTTATCGGCACCGCGGTTTTTGCGGCCATCGAGGGGCTGCCGCCTTCCTTCACCCCTCGTCCTTCCGTTGCCTACTCCTCGATAGTCTGCCGGATGTTTTGTAGCGTTTACCTTTCGACTAGTAATTTTAGCGGGCGGTACATTTACCCGCGAAATTTGCCCCGACGGCCGCGCGCCGGCGCAAAGAAACGCGCTCAGCGAGTCGACGCGAGTGATTACACAGCGCGCTCTCGGCGCACTTACGTCGAATTATGCATTTTTCCGAGCGAGCTATCTCTTTTTACCTGCCATTGAGCGAATGAAACGCGCCGCTAGGCCGTGATTCCGCGAGACTCTCGTTAATTTCGACGACGAGCGTTACCTCCGGCGTCTTACAATTTTTCACTCGCTCGACGGTGAAATAACGACGAGCGTCGAGTGACTTCCCCGACAAACGCATCGGCCGAAAAAAGGACAAAAAAGAAGAAAAAAAAATATGCGTCGACGTCGCTCGCTGCGGAATAATTCGCGTTATTGATAATAATCATTCTTTATCGTTAACGGGCAGGGGAGGAAGCCGACGGGCGACGGGCGACGGCGTTCGCGATAGGTCCGCGATAACGCGACGCGGCCGGTCCCCGTCTGTCCGGCGAGAGCGAGAGGAGACACTAAAAAGCCTGTACATGTCTCCATAAATGTTAATTAGCGATCATTACGGCACGCTCTCGCGCCCTGCTTATAACCTTCCGAAGAGCCGCGGGGGCGATCCGACGGAGTCCGAGCTATCCGCTGCTTTGTACACGTCAGCGGGGAAACGCCTAACGAGGAAATATCGTCCGGCAGATGCGGACGATTCAACGGGTCCTGTAGGACATATCCCGTCGTTCCCGCGTCCGTTCGTCGCGTGCCTGCGCCGCCCTGTCATTTCAACGTGTTTCAATTACACGAGAGCGCGTTATACCACGAGACATCGCGCTCTCCTCTCCTCACCTCTTCTCGTCCCTTTTCCGCTCTCTCATTTTCATCTCCGGAGCCTATCGCGTTAGAACGAACGTCCCCTGCACATCGCGCGATACTTCAATTATATAATAACAGTTCGAACTACTCGCGCGCAATCCTCGGATGAACATCCTCGATGCCCGAGGAGAAACGCGAGCGGTCGCGTTGGCGTACCGCGTGCGCCACGCGTGGCCGCGACAGGATGTCTTCGCTTCTCTTGCGATTCGGCTCGAACCTAACCTAACCTGACCGAATTGTTTTTCGCGTCTGGGCGTTTAATCGCGTGTTAGATTATCTCTACGTCGCGTTTAATCGGCGCGGCCAAGTCAATTGAATTCACGCCGCGACGGAGCAAGCGGCGTATTTGCGGGAGTGTTTGCTGTGACTAATCGCGAAGACAACGGTCGTTTATAACGCGGGCTCGTTTGTTTTGCAAATCGGCCGAACGATCAACCGCGAGTCGCGGTGACGGGGCAGGAGCAGGAGGGGGGACTGCGGGCGGGCGGGATCGATTACGATCGGCATGCGGTAACTCGAGAACTCCGGCGAAAATAGAGAGGTGCTAAGTGTGCACGGGCCGCAACAGGTTCCCCGACTTCCTGCAACTCCGCGCGCGCGGCCGCCGCGGGACTAACGGCACCCGCCGTGTCGTACACGTCCAATCAATCGATCACGTCTTTCCCGACGATTTTCTTTTTAATCATATCTCCACTCGATATCGGCGATCGCGGAGAGGTGCCGGCGAGAACACGGCCGAGCGCGCGCGCGTCACTGCATCGTTAACGATCCACGCGTCAACTTTCTCGCTCCATCTCTCTCTCTCTCTCTCTCTCATTACTCTCTGAGAATATCCCGGTGAGTAACGCACTCGGGACACTTGATTCGTGGGAAAGCTCTCGCGAATGATCCGCGCGCCGCGTTCCTGTAATCCGACGCGATCCGGCCGCCAGACTAACGACTGGTCGATGCGATCTCGCAATTACCGTGCGATATCCCCGCCCATGTGGATCGCGACGCGTTGCGAGAGCGCGATGTGTTTGCGGCTCGTTCCGAAAACGCTCGACGCTGGGACGCGTCGAAGTTTGCAGTTTCGCGCCGGCAGTTTTTCACCAACAGCCGCGGAAACGGCTCCGTTTCCGCATCGGTTATGTGCCGAGGGGTGGCCGAGGGTGCGCGCGCGTGCGAGGGTGACTATGTACGTGCGTGCGTGCGTGCGTGCGTGCGTGCGTGCGTGCGTGCGTGCGTGCGTGAGTAAGCGCTTCAATACGAGTTTACGATCCTACTAATATCGGCCTCCTCGGGAGGGGTCCGAAACCTCAAAGGGTCGAGTAATTACGTCTGTTGCTGCCAAACTGTATGCCGGTCGTTATATTCGAGTGCGCGCCAAACTGTGCGCCCGATACGCGCTCCGCCCGTTAATTGCAAAAGACCCGTTCTCGAGAACTTTGCCCGCTGAAACGCGCCTCCTTCGATAATAATTTTTCCACCGCGCTCCGTCGTCGGGCTGGAACCGCGTCGCTGTTGCGAGGCAAAAGTAGCGGGGTCGAGAATTCGAGGAAACTGAAAAAGCCCAAATACCCGTAAGAGCACGGCTAACCGAGCGGTGACGGAACCATAAAACGACGCAAGGAATAAAATCGAAAGATAAGAAATCTCACTCCGATTCTAGCAGCCCGCGAAAAAGGAGGAAGCTGAAGAAAGATTGCTGATTATCGCCCTTGAGCACGCAATGGTGATGAGAAGATCGCAAAGAAGCCTGACCAATTTCAGCTCTCGCTGCGAGTCGCGTCGGGCGGAACGCTCGCGACTCGCGCTGCAAAAGTATCATTAACCGCGCGCGTATTATTAAACGTCATTACTCGATTCCGCTGCGGCGGCGGCGGCGCTGGACAGCGCAGTATTGCTCATCCAATAGTCACGATTACTTTCCGCGCTGATTGACTAATGCGCAGGCCGTTAATGCACATTGAAAATTTCCGGTCGGCGCTGCGCCGCCGCGCCGCGCCGGCTCGCGTCGGCTCCACGCCGTGCATTAATATTCGCCGAAGCGTCGCTCTCGCGCGCTCGCTGCGTATCGCGCGTACACGCACGCAGCCGGCTCGTAGATCGCGGCAGCGGCGCACACGCACACGTGTACAGGCACGAGCTATTATTAGCCGACCACCTGTGCGACCCGAGGCAGTTGCTCTCTCACAATCGGCTGCATATGTCTTGAGCCAGCCCGCTGCTGCTCTCCCTCTCTCGCCCTCCACCTTTCTCTCTCTCTCTCTCGCTCTCTCCTCTCGTATCCCTCTGCTCTCCATCTCTCTCCTCCCCCAGGATCGTATCGATCTCGAGATGGCACCCGGCTCTCTTCGCCGCACCGCGATCGACTATGCGATACCGGTTTCTAGGAGACGAGATGAGCCAATTAACAGCCGCCATTCGCACGTACTCGCTACTCGCGTCGCGAAACGGTTCGGAAATATGGACATGCGAATACAGAGAGAGAGAGAGAGAGAGAGAGAGAGAGGCTATTAATATCCTGTTTAACGGGTGAAACGGGCCTCGCGAGAGCCCACGTATGGAGACAGACGACCATGAGGGTGTATTAATGCGAGGCGTGAAACACGCCTGGTATTACCGGGAAAATGTGATATCATTAGAACGTATCGGTACGATATCGCGATGCAGGCTAAAGTTCAGGCTGCTTCGAATCGGCACCGATCGGCCGATCTGAAAATTTCTATCGCGGCGTGATCGAGGTCGCGTCGTTCTAGCAGAATCACGCGAGACGTTAGACGTTGAAACGAAGTCGAAACGAAGTCCGGCGTGATTTCAGTGATTGAGATTTCGTACCTCTCGCATAAAACGAACGATGATTATCGATGATTTTTTCGCGGGAGGCGTGTTGATGATGCGCAACCGAAGACACACTCCTGCCGTTTTAATTGTGTCATTAAACAATGCTAACGAAATTATCGCGCCATCCATCTAATCCATTAAGCCGACTCGCCGACGCGACCGGCAAGGCTGTCGCTCGCTTTCATTCGCGATTAATTTCCAAACTTTCGTTCGAGCGGTTGCTTTTCACGGGATATTAGCCCGGATCACAAGCCGTTGCACTAAGTATGATAAATGGCGTTTCGTCGCTCGGATGTTCACGCATCCTCCCTCCCATCGCCCGCCACTAATCTCGTATCTCTCTTTCTCTCCCTTTTTCTCTCTCCGCCGCTCCTTCTCCAGAGACCGCAAGTTTCGTCAATAATCGCCGCATCCGGTCGCGTTAGTCATTACGGTCCTTTCTACCGACTGCCTGATAATTGAAATAACCGGAAAAGCGGTAGAGAAAAATGGGAGGAAGGGAGAAAAGGAAAGAGGAGGCCGAGAATGAACGCCCCGTATACATTTTTGCGGCGCGTCATCGATCATGCGTTCGCTTTTTTGCGGGTCATCACTCTTCTCCCCGGAAGATTTCAGAGGAGTGAGAGAGAGAGAGAGAGAGAGAGAGAGAGAGAGAGAGAGAGAGAGAGAGGGGGGATTACTTGCGATATCAATATCGTGAGCACCCGGTTGTCACTCGATCAAGTGCCGACGCTGATTATGCCGAACGAGCGAAAGTATCAGCGCGTGGAGAGGCTTTTAGACATAGAACGACGCTGACAACGACGATGACGAACACGAGGACGAAGAACACGAGACGCAGCTGCGATTTCGCCGCTGCCCGCGTCCATAAAACCTGGCGGACGGGCCGGCGCGGCGCGCGCGCGCGCGCCGTTATTTCAGCCGGACCAAAATAATTGGAGGTAATTCTCTGTGCCGTTGTTTTTAATCGATCGGCCGGCCCTGGCCGCCGATTGTGTCGGCGCACTCGCGTACGCGATTTAATTGGAAAATCCCCGACATCGGGCGGCCGTTCGTTCGTTCGTTCGTTCGTTCGTTCGTTCGCTCGTGCGTCCCTCCGTCTGTCTGCACCTACTGTTTACAAAATCTGATAATAATGTCGGGTTGGCGCATCGACACCATTAACGAGGAAATAGAAATAATGGCGCCGGCCGATAATGATAATGAAGTCGTTAATGTCTTTTCTGGTCGCGACAACAAATTCGATTGCCAGCGATACATTGGCAACTGATTATCGAGAGAGAGAGAGAGAGGGGGGGGGGAGAGGGGGCTGTATCATCGCGTTTAATACGATACATGGCGAGCGCTGAGTGCTCATCGCGTGCCGGGCATTATAACGTTATGAGACTAATATGCATAATAAAAGTATCGCAAGCACAATGTGACGGTAAATTCACGCGTGCGCGCTATTTTTACGCGCACGCTCGTTACGCAATGAACATAATTATATGGATACAATTATGTTCGCTACGCCTCGTAGAGCCGTACATTTCCCGCGCTCTCGTAAACGATCTGATTACCTCGCGCGGTTCTGCTCATTACGATCCGGCGCGGTGCGTTTCTAGTCGCGATCGTAATCTGAACAACACTTTTCCTCCGACTCACGCTGCGTCGTGACGTCACAATTAAGTCGCTGCTCGCGATAAAGCGCGTTATCTCCGACCGCCGGTGGCCGCTCGGCGCAGCAAGCCGGCTTTATCCACTTGGCGAGAGCCGAGGTCGAGCTCGGTCTCTCGAAAGCGACATATTCTCGAATAAAAGCAATTCCATCAGTAAGAGATGAAGAACGAAAATGGACAACAATGCTGCTGGCAGTTGGAACATCGCAGCTACGAGGCGAAAGAAAAATAATGACGTTTTCCTTGCGGATGAACGAGACGGAAGAAAGAGCGGACGGAAAAGAAGGAGCGAAGGGCTAACGCGTGACAGAAGCGCGCGATCTCGAAAGAGCATACTCTCTCTCTCTCTCTCTCTCTCTCCCTCTCTCTCTCTCTCTCTCTCTCTCCCGCCGAGTCTACAGAGTTGTCTAAAGCCGCAATACCTCCGACATTAAGTTAATTATAGCCCGCGCGCTCTAAGAGCCGGGGCTAGGTAGCGCGGCGGGTGTCGTTAACTCTTTTCTAGCAGTCGTGTGTAGTCACGACTGCTTACGATTCGCGCGTGCACTACGCGAGGTACGAAATCACTAATTGGTCGTGCGCGAGCGAGGTGGCGGCTCGACACCACGACGCGTCTCAACGAGAGCCCCGCGCGTACGCGACGCGCGAACAACGCGAGTGTAGAACAACAAGTGTAGCTCGGCGAGTAACGGCGCGACGCAAATGATCCTGCGGGGGACGAGGGCTCGTTTCGGGATTCGCGGCGGTGCGCTTTGATGTCCGCGCTGCGCCGCGCCGCGCCGCGCTGCGTTTACGAGTCGCGGATCCGGCAGGTGGTTAAAGGGGTTATAAACGTAGGCATAACTATGCATTACGACTGGGCATTGCGACGAGACGAGACGAGACGAGACGAGGCGAGCGCGCGGCACGCACGAGTTGCCGCGTAAATGTCCATCTTAAAGCCGATATTTCAGCGTGTCCTTGGGCAGCCGGACGACACTTCTCGGGTTGCGCGGGTCGCCGCGGCGAAGACTCTCCCTGAGGAGGGAATAGTCCAGAAGGCGAGAGAGAGAGAGAGAGAGAGAGAGAGAGAGAGAGAGAGAGAGAGAGAGAGAGAGAGAGACAGAGAGAGAGAGAGAGAGAGAGAAGCGTCATTTATTTAGCGCTCTGGGACAAGCCCCCTTAAGCGCGTAGACAGAATTTACAATTTAAAACATAAGTTGAGATTACAGGGCAGTAGGAAAGTAAGAAGTTTCTATAGTCGGTTTCAAAATCTCAATCGTTGGTTGAATAAAATAAAATAAAATAAAATAACATAAAATGTACATATCCATTACCAGTCGGGTTAGAATGATCTCATTTGAATCTACGCAACACATGATTTTCCGCATGTCAAGTACATGCTCAAGACTTCCGAACCGAGAGAGAGAGAGAGAGAGAGAGAGAGATTTCCCGCGAGAATCCGGGAGGAAATTGCGACCCGTGTTTTGATTCGCGTCGGGATTCCGCACGAAGCGATACTGATTCTTCTTTAACGGGGCAGTATTTTACGAGCGTTCGCAGACTGCTAATTGCGCCGCGCGGCAGACGCCGGAAATGGGAATGAAAAATATAAAAGACTGAGAAATAAATATCAATCCCGTGGCTCGTATGCGCGTGCGTTTCTATCAATCCGAGTGGAGAATTACTTTCGCGAATACACGCGCGATTCCCGCGGGGCCGCAGCGCGCGCGCGCGCGCGCGCGATTCTCGATAAAGTCGAGTGTGTGCGATCAATCGATTTGAGGAGATGGAACTCGCTCTCGCGCGGAACAGCGCGCGGAAAAACGGGATTGGACGAGAACTCGCGGCTAATTTCGCGTTCAAAGCGCCGCGCCAACGTCGCAGCCGGCGCTCCGCGTCGTTCTCGGTGTGCGAGAGAACGCTCTTCAAACGGTCTTCCGGGAGGCTGCGCTGAAACGTCGACAAGGCGCACTCCGCCCTTCAATCGCGCCGTCGATTGAACTGATCGCCAAATCCGAAGGGTGAAGAGCGACGGGGGGGGGGGGGAGCGGGCGAGGGACAGCGCGCACGTGCCGATTTCGCCTTTGATGTTATCGCGCGCAGCGCGGCGCGCCGATAACGCCGGAAAATCGACGTGCGCGATTACGCCGAGCCCGAGCCCGGCTAATTAGGGCCTCATAATTAGTCGCGAATCAACTCGCGGCAATTACGCACGTGCGTAGCGCGCGCTAATTAACGGGGACAATA
The DNA here is from genome assembly GCF_003227715.2 of Harpegnathos saltator. Taxonomy (NCBI): domain Eukaryota; kingdom Metazoa; phylum Arthropoda; class Insecta; order Hymenoptera; family Formicidae; genus Harpegnathos; species Harpegnathos saltator. The sequence continues at coordinate 509,226 of NW_020229877.1, read as the reverse complement.
GCCTTAGTCGGCGGGCCGGCACGAGAAAAAGCGCCGGCATGACGCCGCGCGCAGCACACTTTCCTCTCTCCCCGTGGGGGTACTTTAATTAATCGAAGATACCCGCGCGCTAATTGGAAGGCGAGCCGATAAGGCTCCTCCGCCTCTTCGTCCTGCCGACCTCTTATCCCATCTATCCCCGTGGCCCGTGCTAATTTGTATAGCGATTAATTCGTTTCTCGCTCCGCGTGCGTCTCCTCCTTGAATCTGCGAGTTCGACTCGCGAGAGATGCCGCGCGAACTCGAGCCACCGGTGACGCCCTCACAGGAAATAAGGATACACATGCATGGCGACGCAGCAAGAGAGATCGCCTTTTTTGTTCATGAATACAAATTTATTCTCCTCTCCTCTTCACCCCCTGCCCTTCTCATTGCGAGTCGCCGGGAACGAAGAGAGCGCCGCGTCGCCGATACGACGACGACGACGACGACGACGACGACGACGACCTCGTCGGGCGAAAGTCCTTTCCGAATGCGTCGCGAGAAGCACTCGCGGAGCCGGGCCGGAGGAAAGCTCGCGACGGCGACGGGGGGTTATACGCCGTATAATTAATTAGACAACGCGCGGCTTGTACGCCGCGCGCCGTACCGCGATGCGCCATCCATCATAACGCGCCGCGACATTGATGTATCTCCGTCCGGCCGGGAAAAAGGATCCGGGACGCGATTTTATGTAATCTAAGATAAGTTAACAGCGTGTAGCGCTCGCAAGCCAGCTCGCTGCGGAACGCGTTCCGTCTCTGTCTCTCGCCGGAGAGAAGGCCGACGAGGACGAGGAGACGCGTCGTCTCGTCGGGGCGCGATAGCGATCGACGTCTCGAACACGACGAGCGAGCGCTCTTCTGCAAACTCTCTCTCGCAGTTTGCGCAGTTTCTATCTTCGTCCGCGCGAAACACTCCCCGACATGCGCGCACTTCAAGTATTAATTGCGCGAAAAGCGCGCGTGCGTGTGCGTGTCTATGAATAATGAGCCGCGCGATCGCGCGATGTTTGTTATCTGTTAGGGGCGAAATGGAAGCGCCGCGTCGGCGCGAGAGGTGAATTTTCCGCGGGTATCATTCGTCGCGAGGCGCGCGAAAGCTTCCATTTTCAGCGGTTGTACGCGAAAGCACGGCCGGCGATTGAGTTATCGAGGAGGGACGGTGAAGAGAAACCCAACTCCCAGATGCGTGCGACTTGCTCGGCCGCGATTTTTGCAATTAACGCGACTGATCGCACTTTAATCCACGGACTCGATGAGACGCGGCCATTTCGCGGCGGATTTCAAGCCGAGTCTCTCGCAATGATCGCGATGTCTGCACGCATCGCGCTCGGTATCCGCATCCAAAGTGACGCGACGCTGCTTTCGGAGATTTAAGGGGATGCTGAACGTGAAAACTTGATCGACAGGGAACTGTCGAAATTTGACATTTTTTCTACAAAGTTTACGTCGTCTTAAACGCTTCAGAATTAAATATGCTTTTGCACGATGTGAAAGTACGTACAGAAATTAATTGGAGCGCCACTCAATATGTGACGAAAGCGATAAAAAGTTTTTAAAGTAAAATTTCGAACTGACAGTTAGCGTAATATTTATCTAATACAAAAGTTTTGCAGCTTGTATATATCGAAACTCTCTGGATGCTCCAATGAGGAAAAATTTACAAATCATTTCTAACAACTCAACATTTAGATAGGAAATCTAAAACGATAGGAAAACTTTGCAGAAAAGTTTTAATATATGCAGTTAAGTTTCCCGATAAATATGATAAAGCAGAGCAGAAAAATAGTTCACGACTGTTCTCATTGCCGGCGCTGCAATTTTCCCGCTGATGTGATAACGAATAATCCGAATGTATCCATAAGTATATACATATATATATATAAGCAAATTTCCTGGCAATTGTGTAAAGATTACACATCGCAGTGGATGCACCGAATTTCATATAATGAATATTTCTGGAAAAATGGACAAATGTGTATGTGCCGCATTTTTGACGATCGCCTCTATGTATTATCGACGCTTTGCAACTTCGTTGACGACTTCAGCATCCCCTTAATTCCCGCGCGGGGGACACGCATCGATCGATCGACTCCCCTTCCCCCGGCGGCGGCGGCGGCGCGATATTAACTTTATCGAGGAATGCCTCTCGAATCGTTCATCGCGACGAGCGTTTCGAGTGTTTAAAACTTCTTTATACACTTTTTGGTTTTCAGCGGAGCGCACAATGGACGCGACGGCGAGCTCGAAACTGTCGGATCGTTGGCGGCGTTAAACCTCCCTCCTACCCTCGCCCCGAGAGTATCCCCAGAGTGTCAATGGACTAATCCGTCCCCTCGGCGGCTCGTCATGTGTGCGCGCGGCCGTAGCAGCGACAAAACGGCTGGCGTCGTATTTTTGCGGCGCGATGATCGCGCGAAACAATAGCAGCGCCCGCAGCGGCGGCGATAAAGCCGGAGCGAGGCGGTGCATCCGCGCGCGGTAACGCAGCGACGTAGCTGGGAAATGTTCCCGGAGCGGAACGAGCGAGACACGCCGCGGCCCGCGGCGGTCGGCCCCCTACGTCGACTCGTACTACTTAAAAATGCGCCGACTCGTCGGGCGGACGCTCGCACACGCAGGAATACGTTCCGAGCTGTTCGCGAGCGGCGCGACGTCTCGTCCCGCCGCTCTCGTAGATAAAACCTGTTTTATCACTGACACGATAAAGCGTGTAAAATCTTATAACACGAAACTCGTTTTATCTCTCACTTTGCAGAGATAAAAACCCGTTTGTTTCTCCCCCGCCCCCTCAGCTGCGCTTTCTTGCAAATCTCGCAAGCTACACTCACACAACGAGGTATCATGTGTCTAATGATCCCTAAGTTGAATGTAACTTGATAATTTCTTCTGCCACGTCCCCTTCGCGCCCTCTTCCGTCTTCGCGAGAGCGCGAGAGTGCGGCCCTGCGCGCAGCGCGCGGTAGTTACGGCCGGTGCTCGTCGGCCGAAATTCCGGCCTTTATTCGGCGCGCTCGTCCGTTCGAAACGAACGGCTCTCTCTCTCTCTCTCTCTCTCTCTCTCTCTCTCTCTCTCTCTCTCTCTCTCTCTCTCTCTCGCCACGCGCATCGGCGACGCCTATTGCCGCTGTCGTTCAAAGCGAGCGAACGCGCGTCCGCTGGATACAATATGGGACTGTCCGAGCGTCGCGACGGGAAACTCGCCGCCGCGTTCTCGCGAGGGAGAGAAACGCGTGTATCCCGACACGACGACGCACCGTGTCTCCCTCTCGTTTCACGGGACGCTGCGCCGAGTCGGGCCGACCTGCCAATCAGCCTAGAGAGAGAGAGGGGGGGAGAGAGAGAGAGAGAGAGAGAGAGAGGAGAGTGAATCGCGAGCACGTTCTCACAATTCGCGGTTTTTTCCCGTCGCTCTCGCGCACGACGCGTCGTGTCGAGGCAATAACATACACACACACACACACACATATACGCGCACGTGCGCGCAGATACACACGTATACACGACGCGAGGGAGAGATATTCGTTTTCCCTTTATCCGTCTTATCCGACCGACGCCGGCGCGCTTGTCAGGCGTGTCATATCAGCGAGGTTCCTCTCCGCTGCTCCTCGTCGAATCCCGAGACAGAGAGGCTCTCTCGAGTGGATTCGACGCGAAAGCGGGGCGCGTGGATTATTTGGTTATTTATTTATTTATTCCTTCTGGGGGACAAAGAGGAAAAAATAAATAAAGAAGTAACAAGGGAAAAGCGAAGGAATAACAAATAAACCAGCCGACGAGAATCCGGCGAGCCGTAAATTTCAGCGGTCGCTTAAATGAAATTAATCAAGTATCCGATTGATAATTCGAAGAGAAAGTGTCAGGCTGAAACTTCCGCTCCCTTTCTCTCCTTTTGTCTCTCCTTCTCACCGGCCGTCTTTCTCACTATGAAAAGTTAGACGCGCGCGCCAAATTCAAGCATGGACGCTTCGCGAGCAACACCTCGCGCCGTCGCGTCGTCGCGCGGCAAAGGTGAAGGAGGAAGCCGAATAATTTTGAACGACGCGGTGACTTCCGAGAGCGAGTCTGTTACTCGCGCTCGCTGAATAGCCGCGGCGCAATAGGAAGACACGAGAAAGGACACCGCGCCGCGCGGCTCTCCTCTAATTCATGCTAATTTCAGGGCGGAAACTTTTTGCATCGCTTAATTCAATTAGTTCCGCTCTTTGAATGCGGCGATTAGCATATTAACTCGACTATGCGAACCTCCTGGTTCGCGCGTACACAAAGTCGCGGCGTTTTCGCGCTTCTCTTCTTCTCTCCTTCCTCTCCTCTCCTCTCCTCTCCTCTCTCTCTCGCTCGCTTGTTATTATTCCGAGACCGACACGTCACGACGTGGCATCGGCAATTAGCACGAAAACGTCGCCGCGCCGCGGGAAAAACACGAGACGCGGGCGCGCAAAGCGCGTATTTCGGGATTCAATTGATTACGGGGTGCGGGCTCGCCGCGCGGGCGAATCTGCATAATCGAGTTTTCGAATTTCGAGGGTGGACGCCGCCTTTAATCCAATTGGCCGGTCACCCTCCGTCGCCAAGAAGGTCAATCTACCGCTGACGTAGACGGCGCCGTAATTAATCCTAATGAAGAACAAAAAATACAGAGCACCCTATGTTCGCTCGACGATAAGGAGGAGGAGGAGGAGGAGGAGGAGGAGAAAGAGCGGACGCGCTCGGGATTGACCGAGATTCCGCGAGAGCGAAACTCTGTAATTGCAACCGCGTAATCGCATCCCGGCGAGTCGCGCGCGGCTGAAAGTAAATGCGATTTGCGAGCGTATACCGTTATCGCCGGCGCTCTCTCTTTCTCTCTCTCGTTTCGCGGGAGCTGCGAACAACGGGAGCGGCTGCGTAGGAGCCACTCGCGGATAATTCGGCGGAATCGATCCCCGAAGAGACAGCGAGGAAGGAAGCCCACGAGACAAGATCGATGCTCGAGGGAGCCGGCCAAAGTTGCCCAAATGAAGCCCACTGCTCTCTCGCCGGTGGAAACGGCCAACGAATGTAATGACTGATCGCTCGCGCAAGTTCTTCGATGAGAGAGAGAGAGAGAGAGAGAGCACTCTCCTTTCAAGGCCGTCGCCGCCGCAGGCGTTGTCGGAAAGTCCTCCACCACTATCCGAATGAATAACGTGCGCGCGCGCGTGCGCTTTTGTCCGCCTGTCAGAAAACGTTACATGCTCGCGCGCCGCAATAAGTCGCGCGATGGTAAAATTGGCGCGTGGCCGGAGAGACGACGTTCGCGAAGGAGTAATTAATGTCGCGGCGGCGGAATGAGAGCGCGCGCGCGGACGCACAGCGACGCTCAGTCTCGCGCGCACGGCCAGTTTAATCGGCCGCTCAACGCTTCGCGTCTCGCTTGGATCGCCCGACGCGATCACGTGGGCCTACCAAGAGAGAGAGAGAGAGAGAGAGAGAAAGCGTTATTTCAAACGCAAGAAAGTAAAAAATAATATAAAGAAATTTTGAGTTTACATCAGTTGAAAGAATACGCTAGGTAAGCATGCATAAGAAATGGAATAACATAAAGTAATATAAAAAATTGTATAAAGAAGTAGTAGTATAAATAATGATAGATTAATATAAAGCAACAATTAGGCAGTCGAGGGGTGAAAACGGTCGCAAGTACTGAGCCTAGCACGACTATAAGAGAGAGAGAGAGAGAGAGAGAGAGAGAGAGTGAGAGAGAGAGAGAGAGAGAGAGAGAGAGAGAGAGAGAGAGAGAGAGAGAGTGAGAGAGAGAGAGAGAGAGAGAGAGAGAGAGAGAGAGAGAGAGAGAGAGAGAGGTATTAATAATGCGGTGCGCACTCGCGTTGGTTCGACACTTGATGAAGATTTCGAGAGAGACTAGTTTACATTCGAACATATTAAATGAGGACTTTAATTAAAATAGTGAAATTTGGGAAGATTCAGCTGGAAGCAAGAGCGAAATTGGAACTGGAAGCGACGTAGGTCGGAGGAAGAGAGAGTTGCACTTTTGTAATAATATTTTACATAAAGTAGACTCTCTAGCGTACGCCGCGTTTCCCAAGCCGCGTCCGCCGCCTTTAGATGTCGCCCGACTCCATAAATCGGCGGACGGTATCTAAGAAAAATCTAAGAGAGAGTTGTCTTAATGCCCCGAGATAAGAGCTGTTGCGTCTGTATGTTGCTGACCCGCGCCGAAGGTTATCCGCGAGGATCATTAATCGAAGGGATTTTCCGAGCCGAGGTTTACACCTAAACGACTCGTTATCGCGCGACTCGTGAAATTTTGGCGCGGACGAAAGGAGCGAGGCGACATTTTCACCGGCGGCTTCTCACGCACGGGAGGAGTGAGAGCTGACCGTTTAATTTCAGCCGGAACTCGATCGGGGGACCCGCGAGCACGAGATAATTCGCGCGCGTTGGTATTTTCGAGCGAAAAAGGCTCGTCGAAAACTTATTAAAATCGAGCAAATTGAATCGCCAGCGAAATTGTTACATCCGCCGATTTTTCTTGCTCTCGTTGCCGTTGGTTGTTTTTCGTTGTCTTTCTTTTTTTTATTTCGACGGGATGCCGCTCGTTGCGCCGGGGCAAATTGCATTTCGTGGCTATTGAGCCGGAACGAAGCCGCGTATGTAATGATAACGAACGGCGACGAGCGTGCGTTAACTCTGCGTGAAAGTTGTTTAGTGCGTCGTCAAATGAAATTCATTTCGCGGCGACTCGGAACCGCGCGCGTTTAAAATCCCCCCGCTAAATTACCTCTCGTCATTATATCGCGTATGCGCGCGAGAGCCTTCCATAAAACGCTTTAATAAGAAAGAAAATAAATTGCTCCCCGCTGCTCGGAGAGCGCGCGCGAGCGACCGAGAGTCGCAATTCACGCGCCAGTACGATCGTCGAATCTGTCGTACGAAACGCTGTTGGGAGATGGGCGGGGGCGGGAGCGGGGGCGAGAGGGAATTAAATTGCGCGGCAAAGTATTTCCCGAATTAATCGCTCATCCGCCGACACACGTCTCCTCACCCGAGGGTGCTTCTTTGTCCAGGAAAAATTTCCGCTCCACTCTGGCCCGACGATCTCTCTCTCTCTCTCTCTCTCTCTCTCTCTCTCTCTCTCTCTCTCTCTCTCTCGCCACCCCCGCCGCAGGGGTGGGGACCCTCGGTGACTCGTGAAAATGTTTCGCGTCGCCGGAGAGGAAGAAGAGGGTCGCGGTTAAACGCATGCAAATGCGACCTCACGTGACGACATCGCGAAGGAGTTTAATATCTGCCGCGCTTTATAAAGTCGCCGTGAGCGGCAGAGGATGAGAGAAAGAGAGCGGGGAGGGCTGGGGGACAAGGGTCAAATGAATTTCATTAACTCGTTAGATTTACGGTCGTTGTCATCATCGTCGTCGCGAAACATCGTTAATTTCGGAGTAATCGCCGTATTGGCGCGTGCGGCGAATACAGCGTATCTCTCTCTCTCTCTCTCTCCCGTTCTCACGCTCTCCTCTCCTCCGCGCCGACGGAGAGAGGAAGGCGCGCGCGATCCAATCTACTATGGAAATCCTACGTCGCAACCCCTATCGAGGAAATCAATTACGTCGAATGAATACAACATGAAGGGTATAAAGGGTTAGCCGCGAGTGCCGCGACCGGTAATCGGAGCCGAACGCTACGGGATCGGGCGCGGCCCGAAGAGGGTGAAACCCGGGCGGATCTGATTTGTCAGGAGGCAAGAATCGCCTCCGACAAATCTCGTTGTCCGATCGGACCCCGAGAGCTCCCGTCTGTCGCGCTCGAGAGGCCACGCGAGGGCTCTTGATCAGAAAGGGCTAGAAAGACAGAGGGAGAGGGAGAGGGAGAGAGAGAGAGAGAGAGAGACAGAGAAAGAGAGGTCTCTCTCATGAGCAATTAATTGAAACAAACGGGAAACGGCCTCGGTCAACCGTGTCCTCTCATTCGCGCAGGTTCTCGCTTATCGGCAAATTACCGCGTTTGCTCCGTGAAAATAAAGCCAACTCACCGTCTCGCCCCTTTGAGCGATCAGTCGCTTGGCTATCGTTGTTACGATTCCCGAGGATTCTTCCTCAAGCTTCGAAGCTGTTTGCATTGTACAATAATACAACGAGGGGGATCGACGGATGTTAAGGAGATGCGAGTCACTCACCTTGGCGGGATCAGACTTCTCCGACTGCTCGCTGAAGGTCTGCGATCCCCTCGACATGGTGTTCCGGCGAGGTGTCGTCGTGCCATCTTGCGAGGGGCGCACAAACTCGATTCTGCCACCCTCCACGACGATATTGGGGGCTGGTGGGAAATTTTCTGTGTTACCGACCGTATCGCAGTAGCCCAAAAAGCCCGCTTTCTCCCCGTACAGGGGGTGGATTTGCCTGCAACAGAGGGTAAGAGCTCGCTGTAGGCTCGCCGCAACAACGGCAGATGGTGCTTCCTCGAAGTTGCCTCCAGAGAGAAGTTGCTTCCTATGCTCTTCCGGGGCAGATTCGCGGCTGTTGCGATACGCGACGCGACACGTCGCTCGAACAACTCTATTCTCTCTCTCTCTCTCTCCCTCCCTCTCTCTCTCTCTCTCTCTCTCTCTCTCTCTCTCTCTCTCTCTCTCTCTCTCTCTCTCTCTCTCTCTCTCTCTCTCTCTCTCTCTTATCGCCGGCGGGAATGCGAGAAGCAAAAAGAGGCTCGGCACACGATCGCGCGATTGAAGTTCGGCGACCCTTTTTTCGCTGTCCTTTTCTCTCGAAATTTCTCTCAGATTCGATCGTCAAACTTCATCCCGACACGCTCTTTCCACACGAGCCTCGTAAAATGAAACAAATGTGCAGAAGATCATCAAGCCGATATAAACGAAACGCCGTTAATTAGTCTCCTGGCATCTTCCGTTAACGGCGCACAAGAACTGTACGAGAGACGCAGCAGGATAAAGCGACTCGGGATTCGGAGGGAAAAGATTATATATAAATTGACGCTGGAGAAGCAAATTGATACTGACGAAGCGTTAATTAATATCCTTCGTTTCCTCCGACGACTCCAATCAGACAAGGGACGCCGACGGTCGCGTGGGCGCGTCACACGCGCCGCCGCCGCCGTCGCCTTCTCGTCCAAACAATGCTCGCGAGAAATTTTCCTCGACGAATCTCTCGCGTCTCGCGCATCGGACACGACGTCGCGATGTCTTCAATCGCGTCGTCGACGCGAGATTCCGAAAGACAGAGGGAGAAGGAGCGAGAACGACAGAGAGAGAGAGAGAGGAGAGAGAGAGAGAGAGAGAGATAGAGAGAGAGAGAATGTAAGCTTAACGCGCGTCAAACACGCCGAAGCGTGTTAAAGCGGAATTAAAGTGGCCTCCTCCTCGCGTGCACGCGCGACCGGACGAGCGAACGAAAATGCTTTACACGCCCCATTATCTAATTACATTTCGCAATTAATTCACGTAAGCGGCCAACGGCCCCGGATCGGGACTCGCGTGCATTCTAGCACGACGGCGGCGTCGGTGTCATTGTGTAAGCGGAAAAGTGACCGACTTCGAGCGCGCTGACAAAGGCGATTCGCTCGGAAGACAATTCCCGCCATGGCGTGCTGACGCGCTCGCCGATATTGCACGGACAGATGCATTTGCGTATCAATGTCAATAATCTCGGACGAAGGAGGCGCGGCGGACGCGCGGCGACACGGCGGGATTACAGAGCGAGAAACAGGCCGCCCGCTCCACTTTCGACGATTATAATCCTCGGCCCCTCGGCAGAGTCCGCAGCCTTACGTCTCTTTTCTCTCTCCCTCTTTTTCGCGCAACGCAAATGCGAAACGTCAGCCTCGCGCGAGAGCGGGACTACCGAGGCCGAGAAACTATGCGGGGACTTTGAAGATCGAGCGAGCAAGGTGGAAGCGACCAAGTCCATTCGTCGCGTCTCATTGTCGTCGCGTGTGTTTGACGGAAGCGCGAGCCTCCGAGCTTACGATCGCGCTTACTTTCACCGAGAGAGAGAGAGAGAGAGAGAGAGAGAGAGAGAGAGAGAGAGAAAGAGAGAGAGAGAGAGAGAGAGGAAAAGATTTTCTCCCTGGTGCACACCGACGCGCGTGCCTGGCCGCGACGGGAAATGCGTAAGCTTGGGAAACGGATCGATACGGATTAACCCTTTGAGACACGTATTTTTCAGAAAATCCGAATCACATGAGAATTTATATACGGGGATTTCTGGGGTCGCTGATGACGAATCCGTTATCAGATTTTCGAAATTCAAGATGGCGGCCACAAATATGAAAAATCGCGATAGTCTGGAATCCGCCATCTTGGAAAATGAATTTTAGAATGTGGACTTCAAATTCGTAATCAGCGACCTCGAAAACTAACCAGAGTACAATTTTAGCTGATTTAATAAAAATTCTATGATCCGCCACCTGGAATCCGCCATCTTCGAAAATTAATTTTGGAATTTGGACCTCAGATTCGTAATCAGCGACCTCAAAAACTAACCAGATTACAATTTTAGCGAATTTAATAAAAATTCTATGATCCGTCACCTTGAATCCGCCGTCTTGGAAAATTAATTTTGGAATTTGAACCTCAGATTCGTAATCAGCGACCTCAAAAACTAACCAGATTACAATTTTAGCGAATTTAATAAAAATTCTATGATCCGCCACCTTGAATCCGCCGTCTTGGAAAATTAATTTTGGAATTTGGACCTCAGATTCGTAATCAGCGACCTCAAAAACTAACCAGATTACAATTTTAGCGAATTTAATAAAAATTCTATGATCCGCCACCTTGAATCCGCCGTCTTGGAAAATTAATTTTGGAATTTGGACCTCAGATTCGTAATCAGCGCGACCCAAAACACCCCCAAATCTTGATTTTGAGCGAGAAATTCACTCATAGTTCGCGGAAAATGATTTCTTTTCCGTAAAAATGTGTATTCTTCACACTTTGTTTATTTGTAATAAATGGACAACTTATGCAAAACAGTTTTCAACCTTTCATGTACGTTCCCATATCATATAAGAAGAACAAAAAACGCAAAAGACCCGACGAGAATCTCTCAAATATGAAATACAATTTTATGAAAATGTGACAATAAATAGGTGGTAAGTATACTCGTACCACTCAAAGCCTCAAAGGGTTAACGGAGCCGAGAACGCTTCTGCTGCGCGACGCGAAGAGAGTTTCGCGGAGGGCAAATACACGGAGGGATGTGAGAAGATTTCGACGAGAGGCAGCATCAGATCAGAGACGCGAGAGATTCGTCGAGAGGGCGGTTAATCGATGAGAGAAAAGAATATATTATCCGAGCCGCGTCCGTCTTCCTCTCGCGACGGAGTTCGCGACGGCCTCGCGCCAGCGCGGCACCCACGGCGATTAACGCGCTACTTAGCAGCGTGTTGCGTAATCGCGCTCCGGCATCAATGAACTCACCTGGGCGACGGTATGGGGCGAGGCTTGTCGAGCGCCAGATCAGAGCTGAGGGGCGAGTCGGGTCCGCGGCCGCTGGAAGCCCTAAAGCAAATGGAATTAGCGTTAGTTGAATTAGTATTTGGAAGCCGCTGGCTTATCTAGAACTATCTCACGTCCGACGTCAAGGTTCGATGTTCTGCGACGATTAATCGCGAGAGTCACGCGCGTGGCGTGCGATAATAAGGCGGAGGATTTTCATGGTTTCGCGATGAGAGATGTCCGGTCGCGCGAGAACCAATCTTAGCAACTCCGCGCGCGCGCGCGCGCGAGAATCTCCTCAGAGATTCTCGTGATTAGAATGAACCGCGAAATTACCGCGAGCCAAAATACGGTTGAAACGTCGGATTGATCGGAAACGGAAAGAAACGTTCCGCGGCGAGGGGAAAAAGAACGACGTTGTCTTCGCGAGTAATCATTTCCTCGTCACGTTCGCCGGCGCTTATTTTTCATGCAAATGACTCGACGCTCGTCAATTAGACGCGTCCCGATTCGCCGCTTCTCACCGTCTCGTCGGGGGGGGGGGGGGAAGGGGGACGACGCGCCATCCTCGCGTATCCTCGGCACTTTCCATTTCGACTGACAACGTAATCGCGACCTCTCCGACGAAACCGAACGAGCCGGCTCGAGTGTTCGCGCCGTGGATTTACATCGGCTGATAAACGATTAGGGGGAGAGAGAGAGAGAGAGAGAGAGAGAGAGAGGACCGTTAGACTCGCGTCCATAAATCCCGCGTGAATGTGCGAGTCGCGGAGAGAGACGTGCTTTCGCGAGTGAATCCAAGAAACCGCTCGGCTCGCAGCGGGGAGTCCGGCGCGGAGAGAGCGCGCTGAAAAGTCGCGCGGAGCCGAGAATGTCGCTGCGCCGTTGCGTAATCGCGCGCTGCACACTTCACACGCTGCACCGACGCACCCCCATTCGTCCCCGAGCACTCCAACTCGACGATCCCCGGGTGGTACTTCGATCGCACGAGAGAGCTCAAGTTTTCAGGTCGACTCGATTCAACCGCCGGCGGACTTTGACAACGCGAAGATAACAAGCGCGACGGGGCGGGGCGGGGCGGGGGCGTGAACGAAGCGTGCTCGGCGGAACGGCGATCGCGGTCGCGGTCGCACTGTCAACGGAAGGTGAGAGATCCGTGAAATCGCCTACCGGAAGCGGAACCGCGGCCGCAGCCGCTGTCGGCGCGGCGACGAAGTCGTCGTGAAATCGTACGACATCGCGGGAACGTGTCGTGCTGCCGGGGAGTATTTTCGTCGCGGCGATGCTCCCGCAGAAGTGGATTAGGTAACAATGACCGGTGGTCGGGATGCAACAACGCAGCGGCGACGAGAGAGGACGCGGGGTTGCGTCGCGACGCGGAACGTCGCCGCGCAGCCTCGCCGCGCCACTCGGCGCGCGGCGGCGGTGTTTTTGCTCTCGTCCCCGTCCGCTCTCGCACTTCCGCTCGCAAATCCTGGCGGACCGCCGCATTTGGAGCTCTTGGCAGCAGCTCAGAAGACGTCCGCGATGAAATATCTAGCACGAGTGACTTTGATCTTCCGCGACGCGCGCGCGTGCGTTGCGCTCACGCCCGCGTCAGCTCGCTCGCGAATGCTCGCACATAATCCCGCTCTGGGAACCAGGAAGTCCCACCAGTCGCGGTCGAATAAGATGTCTCGATACCGGGTGTCGACTGCCGAAATTTCGCGACGAAATTCCCGGCCGCGGCCGGCCGGCGAAGCTTCGACTGTCACCTGTGAACAGATGCGGAGCACAATCGGCGTTTTTTTTTTTTCCGATCGAGGCAAGGACGAGAAATTGCAGCCCGAAAAAAGAAAGGTATTTCCACGGCCCTTTAGACCTCCGCGAATGTCAGGCGCTTTTATGTGACCGTACCTACCAAGTCGAGATGCGTTCGAGAAAGTATCGTACCTCCTCCCTTCGGACGGAGCCGCCGCATAACCTCGCCGATGCTTTCTCCGTCGAGCGAAAATCCAGCGAGAACGCGTGCGAGAGGATTAATTGATTCGCCTCGAGATCGGACACCCGATATAAGCGAGGACACGCACGCGCGCGCGCGCGCGCGACAGCTGCGTCCATATGGGAGGCGCGCGGCGAAATTCGCGCTGACCCTCTTCCTCGCATTCTCACGTGGGCCGGTAGGGTGAATCACCCTCGCTGAAATTCTAAAAGCGCCTGTTTCCCAAAAGTCTATTATGGAGCACTTAGAATCATGCGCAGCGCGGTATTTCTGCCGTCAGCAGGCGGGCTTGCGTTCGCTCGCTGCAGTGACCGTTGGCGCACCCGGTGCACGTTGCTTGGCAAGCAAGCTACCTAAAAGTGCCGCGGCCATGATTTACCGATTTGTTGATGTTCGATGGTTCGCCTCTCCCTCTCCCGCGCTCGGTCTGTCTCCGTCTGTCTCCGCGAAAAATCGACCGGCCCAGAGAGAGAGAGAGGACGAGAGCGGAGCGCATCGGTAAATTTTGCAGCCGATGGATATAATTTACGGATTTCCCATTTTTTTCATCGTCCGGCACAAAATATTCGCTGGCACGTTGAAGCCTAACGAGTGAATTCGCCTCCCCAAAGCGTTTTTTTCATTTCGCATTCGAGCAATTTCGACGGATAAACGACGATATATATTTTCGAGAGGATTTTGGGAGATGCGATTTTTTTCGTCCCTTTCCATCTCGCGCGCGCGCCTTTGACATTTTGCTCTTTTTCGAGGGAGATGGCCGGTTGGCGAAGATTCACGCCGCGCCGCCTCAACTTTCACCGCGAGGGCAGAAACACGAGCTCTTTTCTGAAACTCTTCCGCAAATGTTGGCCGACCTTTCCTCTCTCGCGGTAAGAGCCGCGCGCGCGCGCGCGCGCGAGCGCGAACGCGCAACGGCCGGGCAATTCCGGGCGCGAAACGTGCGGCGGCACTTAGCCACGAGGCGTTTATCCTCTTTTTCAGCGACGCAATTCGTTCTCTTGTAACGCGCGCTCAATTGCCAGATCGTTAGGTCGTAACGAGTAAGAGGCAAAGGGGGAGAGGAAGAGGGAGGAACAGCGGGAAATGGCATCGGGCAATCTCGGATTCGCGCGCGTTGCGAATTAAAAGCAAATCCGTCGTCGTCGTCGTCGTCGTCGTCGTCGTCGCCGTCGCCGTTGCATCACCTCATCATCCTCGCCGCCGTCGTCGGCGCATGAGGGGCTCCTCTCTCGCGCTCGACAAACCTAATTTGTCGGCCGCGAGCCGCTTTTACTCGGCACGTGTCGTAAAAATTTCGACGTAACGTCCCTCGGCGAGGCGACGCGACGCGACTGCCGAGAGAGCGAGTTATTTCGCACTCGTGTGCCATCCCGCAACGGGAGAGAAAAGCGACGGAAGACGGAGGAGCGGGCTCGCTTTTGACGACGAGAAAATGAGATCGCGCTGCCGGCGACAAAAGTGCCGGCAGCTCGCTCGCGTGAGCTCGAGACACCACCTCGGCACTCGCGGTCGCCGTAGAGGAAGCCGGCCCAGTCAGCGGGTCGCGGGCTCGGCGATTCGCGAGTGGCCATAATTACACTCGCGAACATCCCCCCTCCTCCTCCCGTTCGTGTCGCTCTCGGCTTAGTCGTAGGAAGATAACCGAAATACCGACATTTTCCTGCCGGGTTGCAAGCGCGAACGCAAATTCAACTCTCCGTCTTAACCGCGGAGGAATTGAACGACAAGAATTAAACGTCGGCGTCTCATCAGCCCGTTGAGGGCAAAACGTAAGCGGGAGGGGGGAGGGGGGGAACGGCGGGCCTTTGACGCGAGTATTAATTAGAAATCTCCCGAGCAGGGAACAACTCGGCCGACGATGTATTATATCATCATCCGCGACGACGGAAGGATAATTTCGACGCGCGCGTCCCTTCGAGAGTGGAAATTGCTCTCGCCTCGACGTAGCCGCGTTTCTCGAGAATACTTTTGGGAAATACTCTCTCTCTCTCTCTCTCTCTCTCTCTCTCTCTCTCTCTCAATACCCTTCAGGCCAACCACTTTCCAAAAAGCTTCGGAATATTTCTCAAATTTCTCAATTTTCAAAACTTAGCAAATACTTAGCGAATAATGATAATCACAATTCGCGAGGAGACGCGGTGGAGAGCGTCGCGTCGAAGCAAGAATCAAATCAATTCCCGACGGCCGAGAGAGGGGAAAAAAGAGAGCCTCCCTCTCTCTCCCTCTCTGTCGCGCCTGGTGACGAAGCAGCTCGGTGACTGCGATTCACTGAAGGCAGAATCGCGTCGCTCGTTCTTCCTGTTAGCGCACTTCGCGCACAACGTAATCCGCGATAGCTAGCTGCAGTCTGCAGCCGGTAACGGTACACCCGCCGCGAATATTCCTCGAACGGAGCCGGTGTCGGATGCACGTGCATTAGCGGGCATCGGGTCCCTTCGTCTTCGCGATGTAACACTATATTCCTCCTCCTCGTCGTCGTCGTCGTCGTCGTCCTCGTCGCTCGCGCGCGCGCGCGCGCGCGCGGACTTGGCACGTCGACTCGCATCGCACAGTGGTTGTTCGTCGTCGTGCTGCTCGCTCGCGAGTTAACGAGACGAATGTCTCTCGATAGAGGCAGCCGCAATTATTTTCAGCCATCGTGGATCGCCACGTGGAACGCGAGCCACGTGTCGTGGCTACGCTATCGCTATCGCGTATCTCTGGCTTTTTTTTTATTCCTCGGGGAAAGAGGGCGGCAGAGACGCGAGCGCAAGATCGGAGCGGAAAAATCGTTACCGTCGGAATGCAATTAAAATTGTCCCACACCGCACCGCACGCCGATAATCTCCCTCTCTTCCCCCCCCCCCCGCACTCCCACCCGTCGATCAATAGCGTTGATCAAGGAGCGACGTCGCGCGCTCTACACTTAAATTAGCGGATGTTACGGGCGGGAGAGAGAATCGTCGTGTCCGTCGAATTCCACAGAAACTATTAATTACGTCGTCCGATAGCCGTCACGGACACATCGATTCGCCGCTTGCTTCTTTTGTGCAGCTCGACGAAAGTTATCTCGTCGAGGCGGACGTTATAACGTATCCTCCTATGAAACGCTATTAAAACTCCGCTCCGGATAGAACGGTGTCCGCGCGTAACGGCTGTCGGCCAGATAGTAGACGTAGATCCAATTCGCGACTTCGCCGAAGGGCGGGATATTTATTATCGAGCGTCGCTCGCGGGTGAAAATCATCGAGCGTCGCCGACGCGGTGGTCATGCGACAACAACGACGGCCGTTCATGTCGCATCGACGCGACGCTAGCAATCTGCTTTACACCGCGTAAAGCCCCGAGAATTATTAAATTCCCCCGCTCGGCAATCGGATTTCGTCGTCGCCGTCCATTTGTACGCGATAACTTATGAATGAGCCGTAAAGCCGGGAATGTCGAGAACGGCCGAGAGCGCGGGCCTTCGCGCCGAAATCCCGCGGAGGAACCTCGCAGTCGACCTCGCCGTCGACTCGCCCTCCCTTCGCCGCCGCCACTACCCTCGGTTAAAAGACGCGATTTTAACGGGCTTGAAATATTTCATACGGCAGCTCCGCCGCCGCCGCCGCCGCCGCCCCCGCACGAGGCCACGAGGAACTCATTCGACCGGACCGAAAAGCGATGACGAAAAATGAAATGATCGGCTTACGCGAGAGCGGAATACCTTTGACCCCGCTGAGCGCGGTACGTTTTTTGCGGATTAATCCCGGGGAGGCTGTGCGACCGTATTTTTTTCTTTTTGCACTCGTACGTGCCCGGCGCGAGAGGGACTGTGCAATAAAAAACGAGAGGGTAAGAGAAAGAGAGAAAGAGGGAGCGCGTCGGGAGAACACGCAGGCTTTGTCAAATGTAATATTTTTTTAATATTACCGCGTAATATCCGAGGCTTCTTCGCGCTGGCGCGCGACGGATTATCGCGACAAAGAGAGAAGGAGAAAGAAGGAGAGAAAGAGAGGACGAGCGGACAAACTTCGTCACGTCCTCGCTCGCGAACGTGCGTTTCGCTTTCCCGTTTTCGGGTTCGTTATCGCGTGTGCTCCTGATACGCTAACAATGTACGCCGGTGTAACACAGACCGGGTTTTTGTTTCGTTCGTAGGGTATTACATTTATACTCGATTTATCGGTCTCCCTCCCTCTCTCTCTCTCTCTCTCTCTCTCTCTCTCTCTCTCTCTCTCTCTCTCGCAGTAAAGCACAGACGCGCAACGAGCATAACGGATTTTAACACCGGCACACCGCCGCAACGGGACCAGCTAGGAGACCAACACACAAATGCGTGCTTGTTGCCGTAATTTCGTCGCGCGATATCCGGGAATCAGACGCGTCGTCATCGTCATCGTCATCGTCATCGTCGTCACCAGCGGTCGTAGCGACGCCAACGGGGACGACTCTCTCGAATTTATAGGCGGCCATACAAACGGAGGATACATCGAAACGCGCCAACTCGGCACGAATGGATCCCCGACGCTGCTTCCATTTCGTTTATTAAAATCCCCGCGCTGTGTCGCGAATGCGTGACACTCGCGGTTTCACTGTTCGAAGAACGCGGCCAGAGGGAAGAAGAAAGAGAGAGAGAGAGAGAGAGAGAGAGGGAGGGAGGGAGGGAGGAAGGGGGGGGAACGCGGGAGGGATGAACGTGCCCTTAATGTACATTTTGTGCATGAGCGCGGATCGCGTCATAAAACGCGGAACGTTAAAAAACGCCCTACGGCTTTCGCTCTCTCCGTCACAAAGGGAACGACGATATCGCCCTTCTCTCCTCTCTCCTCGCGCACGCCTCTCTCTTCCAACCCTCTCACCTGCTCTCACCGCGTATCCTCCCCTCTTTTGCGCATTTATCCGCATCGCGGCTCCCTTTTTCATCCTAACCCCGCTCCTCCTCCCCCGCTCCGCTGTGCCTCGATCGGATCGAAACGAGAGGCACCTGCGATCGCGCGCGCATCAAGAAAACGCGCGAATTATGGAAATTATAGTGCCAGGGATTACCGATGGGCTCGACGGGTGGCTTTCTTTCCGAGGCGCGGTGTTTCTCCGGGGGAGAAAAAGAGAGGAGGGAGACGCCGACGAAAAATCGATTCTCCGAAGGGTTTCCGCTAGCTCATCAGTCCCCCCCCCATCCCCCGAGCGAGCGGAATAATCGAAAACGATTTGGGAGAGGTTCTAATTATTCCTAGGGAAGAATCAAATAATCGGCTGGTCGATGCGGTTACGCGTTATCATTGCCGCAACGTTGCCTTGCGGATCGCGTCAATTTTCCTCCGCCGTGTCCGAAGCGACCTGCGTCAGTGATTGAAAAAACGAGCGTACGGCGCAACGATTCGCGGTAGCGAGTCTCGTGACGAGATATCGGCGGACGCGTCGTCGCAACGACGATATCGCGAGAGTCGTGCGTAAACAGACGCGCACGTCGCGCGCAGAATGCACCTGCACACAGCTCGGCCGGTATTTCTGGTCGCGCATTACGACGCCACCCGCTCCGGACACTTCACGCGCCGCTGAAACAAACGACGTTATATTTACCGCTTCCTCGTGCCCGAGCCGGGACGGAGCTTCGCTCGGCTCCTCCTCGTTCTGGGTCAAAAGTCCCGCCAGCCACCGCGACGAGGGAGGAAGCCAAGGGGAACGAGAGCCGCCGCCGCCGTCGCCGCCGCCGCCGCCGTGAGAACGAATTTCTCGCGCGGTGGGAACTACCTCTTCGCGTTCCGCGGCGCACAAGTAATTCCCAATTTTCGCGGTTACCTCGACCTCCCCGCAGCTCAAGCGGAAACGAGCTAGAACGATCGGAGCGCGTCGGAGTGCTCGCGAGCAGTCTCGAGCGAATTGGAAACAAAGTCCACGCGGCGAGAGTGCGGGCGAGCGATAAGGAGAGGGGATACGTCGTAATCGGCGATTACTTTGGTCCGATAAATTGCGCGGCAATGACTAAGCATCGACTGCGTCGACCGATTGGGGATCACTACTCGTCATTGTACATGAGCGAGGGGTGATCAATTTTGATAATATTGGAGGCATCGCTCCTCTGTCGTATCATTAGATTCGATAGCGCTCGATAATCCTCTCATACGATAACCCATAAATGCCCAAGGAACAGCCGGGACTCTTCACACGAGCGACGACAACGATGAAGCTTTACGCGTAATTACGCTGAGTGCTAAGGACGCGTGATGTACGCGAGGACGAAGGACACACGTCACTTGAGTCCCTCCGACCAGTCTGAGAAAGGAGCGAGTGGAAAAAGGTCGGACGGTGACAACGTCGTACAATGTAATATCGCGCTCGGAAAACGATAAATGCTCGGCCTCGATGGTCATTATTTCCGGCCGGATGTGCCACTCACGAGACGAAAACCGCCTTTCGCCCGATGAGCCGGAACGAAGAACGATCGACCTCCTCCTCCTCCTCCTCCTCCTCCTCTCTCTCTCTCTCTCTCTCTCTCTCTCTCTCTCTCTCTCTCTCTCTTCCGCTCTTCCGTGCCTGCCTGCCTGCCTCGGTGACTTTCAACTTTACCTTGGATGAGCGCGACCCCGATCGCTCGTCGGTGAATCGACGCTTTTAGAAGCGGCGGATGGCGCGATGAATCGACGCGCGTCGAGAGGGCGGGACGTTTGAATAAAATATCGAAATCGCGCTCACGGCACCTCTCGGTGCCTCTCCACGGCACCGCGCTAATTCCGCACTGTCGAGGCTCGGACGTGCCCCGCGACGCGATCCTCGAGACGCGCGGACGGCATGCTTTCACCTCGGTGTGGCGCGTCGACGACGTCGACGATAATGCCCCTCAACTTGTTCCCCGTCATTGACGAAACTTGCGACTTGCGGAGCAACGAGAGACAGAGAACGCGGTCCGTTTGCAAGCGTTTTTTCCACTTGCTGTTTGATGCAGTTATTGTCCAGCTGAAATGACCCGAAGAATCGAACAAACCCCGCCTGTCGTCGAAATTCAAGCTTCGTTTCCTATTGTTCGACTGCCTGGACTTCCTTTTCCCCGATTTTCCAACAAACCTCAACTGTGTATAGCTCTGTCTATTTTTTTGTTTCACGTTCCACGGAAAACAATACTGCAACAATAGAAAATAGACCTTTGGTCCGTTAACAACATGTCGAGAGCTACTTCGTAGCTGCTGACCGAGGCTCGAGGTGCGCAGCAACAATGTCGCGAGACAGGTTCTCGCAGGACGATTCGCGCTTTCTCCTTCTCGCTCCAACGCGCAGAACGCAGAGAACGTTTCCTCGCCTGCTCGTCGACGTCTCGCGGCCTCTCTCGCGAGGAGGTCGCGAGACGTCGTGATGCGCGACGGATGAGTGCGGCGCGCGTTCCTCCGCGTTCCGCGGAAAATCTATTTCGGACTCGGTCGGGCGGCCGCGCATCGCGCATCGCTGAACGTAATTACCGGCTGAATCATGCGGCGAACGGCCGCTAGAGGAGGCTCCTCCAGCAGAGGCCGCGATAGCACTCCGGAGCCTCCGACTCGAGAGCTCGCGCGACTCGCGACTCGAGAACCCGTGAGTCATTGCGCCGTTGACAGAGTCCGGCGGTTATAAATTCGTCTCCTCCTCGTACGGAGCGGTGTACGGAGCGAGCTGCTCTCTCGCATCCTCTTCGAGATCTAACGAAAGCACGCGTCAGGGTTAAGCGGGCGGTTTTACGAGAGCGCTCGACGAGTCGAGCGGTCGGCGAAGCCGGCGTGCAGCGCGTCAGCGGAGGCGACATGAGCGCGCACGGATGAATTCTTGAGTCAGTAATTAAGCGCAAAAGTGCGACGCCTGACAGGTGGGCCGCGTAATTGCCACGTGCGCGCTTGTACACGATAAACTTGTACGACGACGCTTCGCTTCGGAACGCTGGACGGTGCGACAGGCGATAATCGCCAGGGAGTTAATCATCTCGCGGAGTTAATCATCCAACTCCGCTCACGTGTACCATAAAATGGCGACGACGACGACGACGAAGTCGTCAGCTCACCCCGAAGAAGTTAGCCCCTTCTTTCGCGGCAAAAAGCGATCGGGACCTGTCGTGAAACTTAAAACTGCCAACGTGCTAATTATCAAGCTGCTCTAGTCCCGACTTTTCCAGGCTCCAAGCGTTTGGCAGAAATTTGCAAACAATTTCGGCGGTTCTAGCTCGACTAGCGAAAGTTTCGGCTCAGATGGCGCCGCGCGATAACTCGAATCCGATCCGTCCTCCAATTTCAGCGACGTCTTTCATCCGCTGTTACGCGAGACTCGAGACTACCTTCTCTTCACTTTCCCGTCCCGAGGATCTCCTTTAGGAGATACTTATCGCCGCGTTATGCCGTCGAATTTCAATGTCGGAACGAGGTAGATATTTCACCGGCGGTATCTCGCGACAAGATAAATAATCGCAAGCGCGAGCTGTTTACGAGACGGACGAGCGCGTAGGCCCGCGCTCGCTCGCTCGGCCGATTGTGGCCGCGAGATTTATGCGCGGTGAGTCCTCATCGTCGGCAATGAAAATCAGATTTGTAACTGCGAAAGCTTCCGTGACAGGCGCCCGTACGAGCCGCGGGCCCGTCGCGCGCAATATTCCAGCCATCGTCGCGGTCGTCCCGATAACGTTAAGCACGCGGGCGACCTCATCGTCGCGGCGCGTACGTCGCGCCGTCTCGTATGCGCTATCGCGAAAGCTGCATAATGTATGAGAGGAGATATTATCGCCGCGTGTGCGAGCCTCACGCATGCCGACGTACGTACCACGTGTCGGTTCCACGCGACACCGACGAAAGCCGATAATAGCTCTGCCGCCGCACGCGCGCGCTAATTATATATCTTTTTATTTATTTATTATCTAACTCATTCAACGGCGAGATGTCGCTCTTTAGTGCGCGCGAGATAACGATCGATAAAATCGAGCACGCCAAGGTGGAAGGTAGGAAAGAAGATGAATGGCGAGAAGGAGAATATCGCCGTCGTCGCGTTGTCGGACAACGTTCGTGCTGATTTCACCTGCTCGCGCAGGTCTCTCTCGCGATGTGGAAGTTTGATCCGACGAGGAGTAACGATCGCGGTGATGCGGTGTTACCTCGTTGTTCGGGCCACGTTGGAAAATCAGGTGCACGCGCGACTCTCCCGCGAGATTGCCAAGAGACGACTCGAGACGTTCGGCGAACAAACAGATCTCTCTCTCTCTCTCTCTCTCTCTCTCGCGCTTCATACCGGCGGACGCTAAGCGATCCGACGCTCTCGAAATAAACACGGACATTAATATCGATGGGTGAATACTTTCGCGGGGATATGTTCCGCGAAACTCGCGGCCAGAAGGAGAACAAGCGACTCGAGGTTCCGCGGCGCGTTCTCCCCCTTCTCTCTCTTTCTATTCTCCGGCCGACAATAAATTTGCCGATAAAAGGTTTATAAGACGCCACGAATCCCGATTCGCAAGGATATTCGCTCGAACGCGAGGGAGGGAGGGAGGGAAAAAAGAAAGAAAGAAAGCGAAACCGGCGCGCTCGCGCGGATTTATCGCGCGTGGGTGGTCGCGAGCGCCCGCGGATTTTTTGGTACGCGCGCGCCGTCGAATTTCCCGAGGTTGAAGGCGAGAGAGCCCCAGGCGGTATACCACAGCGTATAGTGTACCGGACGTTTCTTTCCCCTCCCCTCCTCCACCTCCCTCTCTCTCTCTCTCTCTCTCGCGGAGAAAAACGTTCGACGATGGCCGACAGCGAACCGACAACAACGGCTCGGCCGCCCAGACCGGAGGCGAATTTATCGAGTACAATTTTCCACGCTTGCTCGCTCGCACGCTCGCTCGCTCGCTCGCTCGCTCGCTCGTCGTACACGTAGATACGCGGCGATCTCGCCGCGTCCGTACGTTCTCGCTAGGCATTACGGATGCGTGAGAGCCGCGTGGGTGACCTCCCACGCGCCCGGGCCAACTGCTCCGTTTGAATATTTATCCGTCTGTCGCGAAGCTTGCGAGAGCCGACTCGGTAACGACACCGTCGTCGTCGTCGCCGTCGTCGTCGTTGGAGGAGTTCGGCTCCGGAAAAAGCGATACGTGCCTCGAAAACTGGTCGCGTTCGTCGCCGGTAACCGATAAGCCTTTTAAACGCGGCTGAAAAAGTGCCCTTGGCTCTCTCTCTCTCTCTCACTCTTTCTCTGGCGGTCTCTGGTGTGGTCCACCGCAGCCACCGTCCACTTTGGGCGCTAGCGCTCGGATACGACGGTCGAACGCTGCATATATTCCCGATGATTATGGGGCGGGGGAGGGGGAGGGGGGAGCGGGGCGGAGCATCGATACCGTCGCTCGCGCTTGAAAACAAGCCAACTAAAAGGAGAGATACCCCCATGGACGAGGAGTAGGGACACGTCGTGCCGTGCACCGAGATGCAGCCGCATTTTTCGCTCGCCGTAAAAGCGGCTCTCGCGCGCGGCCCGATAGCGGCGAAGATGCCCCGCCGCTCCGTCCTGTAATCGCGGCCGCATCGCGCGATGCGTATTTTCGTCCGGCATTTTTACTGCGGCGGCAATTGCGAGATCCGCGGTCTCGGTTCCCCTCAGTCGCGTCTAGCGAGAGAGCCACCGCCCGCTAAATGTCGTCCATATCGTCTCGTCGCGTAGAAATGAACCCGGGCTCTCTCGCGTGCCGCCCTCGCGAGATCCCCGAAATGACTCGACACACTGGAGATGAGATGAGTGTGCGACTGTCCTGCGTGCTTCTCTCTTTGTCTACTAGGAGCTGTAAGCCCGACGATGACGGCGGGAAAGGAGGATTTACTCCGACGCTGAGCGCAGCGAGCGAACTGACGATTGCTCAGCATTACGGGGGCAGCAAGGGGGGAGGGGGGGCTGGCTGGTTGTAGCCCGTCGATTAAACGAATTTCCTCCCCCCTCCCCTTTTCGCCGACCGCTTTATAGACAGGATTACACTTGGTGGGTGTAGCGGGACCGGCTCACCATTAGTCAACGGTGACTGTCGCGCGGCGCAGCTGAGTCTCTAAACGCGGCCGGATTACGCAACGAATCCGGCCTGTGCAGGCGCATCTCATTATCCCTATTAAGTATTACGGCGATCGTAATACAATAGCGCGCACCATAATGCCGAGTTACGAGGAGGTATATCGCGCGGCCGCGGCCAGCTCCTCCTCGGAGCAAATGGCGATATCACAAAGCGCCGACACGGAGGTTACACAATTCGCCAACTCGAGCAAGTCGCCGCGATGAATGGGGAATTCGATTATGTGCGCGCGCGCCCCTAAGAAGCTTCGTCGTCCCGCATCTCCCTCGATTTCACTTCCCGCTAATGGCTTAAT
The DNA here is from genome assembly GCF_003227715.2 of Harpegnathos saltator. Taxonomy (NCBI): domain Eukaryota; kingdom Metazoa; phylum Arthropoda; class Insecta; order Hymenoptera; family Formicidae; genus Harpegnathos; species Harpegnathos saltator. Next base: position 484,504 of record NW_020229877.1, on the reverse strand, counting down.
TGCCGTCTCTCGTCGATCGGTTTTTCTCCGGCTCTTCTCCGCTCGCGCGCGATAAATCAACGTCATCGAGAGGCTTCCGAGATTCTTCCCGTCGCGCATCGCGGAAGCCTTCACAATTCGATCTCGCGCGGTCCCCGACACGAATTCACTACGATTTCGGATCTTAGGGAGACACTATCAGACCTTAACCGTTTGAGTCCCAAGCAGCGCGATCGCGCTGTTCAGATTTTATGTCGAGAAAACCCAGTACATTTCGATCATTGTGGACAACTCTGACGGTGCGTTACCGATTGTCGAAGTCGCGCGCTCAGATTTACTGAAGCAAGTATATCACACCGATCCTTTTAATGTAAATAGTACATTTTATAATAGGTAGAATAATACTATAATAATGCAATAATACATTACAAAATAAAAATTTTTATTTCATTGTTATCTTCTCAATAATTTTTATCGAACAAAACTTGAAATATTTATAAATTTACAGTACGCATATGTAATAATACAGATGTATTTTATAAAATAACGAATTACAAATTAACAATATTTTTGTGTTATGAACAAATAATTTAAATGGAGAGTAACAATTATAATTTGTGACATCGGTGTTTATCAAAACATGTTGGATGGATTCCTTTTGCTTCGTTGCTCCGTTGCTTCGTCTAATCATTTTGAAACACACAATTATTAACAATGAGAAACACTTACGCAAGAATACGTCCGATCGCTTTGCAAACTACAATAAATGTGACAGAGCGATGAGAAAAAGACGAGAATCGCGTTACCTAACAAATACAAGAAGCGGTATTGGTCCGATTGGGATTCATCGATGTAAAATAAACAAAGCGCTATCGCGCTGCTTGGGTCTTTTCATACTCATTTATAGAAAGCGCGGTTGCGCTGTTTGGGATTCTTCGACAGTGTTTTTTCAATACCCCCTGGGACTCAAACGGTTAAAACATCGAGACGACACACATTGTGTCCTGACGATTTTCATAAATCTCTAGGACTCTGCGCCAAAGCACACGCGAGTGCCGCTTCGGGGAAGCGAGTCCCGTCGGAACAGACATCGCAGAGTCTCAGCACTCAGTTCTAGGACGAAGGGCAAGGCTCAGCCTTCTCCCGACGGTGGATCGTGCCTGGATACGCGCGTATACCTGACCGCCCTGAGGTACCGAGGTACTGCGGCCTAACCCGCGCACCGTGCAGCTGCGCCACGCAATCGGCCGGACTCGCGGCGGGGTCGTTACTCGTCATTACAGAGTTACACGCTCGAATGGCCGACGTTACAAATTACAGAGACGGAGCCAACCTGCTTCTTCCCTCCTCCGCTCTCCCTCTCGTCCGTCTCGCTAACTCGTGCCGCTCGCGGATAAGCGACGGCCGCAGCAGTCGTCTCTCCTCCGCTCGTCGCCGGAATCGCGAGCGCATTGTTATCGAGATTATCCGCATCCGCGGCGACGCGCCAAATTAAGCGGAACGCTCTCTCGTGACGCTCGACGGCCCTCGAGTTCATCCTTCTCGCGCTCTGTGCTCTTCCTGCCTCTCTCTCTCTCTCTCTCTCTCTCTCTCTCTCTCTCTCTCTCTCTCTCTCTCTCTCTCTGTCCCCCGTGCCCCGTGAAAAGGGACCGTCGAGTTGACGTTCCGCGATATTGTTACACTCGGTCTCTTTGTAGAACGTCGGGTACGGATAATTGCGATAACAATGCAACGCGAATGTAACGCGAGACGCTGTGCGGTTACGGCGCGAAGGTTTCGTCATGGCGATCCGGTGTTTAACCTGCTCGGGCCGATGAATTTAGTCTCAAGTCGGGAGAAAATAATTCGATCTCCGGCCGACACGAAGCACGACGTCCGGTATTTCAGCGGCTGACGCGGTGCAGACGAGTGTTGGATCTCCGGGTTGGTGACGCGTCCGAGCGCGATCTCGGTTCATTTCGCGAGTTTCAGTGGCGACTGTTTGAGCACGACGACGTCCCCGGATGGGAAGGTACTGGTGTAGTAAACGCGTGCACGCACGCGCCGATATCCCCGCGAGAGTTGCGGATCGCGCGCGTTCGAATCCGCGATCTCGTGATATCGCGCGCGTGCCGCGAATATTTTCGTCGCTCTAATCAATCCCTGATTGCTGAGCGCGCGGTGATTACCGCGTCGCCGGCTGCACTTATCAGGCGTAAATGGGAGTAAGTTTGTTATTTATCGACTGGCGATCGGCGGTTCTTAAGTTTAATTGCGTGCGCGCGTCTGCGTGTTGAGGCGCGAAGAGCTTTCTGCGGCGGACCTGTCGTTTACCGCGAGATTACTTAGGCGAAACTTTGCGTGCCATTAACGCCCGATAACGATCTCTCGCGGGACACTGCGAGCTGCGCGCGATTATATGTATCTCTCTTCGGGGTCTATTAAACTGGCTCTCTCATAGGTGCGCTACGGATACGTTACGAGTAGATACCGTAAATGATACGCGACGCGACGACGATCACAACCATTTCGCCGATAATGGTACCGTATTAACGGCCTCTCGTAATTTCTATTATTTCCTTCGGCTCGCGGTATCGCGTGTTAACTCGCACGAGCTCGGTTTCGAAAAACGAAGAAATGCCCAACTGCGAGAGCTGATTAACTGAATCTTTCGCCGCACCGCCCACCCGACTAGAAATTTTGATCAGATTAACCTAACATTGATAAGGACTTGATAGGGTGAATGAAAGGTAATCCTAAGTGCGTCAGTCCTTATAATGTCCTAACGACAAATGATTAAGAAAGACCTTTATAAGGTTATAATGATTGAGTCCACATTAGAACCTTAATGTACCAACCTAGTGTATGATATGATATAATATGGTTCAGTTGATCAGGTCCTTGTTCAGGATCTTATCTCATTGTACCTAATATGATTTGCATTATCAAGTTTTAATAAAACAATTTTTGGATGTCATTTCCAAATATAAAGATGTTTGCATTGAAAAAACACTTCAGATCAGATTGAATACATTTGTAAAATGCTATAGAAACTACCCTATTTTTAGCAGTCAATAAATAGTTGTAAAATTAACGTGACATGCAACTTTTCTCTCTAACACTACTTTATGTCTCGTCACCTTGTGATACTTTATGATCTTATGATATTCATTTTATGTTTCTTTTCCGAAACATTTTACAGGTATGCTCAAGCGATCTGAAATATTATTTCATGCAAATATCTTTTTATTTGGAAATGACATGAAAGAATTCTCAGCGTGTCATTTCTTATTTCTAATGTCGTCATCCAATATAACCGTGGTGAGTAATCAGGAACCATAATTTGGAAAAAAAAAAAACGTAATAAGGCTTCTCAATAAGGTAACTCAATAAGGATCTGACTATGAATCCTTACTAAGGTGTCCTGATATCCACGCTGCGTTACACGACTTACTAGGACCCGATAGTATTACCTTATTGGGACCTGATGTCCAAATGAGGTTAACCTGATCAGAACCATGGGATAAATTTCTAGTCGGCATCTCGCGCTCTCCAGCGCGCTATTCAATATTCCTATCCTCCTGCAAGAACGTTATCGCGACGTGCATTTCATCTCGCGGCGGATTTCACGCTTAGCAGCACGAGCTGCAACAATAATCGCTCGCGACTCGTCCTGCCAGCCAACAGCGGAAGGATCGCCTTCCGCGGTTTGCGCCGTGCGTCAAACGCCGGGCGTGTGGCCCCGCGATCCTCGGGATTTCAGGCTGGATCTGGAGGAACGAGGACGAGGGGAAACGCGCGTATCCTCGCCGAACCAGAGAGACCGGGCTTTCCGCGAGGATGAACCCATGTAACTTCATTCGGTGAACGGCGTCCCGAAGGGGACGGCTCGCCGCCGCCGCCGCCGCCGCCGCCACGGGCTCGCCGGTCCGTGTCTAATTAGTAATTACGATTCATGAGAGCCGTTGGTTAATTCCGCGCTCCTTGCCACTCGCGGCCGAAATCGCGAAGGCAAAGCTGCGAGCGCGAGCGCGAAAAGAGCTTTTAACGAAGTCCCGAACGTCAGGACTTCACGGGATTAATGCATCGATGCCGGGCTCGCGATGGATAATAATGCGAATAATCGCGGCCAGTCGCTGACTGCTCGCCTCGGCTTTAATAACGAGTTCGTTCGCGGCAACGAGCGGCGGCGAGGGAGAGAGGGGGGGGGAGAGAGAGAGAGAGAGAGAGAGAGAGAGAGCGAGAGAGAATGTATGGCGAAGAGGATCGTCTTCTCCAGGGAGGAATTATCTCGGCCCGGTTAGGTTCTCCACCCCGTTCGCGTTTCACTCAGCTTGGAAATTGCAAAGAAAGCGAACGAACGAGAGAGAGAGAGAGAGAGAGAGAGGGGGGGGAGGGGAGGGGAAGAGAGAATATTCTTTATTATATCGGGAATCATCAAAGGGATATTCGAATGTTCTCGGAGGATATTAAAACGTGCTTTTCGACGCGACGTTTGCACAAACAGGGGAGATACAACGATATCCCGCCGCCGCAACATGCAAATATATTTACCCCGTAGCTAGTGCGCCATGCAAATAAAAAGCAGGGGATGTTGATTCTGCGTGTGCTCGCTGCCGGTTGCGACAGCGCTTTCCAAACAATGGGAACGCGCCCCTCTTTGAGAATGGAAGAGTGTGCACAAAGCCGCGGAGAACAGGGGAGGCGTCGCTCTTTTCCCACGAGGGAGGGAGGGAAGGAGGGAGAGAGAGAGAGAGAGAGAGAGAGAAAGGGAGAGGAGCGGATACGGTACCGGAAACGTACGAGAGAGATTCGCGGTATATTACATTCGCGCGCTCGAGATTCGCTCGCACGAGAACCGGCTTGGCCGGAAAGCCTGAAGAATCCACGTCGAGAATACAGCCTCCTCGATCGGCCACGCGAGTGTAACCAGATCCGCGCGTGCCAATTGTTTCACCGGCCACCTCGTGACTGTTATTAAAGATCACACGGGAAGAGACGTGTGCGTGTGCGGTGTGACGGAAGTAATTCTGAGCTATCCGATATTTTCAGGCGCGGAGAAAGCTCGCCTTGATTTCCGCTAGATCGCAATCGCGGATCTCGCGGACGTTTCGCGAGCACTTCTTCGTGGAGGGTAGCAACCTCCAAAACTCTCCGTCGCACGAGGGACTTTTCCGAGAACGTTTTCCCGAAGATAATCAAGCACGTGTTGGATGATGATTGGCTCTGACCAAGGGGCGAGATGTAGACGGTGCGTTGAGAAATGTACGCTTTCGAGAGAGCGCGAGAGTTGCGACATTTTCGACGATCAAGACACGCGAGAGAGCGCGGCCGAGGGCACGTCGTGGCGCAATGCACATCGGCTTCTTAACCGTGCCACGTATGAGCGCGCGTCCATGTCGTAAAGCAAGCATCGAGGGCGTAAACGCGTCGATTTATACACCAGTCACGTGCGCCACCCACTAAACCGCTCGTTGCTTCGGGACTTAACGTTCAGCGCTCTCCGTGTCGCGGTCGACGGACGTTTGCCTACACACACGTATGCGTTTGCATACACGTATGCGTACATATACCAACACCCGAGAGCCTTTAGTTTTACTTTATTACCCCCGCGATCAGAGTGGCCGCCGCGAGTTTCGCCGCTTTATAGCGGCGACTTCGCGGCAACTTTGCAGCGCGCGAGAGCGCCGATTATTACGAGCAGCCAAGGCGCGCGCGCGCGCGCTCGATACTCCAGCAACACCTTCGCCTCTCTCTCTCTCTCTCTCTCACACGCTTCGCAGCACGCTCTACGTCTCTGTCTCAAAGTCCCTCTTCCTCTTTCCCACGAGCTGCCAATTTCTCCCGCTCCACCCTGCCGCGCTCGACGATGACGAAACGCCGCGTAACGTTATCCGCGAGCGCGAGCTCGCCGAGATACGATCTTCCGCGCAGGGGAACGCGCGTAGGAGGATCTCGACGGAACGGTCTCTGGGAACGGAGCGGAGCGCGGTCGCGCGGAGATCGTAGCGGACTATCCGGGTCGGCCGCAGGACGCGGCGGTTTTCCGTTATAGATCGGCCGAGTCCGCGAGAGCGACTACTTCCTGCTCGATTAGACGAAACTCTCGCCGCCGCCGCGGCCGGCCCGCCGAGCCTCGTAAATCTCGCGCGGCGACGACAGACGCGCGGCGACACAAACTACTGAGAACTGGTTCGATAAGGGGCAGTGATTTTAATTAAGGTCGCTCGCGCGCCGCCGATGCTTTCAGGCGTCAATCTGAGTCAACGTCGTTATCGGAGGTGGTTACGTTGGCGAGCCTTGCGCAACGAGCTCGCCATGTAAAATATACCATGGTTAACGCGCGTCTCTCTCTCTCTCTCTCTCTCTCTCTCTCTCTCTCTCTCTCTCTCTCTGTTTCCCAGCGATTGCATTAACGGCACTCCCGGCTCCTGGCGCCGCGTTATGACGCTAGAAGGGGCAGAACACGAATACAATATCTCGCGCACGAGACTTCGATCGGCCGAGATTGCGCACGCTTGTCCGCAGCTTTACGACGGTTCTTAAGTAGATTATTTTTATCACGCTCGATTCTGCCCGCGCGCGAGAGAGCACGAGGGAGAGGAAGGAAGAGGGAGGAGAGAGAGAGAGAGAGAGAGAGAGAGAGAGAGAGAGAGAGAGAGAGAGAGAGAGAGAGAGAGAGCGAGCTCTCTGCCGCTCGCTCGTAAATTGGAAGACGCGCTGTGAAGAGCGCGCTGCGCTATAAACGCGAGAGCGTCATATCGTGTCATTTCCCGGCGCGATATTTAAGGAACGGCCGGCGGCACGGCGAATCGATTCGGCATTTCCGCGATCTCCAGCGCACGGAAGGTGCGCTAAAAGTAGACCGCTGCTCCGTCCTACCCGCCCGGTATTCCCACGAGAGATAGATGTCCAAGAGAGAAACGTCGCCAGCGCTCGGGATCGCGGACTCGAGAGAGGCGAGGTGCAACCGCTGATTAAAAATACCGGACGCACGGATTCGCCGAGCCGAGCCGAGCCGAGCCGAGACGAGGCTCGGCTCGGCTCGGCTCAGCTCGGCGAGCTTTTCCCGTAACCCTTGCTTCTTACATCTCTACTTCGTGTTGCGGAATCTCTTTTGCTCGGTGCTTTTTAAATCGAGAGAGAAATTCTTAGATCTTTCAATCATGTTTCTCGTCTCTTCGTTCCCCGCTCTCCTATTTTCTTCATCGCTTTATTTCGCGACCGGCCACTCGCGTCCGCCTCTTCTTCGTCGTCAACACTTCGTCTGCTCTCTCTCTCTCTCTCTCTCTCTCTCTCTCTCTTACGCGCGTCTGGAAATGGCGGTTATTAACGATACACGTGTGCACCCAGCCGCAAGCTGACTTGAGCGGCGGTAAAGTAGCGCGAAGGGATTTACGGGTCGCGGTCGGGCCCGTCGATGTAAATGGCGTTTCGTGCCTTGTTAAACGTCGGCGACGCGATCGTCTTCGCGGCGGGAATGCCTCTTCTCGCTCGAGGGAGAGCGAGAGACCGCGGGCGCGAAAAGTCGGCCGATGTACGCGGCCAGTCGCCGCTTAACCGCGAAATTGCGTCGACGTGCGCTCGCGCGCGCGTGAGAGGGAGAGAGAGAGAGAGAGAGAGAGTTCGGTGTGTAAGTTCGGCGGTGCAAAAACGGCCCGCGATCGTTCCTGTAATATGCAGAATTTGCGGCGGCACCGCGGCAAGAAGCTAATAACTCTCATGCCGTGGTTTCCATACACGGCTCCGGCGCGGCTCGGCTCGGCTCGGCTCGGCACGGCTCGGCTCGGCTCGACGCCCGAACGGCCCGAGAGAGCAAACACCCCCTCTCGCCAAACACGCTCCTATTTTCTCCGCACGACCGCGCGATCTATAAATGAACGAGCGCGCGTTAGGCTTCGTTCCGCGCAAATTGCCGGTGTAATTCGGCCTGTTATCGAGGTCGCAAGGAGGGGCAAGCGGAATTCAATTGACGTGTTTGACCCGTTTGTGGATCCTTTCGCGTCGCGAGGATCGTCGTCGTCGGGGATCGAAACTAAAGGCGGCCTTCGCATTTTCGAGCTCCCACGCTGGGCTAGGATATCCCCCGCTTTCCCCCCCCCTCCGCATGTTGGGTATTAATTGTTATTAATATAATTACATATTACCGCGAGAGTCTGCGGCAGAGAACGCGCTTTTATCGGCGCGATTTTACCGATATCGGAGACGAGAGGGAAGGTCCGCTTGAATCGAACGACGGAGAAACGGCTGAAAGAGTCCGCCCACGTCCGACTTTTTCCACTCGGCGGTATTCAACGAGCGGATCACGCCGGTGATGAATGACGACGAGCGTCGACGTCGCTCGCGCACACCGCTCGTCGTCTGAGACCATTGTCCTGGCCGGTATATCACCACCAAGTGACATATTAGTCATCATTCACGGACAATAACGCGCCGCTGCGACGCGGATATTATCCCGACGATGAAACCGATAGAAAGTGTAACGGCCGCCTATTATTCGCGCGCGCGCGCTGGTCATTTACTATCGATCGCGCTCGTCTGGGAAGCGACGACGACGACGACGAGCGGCAACCGGGAGCGTCGTCGTCTTGCAAAACGAGCAACGGGATTTTTCTTCGAAGGACAAAGGGGTAGAAGAGGGCGCGAACCTTGGGCGAAGTTCCGCCGATTTTCCAGCGCGACAATACCGCCGGCGTGCGCTCCGCCAGCTACTACTGCTATTATTATTATTATTATCATTGCTATTATCGCTATTACAGGCCGTCACAGGCGGTGCCGACGAAAGAGCAATGAGAAAGATCTCGCCATTGTATCGACTCGATTTTCTGCCCTTCCCGAACTAATTCGCGCGGCTTTTGTTTCACTGCAGCCGGCCGGAAACATCTTTCGCGAAGCATCGATTCGACTCGAGCGGATTGTACTCGACGCGAGACGCGACGCGATCAGACGAAGCCAACGCGGCCTCGTTTTCCCCGTGCCGTCGCGTTTTGTTGCTCGACAGTAGGGATGCCGATTTTTTTTTCAAACAGATCGATTTAAAGACCGATTCGAATCACGAAGAAAGAAATCGATCTTTAAAAAATCGGTTTGCGAAGGATCGATTTCAGAAAATCGGTATGCATGTAAAGTGAACCACTCATTAAAGTATACTACCTGTCAAATTTCTACACTCTAAAGTAGACCTCGTGTAATTCATAGTCAAAGTTTAATATGAATCAAAGAAATTAAACAGATGGTACTCTTTTGATTGTGTTGTGTGTGGCCACCCACAACAAGATAGAAAAAGATCTTTTTAATTAGTTTGATTAAACATCAATCAAGGGTTTTTAAACGTTATTAAGTAAGAAATCACGTTCACTATTATACGCATATACATATGTATATAATATATATTATTATATGGAGTGGCTGTGATTGGTTCGCACGTTCCGTTCCGCTGAAAATTTTCGCCCATGGGACATCGGCCTAAAGGCAACGTAATGCCTGCATCGTGCAGCCGTTGAGTGAGTTCAAATATTACAACTAAAAAGAATAGAAAAAAAACGATATTACCAGCAGAAACTGAAAAAATCGTGTTGGCGATTTTCAGAATTTACAGGTCGATCCTTGAATCGATTCAGTTCCAGAAAATCGATTTGAAATCGGTCTTTCAGGCTCCGATTAATCGATCTTCGATTTAAAATCGGCATCCTTACTCGACAGGGCACTTTTCAGACGCGCTGGGGATTTATCGTCCACTTTCGCGGCGTAGAGGCGCGTTACCGTGCTCGCGAGAGCACCCTCCCCCCTCTCTCTCTCCCTCTTTCGTCTCGCGTGCTCTCCGCGCTCGTCGAGTGAATTGTCACATCCCAAGTTCCGCGACGTTAATTCCCGATCAAACACGTGGCTTCAGTGCCGACGTAACAACGTCGCTCGCGCCGATTTCCTCCTCACTTTACGTAAGAGTTCCGCTCTCGCGCGAGCGAGTAGCAACTGCGACTGATACATATCCATACCCACACACATACACACACACACACACACGCATATACAACGATCCGCGAGGCAATTATCACGAGAGCGCCGTAAATCAGCTTTATCAGGGGACCAGGGCGCCGAATTCAATAGCGTTCTTCAACCGCGCACGGGTCATTAAACAGTAACGTAGCGCGCTCGATCACGCGTGAGCAATCGTCCGAGCTTTCGCACTCGACGTGTCCGTTTTATGAGCCGTAGATACCTAACGGATCGATGCGCGGAGTAAATAAAAGAGCAATCGCCGTCCGACGATTTCACGTACGCAACAATGCGTCCGCACGCAGCCGGGGGGGGGGGGGTGGTCAGTCCCGTTCCCGCCGTGGCCGCGCGACACATTTCAACGATAAACCACTCTGTGGCAATTTTTGCAAGTGCCAGTTGTCGCCGAAAAAATCGGAGCGGTGCTTGACAAGCTCCTTATTAGATTCGAGTGAACATTTCAACGGCATAAGAATTTGTAAAAAAAAAAAACATCTAATTATCTTTATTATTAATTATCTAATTATTATCTTTATTTTATTCTGTTCCAACAGAAATTTCCGCGGGAAAAATGTCCACTCGACCCGTCGCTGTTTCATTTGAATAAATCTAAAAAAATTGTAAACCCATCCAATTGCATTCTGTCGATCTAATGCGCGTCTTAAAGACTTAGATATCGCAGTTTCGACACGAAGTCGCGCGCGCAACCAAAGGAACAACGGCCAGTTTTTACTGGCGATTACTCGCTAATCATTAATCAACCGCCCGGCTGCTCGTTATCGGTATAATTTCCGCGCAACAACGATCCGCGGTTAAAAGCCGCCGCTTTAGCAGGGTCGAAGCCCACGTTCGCTATTCAACGTTAGCGAGTCGCGGCGGCGATCGTTCGGCTTTAAGCGGCCTCGATCGGCCAATAGAACGATGGGAAGGAAGAGTGCCGCGATATCGGCACTCCTTTTGGCTCGAGCCCCGGAGAAAGGAGACCGAAACGAGTTTCGGGAGTGCCCTTAGGGCCTCATCCGGAATAATTGACCGGAGCTGGAAGACGCCCGCTTTCGCTCCCTCCTCGCCGCCTCCCCCTCTTTCACGGACGATAGATAACTTACTCCTCCGCTCGCGTGCGCGCCTTATCTGTCCATTTCGATGCAAAGGACATTCCCCGTCGCGCTCGACATCGCTCGATTGTGACGCGAGGACGGAGAGGAACGACAACGACGATGACGATGACAGATGCGCCGCCACGCGGTCGGAGAGTAACTCGTAACTCGTTGGAATTGTGTCTTCGTGCATGCGAGGTTCGAACGAGATTCGAAGCTGTTCGTCTGCTTCCACCGCGCGTCCGCGCGTTTCAAACTCAAAGCGACGTTTCGGCGCGGCGATATTGTTCGGCGCGAGCGTGACGCAGTCCGGCAGTCGATTTACGAGAGAACATGCCTCCATATACGCTCGTGAATTGAATCTAGTCCTGATAACTCGCGAGCGCGGCCCGCGACACCGATTATCGATCCAAGGCGATCCGCCGCCGCGCCGCGGTCGTTCGCGGCGGAATTTTACGAGTCGCGATAAGTGGCCGCACGATGCGCGTGTCCGAATGAAAATCCGCGCCTCCGCTCCGCGCGCGGACTCTCCGGGGCTATTATTTAAATTAAACTACGTTTAACCCCCGGGTTTTACGAGGACAGCTGTGTGCGCGCGCGCAAGGATATCTCTCGCTGCTCAGATCATCCTCGCCATTTCAAGCGCAGGGCGTACGACGCGGGGGTTTCAGGGTGCGGCACGTAATTTCGAAAAGGAGCACACTTCTGCCGCCACCGTCGTCGTCGCCGTCGCCCTCCGGCACCGTTTGGCCGAAACGGTCGTTCGGGCGAGATTATTCGGCGACGCCGGCGCGAAAAGGATGACCCGAGCTGATGCGCCGCAAGGCCGGGGATCTAAAATCCGCGACTTATCGCCGCCGACGAACATTCCGGCCGCGATCGGGTGAAACATATTTTTTTTTATGCACACCGCGCGACACGCGGCGTCGTATTTACGACGCTGCCGGCGATTTACCGCGCCGCTCTCTCGCCTCGATTCCGCGCGGCGCGATCGTCAACGGCCCCGATCGATCGATGCCCGAAATCGCCTCCGCCGCGCGGCGGTCTGCCCGATAGCCTTGCGATTGCTCGTAAATATCGCGGGCATTCGGCGAACTATAAAGGCGATAGCGAAACAGGGCAATCGTTTTGTGCGCGTTCGATACGGATCGGCGCGCGATCATCGCGCGCCAATAAAAGCGACGACGCTCCGACGTCGTCATCGCCGCCGTCGTCGTCGCCGTCGCCGTCGTTGTTGTTGTCGCCGCAGTCGCGGGCTTTCGCGGGAGGGATTTTACGGGGGCGCTTTACGAGGTCGAGTGAATAAACGACGTGAATTTATCGTTGCGCGTTTACTCACAGCGCGCTGGATGTGACCGAGCACGCTCGTCGCACGTAAGAGAGTCACCTTCTTTTTACCGTTGCTCGCAAGAAGAAGCGAGCTCTCTTCCGCTCTTATGCGCCAAATTCTCAACCAACTTGTCGCGTGACACGTACCTCTTTCTCTCTCTCTCTCTCTCTCTCTCTCTCTCTCTCTCTCTCTCTCTCTCTCTCTCTCTCCCCTCTCTCTCTCTCTCTCTCTCTCTCTCTCTCTCTCTCTCTCTCTCTCTCTCTCTCTCTCTCTCTCTCTCTCTCTCTCCCCCTTCCTCCGCCAAGCGCGATCTGCGCTAATTAACGGCGATCTCGTTACGCGTCGATATCTTTCTTCCGCGAGCGCGACGTACGTGTGTCGTATTATTTATAGAACGTCCGAGATGATCCGATAGGCAATCAAGGGGCAGGGCGCGTGTGCAGCATTCCACGGCTGAGTCATCGCAGTCGTACAAACCGCTCTCTCGGGAGAGACGTTCGCGCGACGCCGGGGATAGAAATATGGATTCGCGATGGACGGCCGGATAGTCAGGCTGCGTGTTCAAAGTACGATCGCAATAATATACGTATCGCGAGAACTATCCTTGGTCGCTCGCTCGCAGGAGATTCGATCCCCAGGCCGCAGGAGACCCGCATTTCCTTAATCAGGATTTCGCGCGTTGCCTTAATCTTTATCGCGCGACACGGCGCGCTCCGACATGAATATTTCAGAGGCCGGGAATCGAATTGAGAGTCGCCGCGTCATCGAGGCGATCCGGCTAGCCGGGGTCAATGTCTGATAATTTGGAACTCTATCGAGACACGTTTTGACGTTGACGAGGACAGTTCCGTTTATCTTTCAGCTGGAAGGGCCGGGAAAGGCCAATGAGAGTCGAGGTAGGATGAAACTTGTTCGATCTTCGAGTGAAATAAGAAATGAAGTATCAAACGGATTTAGCAGAGATTAACGACCGGTTACCCAAATTGGGTAATCATTCTCAGAGCGGCCCGTCCGATATCTTTCCTTCACAGATTGAATAAGTTTTGTAATTTATTTAAATTACGTCTTACGTCAATTCCCCGTTGCCTCCTCTTCCATCCGCAGTTAATTACACGCGTCTGGGAGACTGCGACAATTGATATTCCTTTTGTCTAATTTTCGTCGAAGCGAGATTGACTTTAGGACTAGAGCTGATGAGAGGCTGTGTGTACACACACGTGTATGAGAGCAACGTAATAGTTTTGGAACACCTGTACAACGCCCACCGCATTTACTTCCGCTGTACGAGCAAGCACAAGCAGCCACGGAGCCCGGCTCGCCTTTAGACCGGTCCTCCGCCAATACGTCGTAATAATGTCAGACGTTCCTTCATTGTTTACGTGAGTAAACGCTACGCGGATCCGGCATCGTGTGATGCACGGCGCATTGTGCTCGCCATGACTCGAGATGGCAACGCTCGATAAGTCAATTGGTGAGAGAGCGAGCGAGCGAGCGAGCGAGCGCGGAAATTTCGCGAATGCCGATCGTGACGCAGCCGAGCTGCGATAATTGCTACCGCTCGTTACTTTATGAAGTTATTAAGAAAGTTAATTAACGATCTCGGGCTGTCGCGAGTTTCTCCTGTTGAAACTTAATTGGCGTGAGCGACAGCGAGTTTGCGAGTTGGCGACAAAAAACGCACGTGGAACATTGATGCATAGACACACACACACACACACACACACACACACGAGTGTATCCTCCGTAAAGAACAAACTGCAAAATTGCGAGCTTTTTGCGACTTTCGAGAAAGAAATGGACGAGAAGCCCATATCGCGCGACGCAAATTCTCTCTTCCGCGTTTCTCCCTTCCGCGTGAGCCACGTGACATTATTAAATTATCGCTGTAGTAGCTATTTTAATTTTATCGGGAGAGCGAACACGGTGCGCGTACTCGCGCGAGGTCGAGGTTCATTGTACGTTCTCGACCCGGGGATGAAAGGAACTGCAACCCTAATTCGAGCAGGAGGACCCTCCGCGAACTGGAATACGACCGCCGCCGCGGGCATTGTGGTCATTGTTAGTTTTGTTACCGGCACTATTGTGAAATTGATCGTTCTCTCTCGGCGGTGCTCCGCTTTATTTCAGAAATCCCTTCGAGACCCCTTTCGTCGTCACAATAGATTTCATTAGACGACGACTCGACCCGACGAAAAATTCACTCACGGTTTACGCGAGATTGGCAAGCTCTAATCTCTCCCCGCCACTAGCAATATTTCGAAGAAATCAACGACACGAAAGGTATCAGAGACGCAAAACGAATATCGAAGACGTGAAAGAGACGTGAAATATGAAAAAAATATATAACAATATGAAATAACAATACGAAAGATAAATATCGCGAGGAGAGATTCGTATCATAAGAGATACGAAAATATCATCATGTACCAAAATATCAAAGGATCCAGAGGCAGGGCTGCGTCTGATTTACGCATAGCTGACTGACTCCGCGTCAGCTGATTTAGACATGCCGGCCGGCGTGCCTCGCAACGAAGCAGCCGAGCAGCTTCGAGATTAGTATTGCATCGGCTCGCTCGCTCGCTCGCTCGCTGCTCGTCGGGTAACGTCATCTCGGAAATGAAACTCTGCGCGCTTCGGCGCAGCTGAAATTTACACCGTCGACCTTCTTGGCACGCGGATTGAATTGAACGCAGCTGCGTGGCATCACGATTCGCGACGCGACGGGACGCGACGCGACGCGCGCGACGGCGTCTCCTTATTTATCGCGACGCGAGAAGCAGCAAGTAGCGCGAGCCGTAAGCCGTCCGAAGCTTCCCGGATTAATTCATAAATGCAACACCGACGGTGCGGCATCTCTTCGCGACGCCAATAAACATCCTCGTGCAAAACAGACACGCCGCCGCCGCCGCCGCCGCATCTCTGTTTTTCATCGCCTGTGATTTGTATCCGCGCGTATTCGCATGTTCGCGTATACGATTCGTAACAATGCTCGCGTCGCGAAAATTTCTCAGACCTTCGTCAAGGGTCTCGCAATTCTCCTGTCCCGTGAGAGACTCGAAAAGACGGAAATGAGAACCTCCGTTGCGCGCGCGCGCTTCTACGAGCCCCGCCGTCGCGTCTGTGTCCCCGCGATTACAATGCGATTACAATGCGATCGCCGGAATTTCGTGAAATTCAACATCGACGGCGTGCGTCGAATTAGCCGTTGGCTACAACCGTCCGCCAAACATCGCGCGAACGCGGACGCGCTGCGGGCGGATCGTTATAATGAAATAATCGCCAAAGCGGATCAATCGACGAAAGCGGATTCGCAGCTCGGGCAGCTCGAGCGTCGATTTCGCGCGCGAGTTCCGCTCGCCGGATTATTAACGACCGCCCCCGCCGTAGTTTCGTCGAACATTGCGGAACGAGCGCCGGCCAGCGGGCGTTAATCAGCATCAAAGCAGGCGAAGAATTCTCCCTTGCGCGTACGCGTGCTTACGCACGCACCTCGATTGCGTGAGCGCTGCAGCACCTGTCGGCGAGCGGACGCGCGCGCGCGCTTGTTGCCGCGTCTGTCGGAGCAAGGCGGTTATTTCGGGAGATCGCAGAAGACCCGCGCAGAGAGAGAAAGAGAGAGAGAGAGAGAGAGAGAGAGAGAGAGAGCAGCGTCACCCTGTCTGTGAAGGCACACGTGCCGCGGCGCTAATGGCTCATTCAGGACGCGGCCGCGAGCGAGCGAATTGCAAGTCAAAGAGGCTCGCGCGCGCGCGTTGCCGGCTAATTCGACGAGCGTCACGGGATCCGCGCGCGATCGCGATTCTCCGCGACCCGAGAAGAGAGACGAGCGCGAGAACACCGAACGGTCGATGGCACCTCGCGCGTCCCGAAGATGATCGGCACGTGTGCGATGTTATTCTCTTTGGTTCCCCTCGCCGGAGGTGCTTTCACTTCGCAAGTCGCGCTTCGCGCGACGTAAAGCCGCCGCTTTCGCGTTTTCCGCGCGATTCGCTTCGCTTCGCTTTCGGTTACGGTTTTCGATCGATTGTTATTGTTATTACCGTGACAGCTATTATATTTATATGCGTCGCATATAACGCGTTATAGGCATTTCCGAAAGCGTTTCTCGCGGGACCGATAAGCTTTTCACCGGGACTTTCGAGAGCGGCGAACTCCTTCGAGGGGAAACCACCCCCCGCGGAACCCCGAGCTGATCCAGAAGACACGCGAGGCGTCCCGGAGCGAGATATACAGGAACGTGACGTGACACCGGATCCGCCGCCTCCGGTTGCCTCCTCCTCGGTCGGAGGCAATTCAGTCGGCATCGCTCGGTTATTACCCCCGCGAGTAACTTCTCGGGTGTTCCTCCCTTTCTTGCACGGCGTTTCCTCCCGCCGCCGGCCCGACAGGCGGACAAATCGCCTCTCTCTCTCTCTCTCTCTCTCTTTCTCTCTCCCGCGCCCGGAAATTCTCTCCCACGATTGCGCCGGGAATAATGCGGCGGAGGAGCGGAGCGAAGAGCGCAACGCGACGATTCTCTCTCGGTTCCACCAGGCGAACAGACGGAACCGCGCGCGCACGCGCGTTCTTCAGCGTCGACGATGATTGCCGGTCGGAAGGGATCGAAGTGTAACTATCGGGACGGAGGTACCTTGTTTGTCAAGCAACAACGCATCGCATCGAAGGACGAAACACACCGCGGCGTACGATCTCGCGGGTCTTGTGGTCGACGGCTGAATTGTTGACGCGGACGCCGATGAGAGCGCCTCTCTCGCAGGAAACGCGCTCCGACGGGAAGCGTGAAATTTCGAGGTCTGTCCGCCCGAACAATTTGCGATGCACGCCGCGAATCTGGGCTTTTATCGAGCTTAGCCTGAGCGTTATTGGCGAGCTGGCGCAACTTGGAGGCAACAACATTCGCCGTCGAGTCGCTCGTCGCAAGACGCCGAGAGCACCTAATGTGTCGGAAATATGCACAGAGGAAGGAAAGGACACGCGGATACATTGTGCTCTGTTTGAAAAGAACGGTCATACCGCGACGATTTCACGTCGCGGCTACGGGAAGCGTGGACGCGACGACGAATTATCGTTCGTCCGCTCGCGTTTCCTGTTCCTCTCTCTAATCCGAATATTGCGATCGTAATTCTGCGGAATCGCATCCGATTTCCTAAATCACGCGATTTTCACGGGCGAGCTGATCTCTCGCGATCGTCCGATTCCCACACGGCCGATATTAATCTGACGATTTATAGAGGACGACCGAGTGCACCGAAAGGGACAAAATTCACGATCTCTCTCTCTCTCTCTCTCTCTCCCCCCCCATCCTCTCTCATCTCTACATCCCACCGTGTTCTTTCGCCGTCGCCATACGTTTCCTAATAAAGTTTCGTCCCACTTTATTGCGGGGGTTATTGAATATGTCGTCCATTCCTCATCATGATTTATATTTCCTGCCTCTACCTGCCGCCGGAGTTACCGCGACGGCATCCAAGATCTTCTCTCCTCCGCTTCTCTGATCGTCAGATCCGTCGCGTAAATAATTATACGACGGTATAAAAAAATTTTTTTTCAGACGACCGTTCCGGTTGCTAAGCCGCGCGTGCAGGAGAAAGAGTGAGAGAGCCGGTATTAATCCACAATTGAAAAAACGGTGAAACGTGCCCGAGTGCGACGGTAGCTTTAATGCTAGGAACCGATCTCTCGGGGGACGCGACCGATAACTGTGAAAATGAATTATGGGAGAGCCGTAACCCCGCCGGTATATCGAGGAGAGACGTGATTTATCGCGGAAACGTCCGCGTTCTTTCTTTCCTCTCCCCCCTCTCTCTTTCTCTCTCTCTCTCTCTCTCTCTCTCTCTCTCTCTCTCTCTCTGTTTCGCTCGCGGTTGATTTCCACTCGACCGCGAGCGCGAGCGCGTTTTTCGTGAACTTTCGGGTTTCCAGATCGAGATACGCCGCAGCGCGCTCCTTAATAGGGAGGCAAGCGTTAATCGCGCAGCGGCCAATTTATGCCCCGACGACGACGACGGCGGCGGCGGCGGCGCGCCGCTAAATTAACTTTCTAACGCCGCGGGACCGTGAAAGATGTACGAGACGAAATTGTTTCACGGCGAGCCTATTACGGACGTATTAATCAAACGCCCCATGCGCGCAATACACTTCTCAATCGTGAGGGAGAGAGATAGAGAGAGAGAGAGGGAGAGGGAGAGAGAGAGAGAGAGAGAGAGAGAGAGAGAAGATTATTCACGGCAAGAACAAATGACATGAATATGCATCGCGCGCTTCCTAATACCTCGCATGTTTAATAAGCCTGCATTTTTCCACAGGCGGAGGAAAGCGCATTACGCACTTTTAGCACGTGGCTAGGGCACTAAAGGAGCGCAGCGCAGCGTAAATGAATATTCCTCTCTCCGTTCCTCTTTGAAACGCGCAGAATCGCCTGGTTGAATTACGACGTGCCTAACAACGCTATAAACGCCGATTTCCGAGTCTCGGCGCGATCCTCATCGACGCCTTTCGTTTCGCGCGCCTAAGTCCGCGATTACACTTGTCCCCGCCGCTTTACTTCACGCCCCGTGGAACTTCTTCGCGTCCTCCTTTGTTGGCCTCCCTCACCGCGCGCGCGCGCGCACGCGCTCCGGGCGCTTCCGAATCGCGCGATTTTCCGCAGCTCCTCGTTACCGTTCGATTAATTAGCCGGCCGCTCATGAATGTGCGATTTCGAGCGATCGTTATCGCGCGTGCGAGCGCCATTGTTCTGCTCGTCGCGACTTAGCTCCGAGCGAGAAGCCGTACCTACTACTACCTCTACCACCACTCCGGTCGCGTCTAGACGATAAAGCCCCGGCTTTCTCGGAGAGCTGATGCTCTCGCTGGATACTGGAATTACGACTACCGGTTTTCCTTTGGAAGCACAGGCGGAGGTGGCGACGGAGGAGACTACTCGAGGCCCCTCGCCGTGGAATCTCTTCCACGAAACATATTACGAAACATTCGCGGAAAATCTTGACCCGTTACATCGGGCGGACGTTCACCCTTCCGCTCCTCTCCGCTCTTCTCCTCTCCTCTCCTCTCGTCTCCTCTCCTCTCCTCGCCGTGCCTCGTCCTGCCTAGCACTGCCGAGATTCGCCTCGGGGATCGCGCACTCACTCGCTCGCTCGCTCGCTCGCTCGCCCGCAATATGCACTCGCGATAGATAATTTATTCGCGTCGTTACGTACAACGTAATCTACTCCAAAGTCCGAGGGCACTTCGCGTAACGCCGGTGAAAAGACCCGAAGGCTGCTCTCGTCTCCTCTCTCTCTCTCTCTCTCTCTCTGTCTCTCTCTCTCTCTCTCTCTCCCGCGCGTGCGCGGCCGGAACAATGCTTTCGGGCCTCGCGTGCGATAATTGGGCTGTCGTGATCCAGTGAGAGCGCGGTTCTTTATGGCTCCGCGTACATGTGTACAGATTTACGGTTCGGGACCAGCGACGACGACGGCGCGGCCTAGGCGTAGAGTCCGGAGACTACGGTCCGTTGCTATATCTCAATTCTTCATCTACGGCGAACCGTAGCGAGAGAGCGACCGCGTGCGCGTCGACGTACCCGCGCGCTGTCTACAACTTTTCGAGCTGTCCCGCTTTTAGTAAACTGGTTCCGGACTTTGTTCCCTAATGGGATTAGCGGGATTAGCATCTGATCTCACCTTGCCGGCCTGCCCTGCCTGCCTGCCTGCCTGCGCAGCTACGATCGCGTCCCGTGTGCGTGCGTGCGTGCGTGCGTGCGTGCGTGCGTGTGCTTGCTCGTTAGTGCAATACGCGCAGCGCGCCGTATCCGCGATTCAAACGGTGGATTAGCTCGGACCGGCAATTTATTCTGTACTCGTACGAACACCCCCGAATTCTCTCTTTCTCTGCCTCTCTTTCTCTCTTCGCGGGCGGTATCCTTTAGTTACGAAATGGCGCTCGTGAAAGAAAAAAAAAGAAAAAAACGAAAAGAGAAAAAATCTCGCGACTGCGAGAGTGTTCCCGACATTTGTCAGAGGATTATCTTTCTAGCAAGGTTCTTATTGCGAAAAAAAGAAGGAAAAAAGAACTCATCTGCCCGCTGTGATTTCATTTCAAAAATTTCCATGGAGAAATATTCGTTTAAGCCTTTACCTCTCTCTCTCTCTCTCTCTCTCTCTCTCTCTCTCTCTTTCTCTCTCTCTCTCTCTCTCTGTCTGTGTGTGTGTGTGTCGCACGAAGGATGGCTCATATTTCGGTGATTAAATTCCAAGCGAAATTTTCGCTCGAATAAAATCCGGCTTTGGCGTGTCTTCCGTGAAATAATTTCGCCGTGAACAAATTTTTTTCATTACACACCGCTCGCCGCGTCTTTGACGTTCGTTTCCAAACGGAACGCTGAGGACGACTTGTCGCGCGCATTCCGGCGTTTCTCTCTCCCACAAAACTACCTAATCTTTCACGCGACCCGAGAATGACGCGATTATCTTGCCTCTTTTCCCGTAAGCAGATGAAACGCGAGATGCAACGAGAGCGGCTAACGTGAAGAAGACGATCGTTCCCGACGGGGCGCAAGGAAATTCGAATAAATTCACCCGATACGATCGCCTCCTGCTCGACTTCTACCGTCGCTTTGTACTCTCTCTCTCTCTCTCTCTTTCTCTGTCGTATTTTTCTCAACCGTGGTAAGGACAAGAGGGAACTCCCTTTTCGACGCGAGATAGAGATCGCCAGAGATCGTCTGTATGCCAGTTCGTATCATCTTTGTAGATCTCTCTATGAACCGAGTCGATGAGAATACGCGAGTTCATGAGACTCTTGTCCTGGAGGAACAATTCGCAATGCTGGAATCAATGCACCCACAATTGATCGTTAAGTGATCGACCTTTGTATCTATCGCTATTTCTCCCAAAGCCCACCTCGTCATATATTACTGCCGTACAATTGAATGTCACAACGATATAATTGCATTAACGTCAACCCGCCTGGGACCTTCGATCCTTCATTCTTACGTAATCATCGCTTTTTGCCGGCTCGACGGTTCCTCGAGAACTTTACTTTCAGATTTCTCGACAGTGAATAATAGGATTCCCAACACCTAATCCCGAGATCGAAGGAGAACACTAGACGGGGAGATCGACAAAGAGCCGAAGTCTCCAACGATCTCGACGGATCCGGTTACGTGATTCTCTCCTCCTCGAAGGAGAAACCCCTCTTTACATGAGCGCCAATGAGCGTTCTGTTTTCCCTTGGATTTCCGACGTCTTCCACCACCTCGCGGCGGTCAATTGAGCTCGCGCTCTTCTTTCTCGCAATTCTGCTTCGTCGTGCGCGTCAATCGCAAAGCGGGGAGATCGATGCACGACGGATCGCACCTACGCGACGCGACGATGGCGCGCAAGGCGAATTAAGGACATCAGTTTTCCGCACATTAATCGTTTCCGTCGACGGGAGCAAAGTATAAGCAATGGCGAATAAAAAGGCGCCTGTGCTTAACCCTTCGCCCGTCGACGACACTTTTTATAAAAGTCCGCGCGAAATTCCACTCGTATATTTAGTCTCCGACCTTTATATATATATATATGTGTGTTAAAAATTTTAACAATGTAATATATCAAAAATAATCTTTACGACTGAGAATTTTTCTCAGCTGAAAATTGCAATCCTGAATATTGCTAGCGATTACACAGCCCCACAAAAAGAAAAGTGGTCGGTGCCTAAAACCGGACTAGTATATTCTTATGTATTTTGATCCGCTGAATCCGAATCCGAGGTCAGAATTGGGCAATTGCTAGCTTTATCGTCCCTAACTTCAAAAAACTGATCATAACTTCACTTAACAAAATTAAGCTGTATATGGTTGAATTCAGCTTAAAAAATGCTACAATTCTTGTCATTGCAAAAAATTTTCAATTTGCAAAAATAAAGATAGTGGGAGGGGGATATAAAAAAATATAATATTTTAAAAAAACCTAACTACACGGTTGTAAGAAGCGTCAAAAACCATACAACTTTTATCTGAAACATTTTTTTGTATCTTTTATAGTCTTTGAAATATACTCTCTCAAAACCAGGTATACCATACCGATATACCTTGTAAGGGTGATTTTAACCCCTAAATATGAAATTGGGCACATATAAAAGAAATACGTGTCTCTTATTTTTTGCTACTCCACAACATATAATATATTTATTATAATATATAATATATTTTATATTATATTATATTTTATATTTTTTATATCTCCTCCCACCATCTTTATTTTTGCAAATTGAAAATTTTTGCAATGACAAGAAATGTAGCATTTTTTAAGCTGAATTCAACCATATGCAGCTTAATTTTGTTAAGTGAAGTTATTATCAATTTTTTGAGGTTAGGGACGATAAAGCTAGCAATTGTCCAATTCTGACCTCGGATTCGGATTCAGCGGATCAAAATACATAAGAATATACTTGTCCGGTTTTAGGCACCGACCACTTTTTTTTGTGGGGCTGCGTTATCGTCATCATTGTCTGTATCTTCAATCTGCACCAAATGATTCGCAGAATTGAAACTTCAAATCCAACAATTCCCAACATAAATCGAAACATCCAATTTTCCACGGAAAGAGCAGTCACGAAATTCGCCGATATATTTTCGAAATATCCTCCAACTCCCCCCCCCTCCCCTGACAAGACTCCTCATCTCGATACGTCCCGCGCGTTCGCATCGGGTGATGCATCGTGCGTTTATGCGCGCGTTTGTTCGACGATCGCACGAGATACGCGCGATGCGCCGCGGCGAGTGTGTTATTTGCGTCAACGGCGGGCGCAAGGATCTACGAGGATCGAAGGTCCACCGACACCCGGTTAAAGCCTCGCGAGGACACCGTAAATCCCTGCTCGCCGCCCCTCATGAGCGAGCGTGCTCGCGCGGCCCGGCAGATTTATCATACGTCGTTTAAACGATGCGGCGCGTTTGCGCGTTCCTCCTACCGGGAGGGTGTTCCCCGTGAGATACGTGCCGCGGAAATCGATTCACCGCGGTTCATCCTGACCCGGAAATACGCGACCGTCCGCCATGCGTTATATCACGACGAATTGCGCCGTGAATTTCTGCCGTGAGTTTCGGCGGAAGCGTCAATTCGAGCGGCTGATCGCGGAGAATCGCTCGCGCGACAGCCTTCGTCGGCTGGCTGACTCTAAAAACAGCAAACACTTTGTCCCGACGAGTTCCGTAATACATATCCGGTATTCAACAGGACAATCTGTTTCTCCGTAATTCTCAGCAGCTGCCTTTCCCTGTCGGCGCTACGGAATGCGCCGCAAAAAGCGCCGAGGAAGAGAATCGCGGCCGTTCGTCAGCGGACTCGCACGAAAGCTTCGGCCGGCGATTTGCAGGGATATCAATCGCCGCGACACAAATACCTTCCTGAGCGACGATAAATCGCACATGACACGCCAAGAGGAGCAACCTCGCGCAGAGACGAGGGATTTAATTGAACGATCGGACGGTATCGATGATATCGCGCAACTGTCAAGTACAAGAATCCCCGGCCGGCAAGAGGAGAGAGAGAGAGAGAGAGCAAAGACAGGCTGCACGCGCGTGTGCGATTCCCGACGGCTCTCTACAATTAAAGAGGCAATAAAGGCCGGCGGGGTCGGCGCACCTATATGAAACAACTTTCGAAACTGCCGCATCTCGCGTACCTCTCACGAAACCTCGGCGCGCCATTCGTCGAGCAATAAAACGCGCCCGGGCGCGTGTTAGCCCGGGCGATGCTTTATGCCCGCGTTACGACAATAGACGATATTATCCGGCGGCATCGATGGCTCCGAGGGAGTCGCTCGAAGACGATGTCGAGGGGGGAAAGACCCACGTTCGGTGAAGTATGCGCGGTCCTCCCGAGATTCCGGGTTCGCGAGCGGCCTCGCCTCCCTCGAGTCTTTCTTTATTTCTTTCTTTCCCTCTCTCTCTCTCTCTCTCTCGCGTTGCACGCGTGTGGTCCAGTCGAGCACGGTGACCCCGGTTTGAACCGCGGCGGGCGTGGAGGAGAGGGACGACGCTCTCTATGTGCAAGGATTCTGATGTATGACCGTGCGCGAGCGTTACTCCTGCGGATGCGCCGCCGTGCATGGCTGTTCGACGCATTGCTGTTCTTTACGAACCAGGATCCCGAAAATATTTACGTCTTCGCCGGGGGAGGTGAGTTAAAGACAGCCGGGGAAAGAGAGAACGACAGAGAGAGAGAGAGAGAGAGAGAGAGAGAGAGAGAGAGAGGTGAGGGGAACGGGAAACGGCTCTGTCCGTCGGCGTCCGCGGGCGCGGACGCGGGACGCGGAAAAATTTATAAGAGCCGCTCGAGAGATTTACAAACGGGATCTCGCTAGTCGTAAAACGTGATCCACCGCGCCGGAGAAATACAGTTCGTCTAACGGAGCGCGAAGGGCGGCGGCGACGAAATTAAAGCAGGAAACGGCACTCGTGCCGAAACTCGTCCGCTGACTCCGGATTCTGTGAAAGCCGTGCGCGACGCGCGTTCTTCTTCCTTCTCCCCCATAAAACGTCGAACGTTATTCTACCCGCTCAAATGGAAAGAGACGAATGGAAGGGCACGCATTTCCTGTCATTACGGTCAATCTTCCCGAATGGCCACAGTGGCCTCCCGCTCCTCTCATAAAAGAAAGATGCCCGTTCCAAAGACGCGGAGAGAAAGAGAGAAAGACCGAGGAAGACAGAGGAGATGCTCACGTAACGTCGCCGCCGTATCAAAGCTCGGCGCTCCCGCCGAGCGGTGTGAAAACCCTTCGCGGCAGGAACACGGCACTTTTTTCCGCCGCGCTCGCCGCGCTCCACATCCTGCGGCTAAATGGAGAGGGCGAGTAGACTGCGAAGAAGCGGCATTTCCGCTGCGAGCCGCCACAGCGTGACTCGACCGCCGCTAACTATGCACGCCCGCTGTGTTTTCGCTTTCGTTAGCTCGCTCGCTCGCTCGCTCGCACAATCAGCAGTTATCGTGTATCCGATAATATGACGGCCGAGAGAACGCTTCTGAATCACGTCACCGTGACGTGACGTGCGCTCGCGCGAACGATTCGACGAAGCGCCGCGGTACACGCGCGTCTACACGGCTCTCGTCTTATCTCGGCCGGTGGTAGGTAAAGTCAGCAGGTACTGCACATTGCCACATGCACATGTCGTTGTGTGTGTGTGTGTGTGTGTGTGGCACACACAAACACGAGGAGATACACACACGCGCGCGCACATTGCACTTTCCTTGACCGTGGTTGTCTCGGTAGCAACGCCAACGGACAGGATCTCTCTCTCTCTCTCTCTCTCTCTCCCCCCCTGCTCCCCCCCTCTCTCTCTCTTTTTCTCTCGTACAGGCTCGTTTCCCGATCGTGGAGATAATGTTACGCCATCGTAACACGGCCGGCTGATATCTGATGGCTCGGCCGGTGCCCCGTGGTGAATTCTTGCCCGGCGCAGCTTTCGTTGCTGCTGCCGTTGGCGCTGTTTGTAGTCCGTGCAGGTTCTACGCCGTTTGATCGTTAGCTGATGCTAATTTGACAAGTTATCCGATCATAAGGCTGATCTCTCCCGCTTGAGCTTGATGTATGGGATCGTTGATACAGGGGAATCGAGGTTTCTGTATAAATACGATGATAGGAGAGATTACGTCCCGTAGCGACGTCCGGTCGTTCATTGAATCTGATGGATACGAGGGCGCCCTTGGCATCCTCCGGCATAAATCTTGACGACAGCAACGTCGCACAGGGAGGTACTCTCGCTCTTCGTCGCGTTAAGTATCTCCAGAGCTCTAATTCGGGCTCGGCAGAAGTGCGTGTGCGCGCGCGTTTGTTTCGACCATAGACATGGTATACCTAGACTGTGCGTTCTCCCAAATTTCAAGGGTAGGGGTATAGCTAGAAGTAGAAAAGGACGCACTCTGTTTTTACTGCGTGTTCTCTCTCGCACACTCTCGATGGAGGGGGAATAGCGGAGGGGCAGTTGCTAACCTAACCTGTACGACAATACTGTACGGCTATACCTGTATATATCTCGCGGGATGGGCTGAAGTGATCTAAGTTGATCACTATCGGAATCAATCAATCGAATCAATATCGGAAAAAGATAAAAACAGCGGCTGTACTGTCATGCAGATTAGCAACTGCCTCCCCTATTCCCATCCCATCGAGAACGTGAGAGAGAGAGAGAGAGAGAGAGGGCGCACAGAGTAACAACAGAGTATATCCTTTTCTACGTGAGCTATACTCCCACTCCTCGAACACGTAGTCTAGGTGTACCATGTCTACGGTTTCAACGTAACAGCATAGAATGTTTCGTGTTCTTCATTTATCTTTCAGACGCACTATCCCCGATGAACAAGTAGAAGCGGAAGAAGTTACCGTTAATTAGCAGAAACCCTCATGATGTTTTTCAGTCATGGAGTCATATCCCCTGATATCTGACAAGACCATATCTGACGAGGCCCTTTTCCGATCACTCGCGCCTTCGCGAGTGTCGCGCGAAAGTTCACGTTTCGCCATCGTTGCTAACGCAAAGTGTCGCGCGTCAGTCGCCGTTAACTCGGCGGAGAGACACAACGGAGACGTGTCTCGAATCAGAGAGCCCCCAGACGCGCCAAAGTTGCGGTGCGTAAACGAAAGACGTCATCGCGAGTTAGTACACTCGGCTGCTAAGTGTGCAAACCGCGAGGAGCGAGCGAGAAGGAGAAGGCTGGTGTCGCGAAGGCGCGATATCAGACGCGAGACGTGTCGGACGTCCCGGCATCCGGACGGGTCTCCCGTGCGCTGCTCGCCGTCGCAGATGCGATAGGAATCTGCGAACCGTTGCATTCCGCCTAATCGCTAAACCCTGCGACGCAATCACGTCATGAACCCGACTAGAAATTTATCCCATGGTCCTGATCAGATTAACCTTATTTGGACATCAGGTCCCAATAAGATAATACTATCGGGTCCTGCTAATGTAACGCAGCGTGGATATCAGGACCTTAGTAAGATTCATAGTCAAGTCCTTATTGAGTTACCTTATGGAATCCTTATTACGTATTTTTTTTTCAAATTATGACTCCCGATTACTCGCCACGGCTATATTGGATGATGACATTGGAAATAAGAAATGACACGCTAAAAATTCTTTCATGTCATTTCCAAATAAAAAGATATTTGCATGAAATAATATTTCAGATCGCTTGAGCATACTTGTAAAATGTTTCGTCCACGACCAATAAATTATCGCGCAACATAAACACGCACTGAGATACGCAATATGCACGCACAGAGTAGGCGACTGAACCGCTTCTCGAGAGTCTTTTGTCTCGTAGGCCCATATATGGACAAATGCAAGACAAATGAGAGCTGCAGTGCGCACGCCGCTACAGGCAACTCGTTGTTGCGCGTCGTATGATAAAAATTGAAGTGTCTCTAATTATATGTGGCGCATTATAAAAATATCTTTTTATAGTACGTCCAGTACTATTAAAGTTTTAGACATACACACACGTGCGCGCGTGCACATACATACACATATTCATATTATATACATATAAAATTAATTACAAATAGTTTTTGTTAAAACTTGATAATGCAAATCATATTAGGTACAATGAATAAGATTGGTACATTAAGGTCCTAATGTGGATCCCAATCATTATAACCTTATAAAGATCTCCCTTACTCATTTGTCGTTAGGACATTATAAGGACTGACTTACTTAGGGTTACCTTTCATTCACCCTATTAGGTCCTTATTAATATTAGGTAAACTTGATCGAAATTTCTAGTCGGGAAGTAGAGTGCGATAGCAACCTGGGCGCCGCGGTGTGTCAGAGAGGCCGAACTACCGTTCGGAATGTCGCGGATTGAGACATTTAAATGCCGACGTGCGTGAAACGGAGCGTTCACGAAACGATCAATCGCCCACCTGCCCGACCATCTTTTTTTCTTCCTATCGTTTGACGGATATACGAGTCGATTCACGCAGAATAAGGAAGAAGGAAGAATCGCAATAATGGTAAAAAATCTAGAAACATGGAAATCTGTACGCCTAACAAAAGGATCGAATGATGAAAGTGTAGCTCCGCTTGCCGTTTACAAGGACAACGCGAAGAAAAATTCACGCGAGATAAGAAAAATACCTAATAATAATGTGCTACTAAAATATAAAAGTATGAAAATGTGGTGGCTGTAATGAAAAATCTGAGCGATGGGAAAGCAGCGCTACGGTACAGTCCGTTCCCCGTTCCCGACAATCGTCCTTTAACCGTGAGACGAGGATCAAGCTCGACGATTATTTCGGAGCGCAAGACGCGTGGTTCCTCGTCGACGAGAGTCATCGCGGTTAATATTAGCGTTTCGGAATGCGCTCGTTAAACACGTTCAATCTTCATTTCGAAATTTCTCTTTATAATCCTCGCAAAAGGAGGGCGAGGATTAAGAGGACCGCATAATCGCCCCACGGCGCGGCGCGATACGCACGACACGACACGACACGACGCGACACGACGCGACGCGACGCTTCAGCCCGACTCGTTAGTTGCGTTAAAACTATAGTGCGCATAAGCGCGACCACGTCGTAATCCCGAAGTACCGTTTCGCGGACGGGGCCGCGAATAATTTAGCCGCCGGTGCTGGGTTTGCAAATGTGTTACAGCTAGATTATATCGCGACGCATCCGCCGCGCCGCGCCGCGAACAACACGTAGTTAATATGTATGCGCGGCTTAATTTACATTAGCCGGTGCATCCAGGCCGTATTATGCGCACGGAAGCGACGCTCCAAGACAGGACACGGAGACGAGGAGACGGGGCGCACGAAGAGACCACGACGAGAGGGGAGATCATTCCGCAAAACCAAACTACCCGACCGAGCTCGAGTCTCGATTTCTCGAGATGTTTCCCGCACGCAATTAGGATGCGAAGCTATCTAATGCAAGTGTAATGCGGAACCATGATACGCCGAGCGGATGATGTGTACGTGCGCGGTGTTCGGGAAGAAAGAAGCGAGAGGAATCATCAGAGTACGAAAAAAGAGAGATCTATCTGCAGAGAAGCTGGAGGGGGAAGAAGCAAAGAATATTAACGATGAGAGATCGTAGAGAGGCGAAGGTAATAATCCCCGCATAATATTCCGCGTATCCGCACATCCGTCGTAAGCGGGAAAGTTAAGCTAATCGATGACGATCGTTCGTGGAATTTAAGCACTGCGAGCGCGATCGACAGCGATTCACGCTATCTTTAGCGCACCGTCACGGTTAGTTATGGCCTAATTACTACAGTATATAGTACAATCGCTGGTTATTGCCACAATTATATATCGGCTTATTTCCACGGAGTTTCAAATGCGCCTCGTCTACGTTCGCGGCTCGATTAGATTATACTTTCGTGCATTAACGTCCGTCGGTCCTTTCGCCAGCGCCACCCTTCGCTTACCTCTCTCTCTGCACTTATTGCGCTCTGGAAACACCATCGGGAAGAATGGTCGCCGCGTGTAATGCGAACCGCCTATTAGGCCGATGCCCCGTTCAGGTGCGTCGCCGCGCTCGGCTGGGAGAGATAGCGAGATAATATAAAGCGTAGACGAGAGTCTAATGAACGAAGGCAAACAGGGGCGGACAAGTTTATCTCGAGTCGCTGGCGTAACCGCAAAGGGAAATTAGCGCGTTAATGTTATCACCGCGAAAAGGCAATTAAGCCTACGGTAATAACGCACGTCGCGTCCATAAAGCCGCGCCGTCTGACGTGAAAATTGAATACTTATTATCGCGCAACCATGGAAAATCCATGTCGACCCGAAAGAGAGAGAGAGAGAGAGAGAGAGAGAGAGGGGGGGGAGGGGGAGAAAGAGAAGCCGTTCCCGGCTCGTCGTTTCGCGCCTCGTTCGCGAGCAGCCAGCGAGCGAGCTTAATGAAAAATGCGCAATTGCCGAGCGAGCGCCGGCACAAAGGGCAATCGTGGGCCCGTAACTCTGAAAGTCATTATCGAAGATGAGGTCTCGGCCGAATGAATTAAAACGGAACGCGTCGTGCTCGCTGAAAGGACATCGCGTTGCTCGTCGCCTCTGTGCGAGCTGGCGTCGGCGCCGGCGGCCACCGATCCATTCAACGTATCCTACCTACCGATTGCATTACACAGTACGTAATCGTGACGCGCTTATTCAAGGGACACCGTCCTCGCCGGCGGCTAACCTTAACGAAAAGTCGCCGGTCTCTTCGGCAGAAGCTACGAGCGCGTTTCTCATGGCGGCGACTTGGCCGTCACCTCCGCGGCGCGTATCGAGAGACTTGGGTGTAAAGTACGCGTGTCCCGCGCACCTCGGTCGGAGATAAAAGGAACAATGTCGTGGAAAAGCGTGGCGCACATTCTATCGAGGTCGAGTCTAGAGGGGCGCCCCGTTCGCGCCCCGCTAGACGCCGACGGAGAATCGAGAGGGAGAGGCGAGAGCGCATCTTGCAACGCGACACGCGTCTCTCTCTCTCTCTCTCTCTCTCTCTCTCTCTCTCTCTCTCTCTCTCTCTCTCCGTCTTTCTCTCTCTTGACGAGCCGGTGTAGTCGAGAAGACGAGGAGAGCGTTGCGCGACGTTGATTGTACAGCTGCAACGAGTTGTAAAAGAATCGCCGCCGCCGGTCGATCACTTTTACGACGTGCCCCGGCCTGCGCGCCGTTCTCGGCGGCGCACAATCGCGCTACTTACCGCGAGGGGCGAATCGCGCGCACGCTCGATATCTTTCTCCTCTCGTGGCCCTTAATGAACGCGTATGGCCGCTCATTAGACACCGACGTTTGCAATAAATGTCGATTTAATCAACGCTAAGTGCACACGCGGCCGGAGCGCCCCGCCGGCGCCGCGCCGCGCCGGCACACGACGTGTCTGCTCGCGCGTTGCTGCGGATTCTTCACGATTCGTCCAACGACCGCGTCATATCTGCGATGGGGCACTTTTCTCTCTCTCTCTTTTTTTTTCTTTTTTCTTTTTCAAAACCCCAGGGATTCTAAGTGCGGAGAGCGGGACGCTTAAGAAGAGCCGCAAAAGGCGCGGCTGAAACGAGCTTTTCAATTATGAAATGAGATTCTCCACTTTGATAAGAATCAGGAGAGCAATGTAATTAGAATGTAACGATAAATGCGCGGAGGAGATTCGCGGGGATCCCGAGCGGAGCAAATATTTTATTTCCTCGTCGTTCTCCCGCTAATTACTCAGCGACCGGCTACGAATGCTGCTTGAGTGAACGGTTGCTTGTAAATTTATCAAACGCATTCGGCTTCTCCCTCGCCAGTCGGCGGCCTTTATTACCGCGATATTACTGTTTATCCGACAAATCTGTGCGCGGCGATAAAGTCTCGTCTAAGAATCCGCGATCGGATGAAACGAGAGTTGCCGGTGCTGGCCGAGACACACGCGGTTACATTTTCATCGCCGGCAAGAATCGCTCAGAGACGTGTCCGGTGCCTCGCGAGATCGCGTATCTCATTAGAACACGCCGATAAAGACCGGATTAAAAATCTTATCTTACGAGACAAAGGAGAGATATTCGAGACAACGCGCGCGCGCGCATTCGCAAGACCGGTCGCGCTTTCCGCGCGGGTATGAGTATAATTGCACCGCCGAATGCAATCATGCCGCTATCGCGAGGGCAGATCTCTCTTCGGTTATTAGGCGTATTCTCTTTCCAGCTAAATGTTACGCTCAAGTAGCCACGTGGGAATCGGATTCACCCCTCTAATTATAAAACCGCTCACGCTTAGCGAGCGCCCTGCCTGCCGCCTCTTCGTGGTCGAAAACCACGATCTTCGCGTCCTTTCAATTAACTCGGCTCGGTTCGGCTCGGGATGCGTAACCATCGTCAAGGTGGGAGATTGGGAGATTCCAAATTATCCGCAATAACGTCGCGACTGCACAGCCACGATTCTTCCGCGCGACGAGCGGGAAACCTTCCAGGAGACACATCAAGGTCTCTCGCAAAATTTTATATCATAAGCGCATACTTCGCGACCTGTGTGAAGTTAGCCCCCGACTTTTAATAAAAAAAATTTTTTTTTCATAAAATTGCGCCAAATTGTTCGTAGAAATATGTAGTGAAAGACTTTTCGTTTGTAGTAAAAGAATAAACACGTTACGAGGGGTTGAAAAAATGGTTAGTCCCCCAAAATGGAGGGCTGACTTAAAACCTGATCTAATCGAAGCCAAATCGTTTGTAGAAATATGTATTGAAAGAATTTTCGTTTGTAGTTGCCCAGGAAAAAAGTTACAACCCCTTATATAACCAGGGGGTGGCATTTTCGACAGTTTCAGAGAGGCTGCGTTCTAAACCGACTATATCGAAGCCAAATAATGTGTAGAGGGTAGAGGTAGAATAGAAATAGGGGTATTACAAAAATTGCTGCCATTTCTATTCTGGACAACTACAAACGAAAATTCCTTCACTGCAAACCTCTACACATTATTTGACTTCAATATAATCGGTTTAGAACGCAGCCCACCTGATAGGGTTGAAGATACAGTCACCCCTATTACAAAAATTGCTGCCATTTCTATACTGGACAACTACAAACGAAAATTCCTCCACTACAAACCTCTACACATTATTTGGCTTCGATACAGTCGGTTTAGAACGCAGTCCCTCTGATAGGGTTGAAGATACAGGCACCTCTATTACAAAAATTGCTGCCGTTTCTATTCTGGACAACTACAAACGAAAATTCCTTCACTACAAACCTCTACACATTATTTGGCTTCGATGTAATCGGTTTAGAACGTAGCCCCCCCTGAAACTGTCGAAAATGCCACCCCCTGGTTACATAAGGGGTTGTAACTTTTTTCCTGGGCAACTACAAAAGAAAATTCTTTTGCTACATATTTCTACAAACGATTTGGCTTCGATTAGGTCAGGTTTTAAGTCAGCCCTCCATTTTGGGGGGCTAACCATTTTTTCAACCCCTCGTAACGTGTTTATTCTCTTACTACAAACGAAAAGTCTTTCACTATATATTTCTACAAACGATTTGGCGCAATTTTATGAAAAAAAAAATTTTTTATTAAAAGTCGGGGGCTAACTTCACATAGATCATACTTCGCTCAATATAATGAAACACGATGTGAGAATTGTCGACTTTCTTCCGATGAAATCGGCGAAACGCCGCTTGGTTTCGCGCGCGTTTCACAGAATCAGCACCAGTAAAGCTCGCGAGGAGGACGAAGAGGTGGTGGTAGCGATGATGGAGGAGAATGACGAGGATGACGCGATTTATCCGACGCGCCTAATCTAGCGCGACTAGGATATCAGCTTTGGTTTCCAGTGAAACGCTAATTCAACGTAATCGACAATACCGGCAATTGCCAAAGCGAGAGAGATCCGCGAGGGAGCGGGCGAGGGAGCTGAAGGTGGCGGAGGAGGAGCAGCCTTCAGGCGGGTCGATAATACCCCGTGCCAAATCGCGGAAACCGGGTCAGATCCTTGTCAGTATCGATCCGCTCGAATCTCTCTCTCTCTCTCTCTCCCTCTCCTCTCCTCTCCAGCTCTTGCTCTCTCCGGCGAGATCTTATCGCGCGTGGGCACCGTCGACGAGAAACAGCGAAGACACGCTGTTTAATGGACCGCGTGTGTGTCTCGCGCGACTTTTTCTCGTCGGACCCCTCCTCGTTACACTTCACGATACGTCGCGCCGGCCCCGATAATCGATACAATACCACGGCGGAAGCGATTAATGCCGCGTGCGGGTGAAAAAGAAAAAAAGAGAGCAGCCGAGTCTGCTGCGCGAGCACGACGACGACGACGACGACGACGACGACGACGACGACGGCAACGACGACGGCGACGACGACTACGGCCGGAAATGTAGTCCATCTCGATTATTAAACCGATCGCGTGTAGCTGCAAGCTGTAGTATATTGTAGTTTCGTGAGAGAGAGAGCGATGCGAGATGCATTTGGATTTTAATACGCACGCTCGCGAGCAGGATTTGCGAGCTGGTGCAAACAGCGAAATGAATCCTTCACCGGTACCGATACTGGAAAACAATCGTAATACACGGAACTACAACGGATAATTGCGCTTAAAGTTATATTAAAGAGCGGCAGATAAAGGCCGTTACATTGTATGCGTCGTAAAGTACACGTAGGAGCTATAAATGTCTTTGCGCGTGCATCGTACCAGCGATTTCATAGCCACTCCCGATCGACTCCGAGAATCGCTGCTCACTTGCGTGTGATTACGCAGGCAGCAACGACACACACACACACATGTATGCGTGCGTGCGTGCGTATGGCATGAAATCCAGTCGAGCCCACGCACTAGACGAGAAAAAAACGTTTTAGTTCACAGTGCCGCCGCCCGATGTGGGACTAAATGAAGACTTTATAATGCTGCCCTCTCCCTTGCTCCGTGATTAATGTCATTCCACCACACACACACACACACACACAGCGGATATATTAAACGCCCGCTTTCATCCGCGATGAACCAACCGAAAAGACCATTTGCGTCGTCGTATCAATGTCGCGCGTGTCGCGCGAGCTTTCTTTCGCTCCTTACTTTTATTATTATTATGTTGGACATTTATCGTTGGCGACGTGATCTTACATCTGGAGCTCGCGTTTACACCGTCGCTTCATTCACACGTCATCGTGAGAAAAATGCAATACAAAGACGAGAAGGAAGAGAGAAAGAGACAGAGTATGATGGCACGCGTCAATTTCTTTCTATTTCATTATTAAGACCGACGCACCGAATGATTTATTCATCGCACGGAGACGATCGGGAACATCCAGCAATCTCCTCGGGAACGCCGGGCGGCGTACGAGCCGCGCGAGTTTCGTCAGGAAATTCCGCAGCGACGAGACTCGCGTCGGAAAACGTCGGGATGGAAATAACACGGCGTGCCGAAAGAGAGCGGCGCGTCGCTTCTAACCGCGGGCCGGGGGTCGAGACGCCCGCGATTGAGGGAGAAGGAGAGAGCGACGGGGAGCGAGAGAGAACACCGGCGAGTGAATCCTGCGCCTTCTCGTGGCCGTTTAAAAATAATCAGGCATTCCCTCTGAAGTGACAAGAGCGATGCGCCATTGATAATATAGCCGCGGTATTTATGAGTCGTCGGGTCTTCCGCGGCGAAAGTTACATCTCGGGATCACCGTGCCTGTTTTTCGAGAAGATCAAGGGACGGAGGAGAGAGAGAGAGAGAGAGAGAGAGAGAGAGAGAAAGAGAGAGAGAGAGAGAGAGAGAGAGAGAGAGAGAGAGAAAGAGAGAGAGAGAGAGAAGGAGGGAGGGGGAAAAATAACACGCGTCACATTGGGGAATATAAAATATTCGGTATCAAAAGGAAAGCATGTTTCTTCATGCTAATATTTCATACGCAAGATATATTAATATCTCGCGTTGCGGGAAAAACAGTTATCCGACCGCGAGACAATTGCCACGACGGTGCTCGCGCGTGAAAGAGCAGCGCGATGAACTCAAAACTGCTACACGCTGTCGTGGAAATCTTTCCACGGCGTATTTCCGCCGATATTATCCACGCGCTGCGAAACTTTAGCGTCGAACTTGGCGCGAGTGCGAGGCAGCAGCGGCTGCCTTCGTAGTTACAACCCGCTCAACTTAAGCCCGGCGCAGCTGCAGTCGTTGAGGTAGGCCTCGTAATAACGCCCGGTGGCGTTTGCGCTCGTGACACGCGCGCGACTACCAAGAGTTCAAAGGGAAGGATGAAGACGCAACGCGGCCGGAAGAAACTCGCGCGGCTCGGTATATTAAAACCGACGCGCGCGCGCGCGCGCGTCATGGCATGGGAACGATATAGGGGTGGAAAACGTGCTCCGAGAGCGCACCCGCGGTGCGAAAGAGAGAGAGAGAGAGAGAGAGAGAGAGAGAGAGAGAGATCTTTCTCTGCCTGTCTGACGGATATGATGCATTAGGTTGGGCCACGTGATGTGCGCCAACTAATTGTTACTAAATTAAATTTCTTTTATTCACATCATTTTTTACTTGTTTAATTGTTCCTTTTTTACCATACGAAATGTTCTTGTGTTCGATAACTTGTATATTTTTCCTCCTGTATTCTACAATAGATCGATAATAAACGCGTCCATCTACGTGTCTATCTATCCGTCCGCTTTCACCCGAGTCCTTCAGCCGCGCTGGTTTCTCTGATTATCATTGTATATCTATCATAATGATAACTATAAATAAATTCGTATATTTATAATGATAATTACCATAATCATATTTATTACGATGATGATTATCACGAAAGTAGCGGTACACTTTTTCCCACCGCATGTCTCGGTCGCGAGTTACATCGCGTGCGTTTCACAATGACGGCAAAGTCGCGTACTCTGCGCTTTTCCCCACGATTCCCAGGACTCATAATTAATGTGACTCGGCTTCTCAACAGCGAAGCGTTCGTCAGA
Source organism: Harpegnathos saltator (assembly GCF_003227715.2). Lineage (NCBI taxonomy): Eukaryota > Metazoa > Arthropoda > Insecta > Hymenoptera > Formicidae > Harpegnathos > Harpegnathos saltator. Next base: position 447,756 of record NW_020229877.1, on the reverse strand, counting down.
AATTTACTGTAAGTACTGTATCGCAAGACAGACAGAGCGCGCGTGATCTCTCGTCGATGTAATTGAAAGATCCAAGGAATAAGGAAAGTTTATCATTTCCAAGATCCGTGTTACACACGAGCGGACTTGACGAATGACGGATCCCTCCAGTTCTCGCACCCTCTCTCCCTCTCTCCCTCTCTCTCTCTCTTCTTTCTCTTGTTAAGCGGAGAGCAGCGATTTATTCTCCCCCGCGATTATTTTTCTCCGTTCGTGTAACGTGCGTCGATTTATAGAACGGGAACGCCGCGCCGGCGAATGATCCAAGGGTGAAATATGACTCGCGCGAAAAATATCCCCCGATACGAATCGAGAGAATTATCATGCCTCGAAACGCGGTGAGATTTAGCCGAGGATCTATCCGCGGCCGATCCTCCTCGAGTTCCCACAGGATTCATAATCAATGACTCGGATCATTCTTCCGCGTCCGCGAGCATAGATCTAAATGATCCAATTTTACCCTCCGCTGCGCTTTCGGCATTCTTAGTCCGGCGAAGAAGGGAAAAGCCTCGGAGGGGGGGGGAGGGGAGAGAGACAGAGAGAGAGAGAGAGGAAGAAAGAGCAAATCCCGGAGTCGAGTAGTCGAGCCATGAGAAAGGCCCGTCGCGACATTCGCCGAATAAAATTTCATATTCCCGTGGATTTTCAAATCGAACGAGCGCATTCGCAAGCGCGCACCGGAAAGCTGCGGCGATCGATAAATCCGCCCACTGCGCTGGCGAAGACGCCCTTCGAACCGTGAAGCGCGCCCGGGTGTGTCGCGAAGAATGCAAACGTCACGAAGGGAGAGAAAGGGAGAGAAGGGCGAGATCTCCGCGATATGATATCACTTCGCACGGAGCTAACGATTTCGAATTTCGCCCGACTGCATCTCCCCCCGACGCGACCGGGGGCAAGGGTTCAAGTTCGCCTTCTCGGTCTCCGCCAACGGCGGCAACATCGAGGGACAAGGTGCGGGGCGACCTATCGTGGCCTGCTGCCAGCCGGTTACACGCCGCTGAGTATCGGCAGCAATCGCGGTAGTGAGTGACTCATCCGTTTGGTAACTACTCTGCTCTCCTCGACGAAGCCGCCTCCTCCTCCTCCTCGCCCTCCTCTCTATTCCGTTCATTCCGCTCGGTTCCACTCAGCGTGGCGCGCCGCCACGCTCTCTCTATCATTCAACGTTCCCGAGACCGTCGGACCGTCGTCTTTCTTAACCCTTATCCGGTCGCCCGGTGCTTTTATTTTCGCAAATGGAAGAGAGAAACGGACGGATTTATTTTGTTCGCCGAACAGCATGCAAGGCGTCTCGCGAGACTCGTTTTCCGAAGTTCCCCCCCCCCCGGCTTGAATTATCGCCCGGAAAATCGACCTCCCGTCGGCCGGGACGGCCGAGGGCAAACGGACGAGCTGTTTGTTTCCGTTAATAAAAATCGCCAGCGCGCCGGCGATGGATAGTTGATAGTTCTCGGTTGAAAGTCGAGTTTTGCTCTCGACGAGAAATTATCGGGAAGAGACTTCAACTCGATTGCGTAATCCGTTGCATTTTCCCGACGAGAGTACACTTTGTTCTCCCGCAGCTTATCGATCCGCCGCGTACGCGCCGCTGCCAGGCTAACAATAAGCCGGCGTTGGAAACGAAGCAGGAGGTTTCTCTCTTTCGTTTTTCACGCCGGGGCTCCTCGACGCGCTTTGTAACCGGAGGAAATCGGGTCTTACGACCGCGACGATGTCGGGACGGTCCAGTAATTGGTTAATTACCGCTTCCAACGATTACAGACCAACAAGGAAATCGGACGCTCTTGTAGAGCTTCGCCGAGGAGGAGACACGCAGACGCGCGCGCGCGCGCGCGCGCGCGTGAGTAGCCGACCGCGCTGCTGAATTTAATTCATTCATCTCACGCAATCGGGACTTTCCATTTTCCACGGACGGGCAAAGCCCCCGACACGGTGGAGAATGCTCGGCTATTTAAAGTTTCAAAAAAGAGAGTTTTTGCAAGAGAAACTCGCTATAAAGCGCTCTCTCATCCGCTCGGAAATATAAGTTTCTCTTTAATAAATCGTGACAAGTCGCGGAGAGCTGAGAGATATTAATATCTCCGGAGCTGGAGAGGGAATGAAAAATTAATCTTTGCAAACGCTTCGTTTTTACTCGCGGGTAATCGCGCACGCTTTGATGCCTGACAGAACCCGCGTGACAGACACACAAAGCCGCGTGCGTGTGCGTAAATGCACACAGCTCGGTAAGGACACGCGTGTCCGTTAAATCTCGCCGGACACGCGAGCGCGTATTGCGGCGAATAATAACCTATCTCGTGGAAAATGAGCGTATATTATTGCTATTATCGTTATTATTATTGTTATTATCACCGGGACGCCGCGTAGCCGCGCAAACGCGGTAAATAAATTAGTTTCAGTTCGAGTGATTTTTATTGCCCCCCTCCCTCGTCGTCTCCCCGCACCCTCATTCGCCGCGCACATTGTCGGGCAATCTATTGACATGTAAAACCATTTGATACGGGGAGCAGCGGAACGTTATTACGGCCGCGATTAAATTTGCACAGAGGAGAGCTCCCCGTGCAATTAAGTAATCGGATTACCTTCTGTGCGGCAACTTTGCCGGCGAATAATGCGGCGGCGGCGGCGGCGCCGGATACGTGGCGATGACGCGATATGCGAGAGAGAGCGCGCACGGATAAGATAATTATTTGTACGGAGCTCTCTGAATCGCTCCTGCGCGCGCGCTTTTCCAAGCGAGCGGAAGCACCGTCGGGCCCGTCCGTTGAGACGACCATTTAACGAGAATCGCAAACGCGAACCGAGAGAAACGTCGCGATCGCGAACGAGCGAGGGAGACGCAAGGCTAACGAGTTTGCCGATCTCGAAAATGCAAAGCCAGCTCTCGTCCAGATTGTCAGGCAAGTTCGTTAACAATGCGTTAACGAAACTCCCGTCGATCCCGACAGGTCGTTTAGCTAAGTTCCCGAACGTGCTCTGCGTGACCTCTCCGGACACAAAGTACGGCACGCAAAGTGAGCCACGTAATTACACGCACACACACACACACACACACACAGATATCTATCGTCCAATTTTTACGAAACAAAGTTCTACTTGCACCACACCCATTTTCCGTGGTAGAGTTCCTCATTCGTTGTTATATAATTAGGTTTTCTCTTTTCTTTTCTCTTAAAATATCTTCAGGAGAAAAGAAAATATCAGTAAGCCGCAATTTCTCATCTTGCAGGGTTAACCCCGGCGTGATGGTAAACGCTAAATCTACTTGCCCATGTCTCCTCGCAGAGAGCTTGAAGATTCCGTCTGTCAACTCAGGCGCGCTAAGACGCATGTACGAGTCGCAAAAGCCGCGTTAATTAAGGACCGCGGTCCACCGCGCGAACTTGGACCCGCAGCTTCGCCGAACAGTCGGGGGACTTGGAATCCGGATCCGAGAGCGAAGTACCCGGAGCGGAGCGAGAATAAACGGGACGGGATCGTTAAAGGGCCCGCGCGTCCCGGCGCGGGCGATCGCCATTACGGATTTTCCGAGAACGCCGATATGGGCACAGGTGCGCGCACGTTTGGCGCAAGGAAAACAAATTCTAATTAACAATGCGGTCGTAAGAGGACCAAGGGCCCCGCCGAAGACGCCTCCTCGGCATCTCTCTTCGCGCGTCTATTCCGGGTCTACTAGGAAAAGCGCGTGTCTCCCGCAGCCGCGAACGCGAAGATGTATAAATACATGAGAGAGCGACTTCTCTCTTTCTCTCTCCCTCTCTTCCCCTCCAGCTTTTTCTCTCTGTCGCGCCCATGCGCGCGCGCTCTCTCTCTCTCTCTCTCTCTCTCTCCTTTTTTCTCACCGTCCTCTTCGTCAGTCCCCTGCACGTCAGTCACGAGCACCACCCGGTGGCGCAAAAAATCACGCTCCCTCCCGCGCGGCGGACGGTGTTGTAATGAACCATCCGGTTTAAAAGCAGCGCCGTGTATACAGTTGTATTGCGCCGTGCATTTGTATGAATCCCGACGAGGAAAAGAGAGAAAGAGAGCGAGATATCTCCTCTCCGGGATATCCAAGTGCGACTTGGTCGCGAGCGGAAAACGGCTCCACGAGCTCTCTCTCTCTCTCTCTCTCTCTCTCTCTCTCTCCTCCTCCCCTTCGTCGCGGGGCAACGTTGCAACGATAAATTCGAGAATCGCGTTCTCACGGGGATCCTGTATTTTTACATCACCACGCTCGATGGCCCGCTCGCAAGCGCGTCTCCGTTTCGGAGAGATCCATCCACGAGAGCGTGAGGGATATTTTTACCCCTCGCAGAGAGAGAGAGAGAGAGAGAGAGAGAGAGAAAGAGAGAGAGAGAGAGACGAATTATTCTCTACGAATCGCCGCGCGAGGCGCGAGTCACCGAGAGGACTGGCTCGCGTCATCGAGTCGGTGCTTCTGGAGTGATATTTCCGCGCCACCCGTTACGCGTCCGCCTCCGCGATGCGCGCCGCTAATTGCCAATACGAAAACGCAGACCGCGGAACGCAGGTCGGGGGAAACGCGCGTGCACAAACGGAGCGCCGTCGTTTACTCGGAAGTCGCGTTCCGTTTTCTGACACAGTTCGCCGGTGAGTCAGAACGCAGGAGCGCGAACTCGCCGAATCGCGATGCCATGCCGCCGCAGCAACGTGTGCGCGCGCGACGCAACGGACGGGCCGATTAGGCGAAAGTCGCCCGAGCGAACTGGTCTCGATCCACTCGTTTTTGTGCCAACCGGTGCTCGCGTGCTCTGACAAGCTTTTCGTGAATCGCCGTTTTATAACCCACTAACGCCGATCCAGATGTTCCGCGTGCGCGCGGATTGCTATCGCGTGACGCGCGGTCGCGGTGCGCGGTGAAATATAGACGATAATAAAGGGGATAATCGCGAGATTAGGGACGCTTCTATTTTTCGCACCGGCTCTCTCAGATGACAGACTTAGATTTCACCACCGCTCAATTGGGTCATTCGTGAGCACGTGAATATCTGTGTGCATGGGCACAATTAGAAATTAGAGTCGACGTTCCAAGTCGAAATTTCGGTCCTACGTTAACGCCGAACGATTGTTCGAACGATTGCACCAATGCCACTTACGTTTTCGCAATTCTGAGATCTAAGAAACGACCTATCGAGAGCCTCCAAAATAGCTGCAGGTATTGCGCTATATTATTTTTTGATATGAATATTGGGAATTACTTAATATTTGATACATGTATCTTAATGTGAATTTTTTCCTCAATTTTTCAATAAGCGATGCATGAATTATACATCTTATTCAGATGTAAAGTTATGTATGATAAGCAAATATTAAATAATTTAATTAAAGGAGTTGTGCGATGGATAAATATGGATATGAAGGCCAAGGTAAATCTTTTATTCATAATCATCTTCTTTTTTGTAACGTTGAGGATGGGGAGAAAGGAGTTGCAAGGATAAAAATAGTTGTAACGTATTTAATAATTGGAGGACGATATAGAATGCTAAACGATTTTTTTACCCTCCAATTGAAACTATTCCAGCGATTGCAGTTGTGTGCAAAAGTACCAACTATATAAAATATTTATATTTGAATAATAATATGACTAAATAAGAATAGAATAAAAGCATTTAGCAGTTCAATACGCGTTATGCAGCAGCCTAATGAATCTTATCATTTTTACAACAGGTTCTAAATTTCGACTCGGAATATGACTCTAATTTCTGTTATTAATCCTAATTATAAAAATTGCATTTGCATTTTATGCTGATGTTAATGATTTAATAGCGGATCGAAATTAATATCGTTTGCGTAATAAAATTGTCACTCACGAATAAGAGATCCTCTGACGTGGACATAAGACGAAATTGAATTGTAACAAAACCAGTTATGATTACTCACCTGCAACAAAAAAAGAAATAATTAAGATTAGTCGTACATCATTTGCAACATGTTATATATACGTTTCATCTTAATAAAGAAAAGAGCAATGTACATATAGGAGGAACCGTGCAATCTGTATTTTATTTTGAATCCCTCTTAAATTATATATCATTCATTTTTATATTAATCTTAGAATTATAAGTTTCATACATCTATCTTTGCGTACGCGTCAATCAGCGAGAATATTAATTAGCAAATCCCACTGAATAGAATCCCACTGAATAATTTCAGATTCAGAATATAGTAAAGTGGAACGGTTATAAATCGATGCAGTGCCTCCACATTATAATCATTCACAACGCTATAACCGAATGGTTTCGGCAATCGTAAAGAGCCGAATTTCGCGAGGCGGCTTCCAAGAGGTCAGACGAGCCGTCGTGATCTCGAATGCAAACGAGGCGGGCGCAGAACCAATTTGACAGGGCATGAAATATTTCGCGCACTCAACTGTCCCGACATACACGAGAGGCTTCATGTAGGAAGAGCCTTGTCGGACGGAGAATGCATTGACCTTGGTCGCATGCAGAATCGACACGAGGTAATTTCGTAAGGAGCAAAGGTATGGCGAGGGGAGAGAGGGGGAGAGAGAGAGAGAGAGAGAGAGAGAGAGAGAGAGAGAGAGAGAGAGAGAGAGAGAGAGAGGGAGAGAGAGAGAGAGAGGGAGAGAGAGAGAGAGAGGGAGAGAGAGAGAGAGAGAGGGGGGAGAGGGAGAGAGAGAGGGAGAGGGAGAGAGAGAGGGAGAGGGAGAGAGAGAGGGAGAGAGAGAGAGAGAGAGGGAGAGAGAGAGCAAATGGCACCGTCCAAGGTCTACCTACGGCCCACACACGACGGATGGATCGCGCGGTAATGTGGTTCAATTAGCGTTAACTGGGCTCGCGATGATTTAAGCAACAACCGCGCGCGAGCGTCCGTTTCTCCGCCGAGAAAACACCACGTTCATTCGCATGAGAGGAATTCCTGCTTTTATTGCGGCAAATTGGCCGCTGAAAGTCAGCCGTGATTTTCGGCGCAAATTATCGCCGCGCTGTACGAATCAGCGCGACGCACGTACACAAGTCACACGAACCGACAAACCAGACTAAACTAACAGATCCCACGCGCAATTTCGAAACTGCGATGATGAAAAAAAGACGTACGATTTCACGCAAGGTGTGTCGCAATCTCGACAAAATCTCTCCAACAGTAAAAACGTGCGTCGAGGTTGCGAGCAACATGTAGACCGCGGCGCGTATTGTGTAAAATAGGATCGAATCCCTAATCCACCGTCGCATCTCACCCTCCCTCTCTTTTTCTCCGCAGTTATGTGCCGCTCGCGTTAAAGTTTCGTTGCATTGTTGTTTCGAAACTGCGACGAGCCGCGCTAAACCGAGTACCGCGATATGGGCGCAACTGTGCAGAATGCGCGCACCTGCTCTCTCGTTCCTTCTCCCTCTCTCAGTTCGGCTCTCTCCGAGCAAGCATACGGAGAGATACTTGCATTACATTAACGTATGCGCTCGTGGAGGGACACGATGATAATACGATGCTTATCTATATGCCACGGGGCGGCGATAAAACACGTCGTGCCGACGCTTCGGAAGTCGTGCCGTGCAAAATTGCGTCGCTCGCTCGCTCGCTCTCTCTCTCTCTCTCTCTCTCGCGCGCGCGCGCAGCTCGCCACAGCCGCGCCGCCGCCGCTGCGGCGGGAATGAACCGGTAAAAGTTTTCGTCGAAATTCACCACCTGTTGCGAATATCCGTATATCGAGATGCGATCCTCGGTCACAATTGTCTAGGTGAATCTTCGCCGATGGTGTGAAGCGAACAACGAGAAATCATAATTTTCCGCGCGCGTGGCGCATGCACGCACGCACACCGTCGCATACAACGGCCGCACCACCGTTTGTTACCTGTGTAACGATCGTAAATTTTTATGGCGCGACCAAAGCGCTCACCTGCTTTCGCGCACGCAGCGGACACACACCGCTTACACGCCGCGTCTTATTAAGTTCAAATAACACTCAAATAAAACAGCCCGCGACAGGCAACATACGGACGTGTGGAACCGAGAAGACGACGGTCGTTGCTCGAGCGGAAAAAAGAGATAAGATCTCGACCGGCGTGCGGAATATCAGAGGAAGTACATATGCGAGGCAAGCTAAGAGCGCGATACATTGGGTAAATATATAGAAAAGGGTACATCTCGCTGAATTTTTTCATTTTGAAATATGTTATAAAGGATGAAATTCTGAGTGACTTTTCTTGATACAGTTATATGGAGTTATAGTTATATAGTTTTTGAGATATTTGACTTTGAGACAGAATTTGATTTTAGAGTTTTATAATTGTACGTTGAAGTATATTTGAAGTAGGCAAGCAGTTTTCATTCACTTTAAATAGGAAACAGTACATATAAGCGGGAGAGAGGCTCCGCCCCTCCCCTGCATCCCCTTCCCAAATAAATCCTAACCTAACCTAATTTATTGCATTTTTATATATTTTTGGACATTGTTGAAAAAAGTTCTCTTAAGATCATCTATCAACTGGCTCAACTTAACTTATTATAATATCTGCATATAATTAGGTGTTGTGACTTTTAAGGAGATCTTTTCAACATCGCCCAACAATATATAAAGATGCAATAAGTTAGGTTAAGTTAGGATTTTTAGAAGGGAAGGGAGTGCGAGGGAAGGGCGGAGCCCCTCTCCCAATAATATATGTACTGTTTCCTATATTTCTATGTATGCACTATGTTTGGATTAACTGTTTGGATTATACTGTAAATAACGTCAGCTTATGATATCTGGAATTTAATTCCAGAATAATCAAAATTCCAAAACTTTAAAATCAAATATCTCGGAAACTATAAGCGACCCCCATATAGTTGTATCAGGAAGTCACTCAGAACTTCATCCTTTAAAATATATTTCAAAATGAAAAAAACCGGTGAGGTGTAGCCCTTACTATGTGTTTACCTCTATTTCAAATATACTTCAACGTACAATTATAAAACTTTAAAGTCAAATATCTCAGAAACTATAAGCAAACCCCATATAATTGTATTGAGAAAAGTCACTCAGAATTTCATCCTTTATAACATATTTCAAAATGAAAAAGATCGGTGAGGTGTACCCTTTTCTATATATTTACCGACCATTGTCGTGCGTCGCATTACCTGCGTCGTTCCGAAGCGAATTTATCGGGAAACGTATCGAAACGCCGGACATCGCGCGCCGGTTCCAGTCCGATTTAACACTTTACGGGCCCCGAAAGCAGTTTTAAAAGACGACGCGCGCGTGTCTATGCGCGCTTAAGTAGCTTTCTCTAATCAGTAAATCACTGCAAGAAAGCGGCGCACGCTTCGTTACCTCGGATTTGCACGCGCGCGCAATCGAAAAAGAAGCGTTCGCACGAAAAATGATGAATTAGCGCAATAAGCACTGATTAAATTATGCGTCGTCGCACGCACGACCAATGATCTCGCTCGCGCCGACATTTCCATCACGAGAGCAGCGAGCTATTTATCACCGAGGATATATTTAGTATCGCACGCCCGCGCGCTATGAATCACTCTAGCAATGACATTTTCTTGCGGGCTTTACGTAATGTCTGTTAATTACCGCGGCATAGTGCTCGGCCTATTCCCTGACCCAATTAATCTTGCTCCGGCTTGGCTAAAGCGCGGCGGAGAAAGGAGACAGGTTACCGTGCGAACTTCGGCCGATTATCGACACGCTGCCTGCCGCGCATTAATAAACAACAGTTGGCTCGCATTAGATCGCGCACACGCGCTTATGTGCGTGGTTCTCACGTTAATCTGCGGCCCGAGAAAATTTCACGCGGAACTAGCAGACTCGACGGCGAAAATATTCACCACGAGATTTCCTTAATGTCTCTCGTTATCTCCGCCGTGTACCAACATAGTATTCGTTGTAATGAGATTTTAATCGGTGCGCATCACAGAACATTATAGAGACTCGACCGAAAACTCTTTCGTTTCTCGATAGCCGAAACACAAGCATCAACATTCATCAAGCATATGTATGTTGTATTTGTTGTATTGAATGCAGAAAACTGTACTCCCCATATTCAAAAATTACTCAAAAATTTGGTAGAAAGATAAATCTAATTCGGGACGTATATATCTCTCTCACTTCACTTCATCGGCTGTAACCAATTACGCTTTGTACGTAACGTGATGAGAGACGGTGCAGACCGGCATATTAAGATCGGAAAATTCGGCGCAATAAAAAGCTTCACATACCGAGAGATTATGCCTTCCGCTGCCTGTGTTTCTGCATCCTGCATCCTCCGTCCTGGACAAAGCGGTCCGTGATTCTTCAGGAACAGCAACAGCGACACGCTCACGTAGAACGGGTCGATCGAAAGTACACGTGTTAACGAACGCGATACGAGAGGAGTCGGATGCAATATTTCGGTAGCCGACGGGAAATCTCAATTACCCGACGCGATTTTCACTTCCGCATACATTCCAATACACGACGCTTCGCATCGCGGTATGTGCGGCGCCGTACGTCGACCTGACTGCAATGACACGGTCACGGACAAGTACGCGACACGCGCGCAAGTACCGAAACAATCGGCGGAAGGCAACGCACAGTCGGGTGCACTGTATATATGGAGGTGCGGAGAAAACTTCATAACTTTGAATAAGTTGTTCTTATAACAATGTGTATTGTCATTTATGATTATTGTCATTAATTTCTTGTTTAATTTATTTATTAATTACTATTATTATTATTATTTATTTATTTATTTATTTATTTATTTATTTATTTATTCATTTATTATTTTATTTATTGTTTATTGTTTCTATATTTTATGGATTTGATCATCTTCTAAGGAGTATTTTTCACTAAAAAATCGTTCAAATGAGCAATTACGGTCATAAAGAACATTGCACAGAACATCGTAAGAAACTATGAAATTAGTCATGATTGCAAAATGTTAACACGACAGGAGATGTAATAGCGCTAATTGCGCTGACAATCTACGACGTTGTCAGACCAGGAAATGTGTTGCACACTTCGAGATTCACGCCTATTTATATTTCTATTGTCTCTAGCAACGTACTTCTTTTGTTTATTTGTCGCGAAGACGCGCGCAACAGTGATGCGACATTACAACACGTTATGACATGCAGGCGCTTGCTTACATCATTGACACGCGACTCGATATGTACTGGATAGTCAGATCAAAATTGCAGCTAAAGTTGCAAGAAGTAGCACATAATTTTTATAGGACAGTTTAGTAGTACTATATAGTCTCAAGAAATACTATACTCAAGAGCTTGGAGGAAAGTGGAGCATTTTTTTGTAGACATTATGAAATAAACAAGAACTTTGAGATTTCGATATCAATAACCATTGATTGTAATAGGATGTTCGTTGGATGAAACTTAGGAAAATAATTATTTTATATATAAATTAGAGCTGTATTTATCCTCAAAATTACAAAATAAAGCAATCATCAACTTTTAGTGGATTCGGTATAAGACAGAAATAAGGATATAAAAGTTGATCTCTGATCTAAGGTTTTTCCGTTAACTCAACTAAATAAAATATGTTAATTTTTATAACACGATACTACTATTCATTAAGTACACTAAAATAGCAGTCGAAATATAGAAACATTATTTAAAAAGTTTTGGGTTTTTTCCGCCTCCGCACCACAGTGCGACGTTACCCCCCACCATTCACCCTGGCCGCCGATGAATGAAGTATACACAAACATTCAGAGGCCGAGGAATTAAAACAATCGACACTGAAAATATTCTAGGACGCACGATGACGATCGGAAAAACGACCAAGCCGGTACTTGTCGGAAATTTCGCCCGTGGCATTCGATGACCGTCGTTGGTCGTGCGTGTCACGCAATTGTCGTAATCGTTAATTAAGACCGCGTTTTCGATCGATTATATACTTTTATGTACCATACAACACTCGATTACGATGACCGCGAGCTGGTTCCAGGACGGTTTACAGGACACACAGGATGCAGCGATAATCGACAGCCTACAATTTTTCTCACTCACCTGTTTAAGATCTACCACCAATCTTATAGACATTTCTGTAAGGCTAACAGAAGATGACAATAAAGAGATTATGAGAAAGAGAGAAAGAAGAGTTAATTCATCTACTCATTCTCATTGATCAAAGCAAAGATTTCATTGCAAATTTTTAAGATTTTAAGGGTACAATGTTTAGAGATTAAAGATTTCCAAGGACAACAGCCTGCATATTTGTCATACTCTGAGATTCTCTCGGAGCAATCTCGACGCAATTTGCAGAGTCAATACAAAACCAAAGCTTTCGGACATACTCTGGACGTTGTGATAAGTTTTTGTGTGGTAACGTAAATTGCTCGCACGTGCACGCACGTGCGTTGATTACTGTTGATTCGCCGGTGAGAATTTTTGTAGCAATTACAACGAGCGCACAAGTAATTAAAATAATTGCACGCTCGCACACGACTGTGACGAGGTACACGGTTTTGCTCGTTTCGTCATTTTTCCGTCATGCGTTCGCGTGTGGTTGATGTTCGCGCGTGCTAAAAATTCAGAAGCCGTGCACAGAGAGGCAGGCGGGCATACGCACGCACGCACGCACGCACGCAGGTGTTTCTCGCTGTCGTCGCATGGAAAAAGCGCAGTGCGTTGACTCCGGTATGACGTAAAGAACGCATTCTGTTTCTTCGCGCGCGAGAGACCGAGAGCTTCTGCTCTCAATAAAACTCACCGTCGATTCACATTTACTCGACTTCCTTTTGCGCTGCGTCCCGCACACAGTGGCGTAACAAACACGAATCCTCCATCTCGCTTTCCATTTAATCAAAAGTACCGCGAATCAAAACCGGAAAAATACTGCGCGATGGAATTCTAGACCCTCCCAGAGAGAGAAAGAGAGAGAGAGAGAGAAAGAGAGAGAGAGAGAGAGAGAGAGAGAGAGAGAGACAGGCGCGAAGTAAGGTGGGAAAAATTCAGAGAAGAGAGAGAAAGAATTGCAACGATCGAAAATAATGCGAGCTGCAAGACGCAATTCGTCTACCGCTTAATAACTTCATTATCACCGATTCACCACGGTCCTTCGAGTTACCGCGCTCATCGCGAAGACCGCCAGACAATTCTTATTATTGTCCGGATTTCAGACCGATCAATTTTTATTTTCACGCACTTCGGTTCTCGGCTACGGCAATGCAACGGCGTGCCACTGATCGGCCGCACGGCTACGAAGGTCAAAGAATGCAAGCGAACTGCTTAATATGAAGTCCGATTGAAATGCGGCTCACGAGGAAGACGAGGACGCCAACCAGTCTGCCGTGTACGAACACGGCCATCCAGCAGTTTCTCTTCCTCGTCTTCCTCTCCTCTCTTGGTCTTTCTTTGTCACACACACTCTCTCTCTCTCTCTCTCTCTCTCTCTCTCTCTCTCTCTCTCTCTCTCTCTCTCTCTCTCTGCTATCCCTCGGGCGCGTCTCTCGCCTCATCTCGCCCACCATTGCCGCCGTCACCGTCGCCTCGGTGGTAGTCGCATTCAACATCTGTCGCCGCGACCAGGAAACCGCGGGACGTCATCGCGCAGATGTTGACGAAGCCGAGCATCGACACTCGCGATTAGAAACGTCCGCCGCCGGGCGAGGCATAAATCAGAATTTCTTCGCGCGGACGAGACTCGCGGAAAGAACGCGAGCTCTCGTCAAAGGCGGTTGATTGCGGCCAGCATGTCTCTCTCGGACACGAGAGACAACGGCGGCCATTGTAGCCGCGAGGGAGAATTTCATTCCGAAGCCAAACGAGAATCGCTAATTTTGGCACGTGGTCGCACGAGATCTCTCTGTCTGTCTCTGTCTTTGTCTCTCTCTCTCTCTCTCTCTCTCTCTGGCTGGTGCTCAGCAGCGCGGATATTTCCGCATTCGCGCGTTTCTTTAATCCCGATCCTTTCCCACCATCATCCTCGAAACGTGCGTATCTCGGCTCGTAATCTCGTTTCGTAATTTTCCGCTCGGCGAGTATCCTCGCGCCGCCGCCTCCGCCGTTGCAACCTCCAATTTGCCGCGGCGGTCGTTAACATTAAGCGCTAAACAGCCCGATAAATCAGCGAGAGCCGCGCGCGCGCTTTCTCGGCGAGGCACATCCTCAAAAATAACGGAAACGGGGAAAACGATCGATCATCGGACGGAATTATGCGGCCGTGCTCGCGCGCGACTCGCGCGCGGTACACATTGTACGTGCGCCCCGACGCTTAGGGCAATAGTGATTTATGTAACCTTAATATTGCGCGAGCGCGCGGAGGCGCACCGCCGAAGCCATTTATCCGGATCGCGAATATTGTTTCAGAAATTCCGATATCAGATAGGCGAGGATTAATGGCGACGGTTCTCCAAGGTACAGACGCCGGATTGCGAACGCGTGACGGCGACATGGTGCGGCACGGCCAAAGCTCTCTCTCTCTCTCTTTCTCTGTCCGTATCCCGCAATATCGTTGACAGCATCGCCAACTTGATCGAGGTCTCAATCAAACGGCTGACCGCATCAGGCAGAAAGAGGATCGACCCCACGCCCATGTCATTGATTCACCGTCGTTTCGTTTTCTTCGGGATAACGCGCGCGACCGATCGGCGCGATCTTGTGGAAAGCGTTCGCGAATGTTTCGTCACTTTTCTTCCCGCTGTCCCGCGGAAATCGATTTGCGTGTACTATGCGCACGCGCGCGTGTACGAAATAAATGGCAGTCGTGAACAATAACGGCGAAACAGCTGCCGCGCTCATCTGAAATTCATCGTTTATTCCCCCGTCGTCGTCGTCGTCGACTCCCCCTCCGTCCGTATAGAATAGTCGCGTTCATTTAGCGCGGCCGTTATTACCGCGAGGTCGGACACAATTCGTTATCACGGCGGTGAAGTGGATTTCGTGAAAAATTAGCGGCCGAACGAAAGTTAACGTACGACGCGACTGAACGGCGAACAATTGGCCGTCAAATTGGACCAAATGGGTCGCGAATAAACGCCGGAAAAAATCATCGACGGTTAAGCGCGAGTCGATATGTATACGGCACGAGTAGATTTTGATAAATTCACGGACGCGCGCGACGACGTCCGCGTTCATCGTTGATTTTCATCGCGGCGAGGGGGGAGGGGCAGGGGTGGAGGAGGAGAGAAGGGAGATAACACGCGGCACACGACGGGTGA
Organism: Harpegnathos saltator; assembly: GCF_003227715.2. Classification (NCBI taxonomy): domain Eukaryota; kingdom Metazoa; phylum Arthropoda; class Insecta; order Hymenoptera; family Formicidae; genus Harpegnathos; species Harpegnathos saltator. The sequence continues at coordinate 432,607 of NW_020229877.1, read as the reverse complement.
CGCCGCATTTCAATTCCGTTCAGAGTGCAATCGGCGAGATTGCGAGATTGCGCCGATAGCCAATCGCATGCGTATCGCCAATTTGTTCGTCGATCTCGTTACAGCACGTGCGTTGTTCCCAAGTCGAACAATAACGAGCGCGGCTCGTTATTCATCGGGCCGGCATTGGTGCGACACACCGTGCGCGATCAGCCAACTTTGGGAAACGGAAATTGCACGATTAATTGCTGCATGAAAGAATAAAACGCGGTATTTTAATACGCCCGCCGAGAGAGAGAGAGAGAGAGAGAGAGAGAGAGAGAAAGAGAGAGAGAGAGGCCAGAGCACGTTCGGGGCGCACCGGATCGGCCCGATCGAATACGCGCTTGATTTCGCCGATCGTTGATGATCGACACGGTGAAAAGCGCTCTCTGAGAAATCACGCGAATTTCCCGTCGCTCTGCGAGGCGGCAAATTTTCTTGCCCGTCGTGCAAGTGCATTTAGCGTTCGCGGTGCGCTTTGCATGTCGAGCTTTGCCAGACTTCAGCGGCATTTTTCTCACGTAAAGCCCGAACGCCGAGAGACGCATTCCTGATTCGTCAGCGGCGCGAGACGTTTTACGCAATGTCGAGACACTTCTCGTTTCCTATTTTATAACGGTGATTGGCGTATCGTCGGGGAATCCAATAAAACTCGGAAACGTGATTGGAAAATCAACTAAACTTTCGTCGGGAGGGAAAAAGAGGGAAAGCTGCAAGCCAGAACAAGAGAAAGAGAGACGAGGAGAAAGAGGAAGATAGAGAGAGAGAGAGAGAGAGAGAGAGAGAGAGAGAGAGAGAGAGAAAGAGGGAGAGGGAGAGAGAGGGAGAGAGAGAGAGTGAATGCGTTCAAATAACGGGATAGCGTTTCATTGTGCGCGTTGTGGTCTGATGACGGATGCCCCCTGGTATATGTACTCGTACCGTCGGTAAATTGCATCGACTTCCGGTCGCAGAATCTCATCTCGCCGTAAAACTTGTGCAAAAATTGATTACGCGCGTTCGCGGGACGGAAGTAATTTTTCTCTTCGATTCGCTCAAGAATTTCCGATTCCATGAGCATTTGCAGTCAACGGCCGGACACTCTGCCGGCGCATCTTCGCTCTTGGGAGTCTGCTTTTGATCTCCAAATGTTTGCATAAAACATCGCTACTCTCTTCTCTAAACATGTACAACGCAAGTTTGGGTTTCAGCAGAAGAATTCTCGTTCTGTTTTCGATCGATCGAACGCTTTGACACGAACATCTACGCACGAATCTCGCATGCGTTCGGTGCCATTCCTAAATCGGAATCTTTAACTTCGATATGTTCTCGAGCGTCGCTAATATTTTTTATACTTTTTCCTCGCGCTGTGTCGTAGGTGAATTTTCGAGGGACATCTTTTCTACATTAATTTTTTATACGCTTACATCCTTCCGTTTTTCGTCTTCGTTTTCAATCAAACGGAGATATATTGACGCAGCATTTATCAGACGGCCGCACCACTTTTCCCACGATTAGCCGCTTCTCGTAACGAGAAAATTGCCATCACGCTCGGGTTGCACCACCGTGCCCGGATGACGGCGATGATGATGATGATTATTTGGATTGCGCAATGAGAGAGCGCCCGCGGATGATATTTATTAACCCACGTGCGGAATCGCCTTCGTTTCTGAATGTGCAATTGGCGAGATTGCCGGGTTCGATCGAACGCCTCCGAGCTTAAGGCCGGTTCACACAGTCCGCGCGTCGATGAATCATCCCAAGTGAATGCACCGCGGTTTAACCGCGAGTGAGTTTTCGTTTTATTTCGTACATACGCTCTCCGGAACGAACGGCGTAATCAACGAGAATCGGGCGCATACGAATCGCACACGCCCGTTGTATAAATAATCTGCGCGCGCGCGCGCGCGCGTGGCGTAAAAACGAGATCTTTCAAAAGATCGCCGCGGAAACGTATTCGAGCGTGCAAGGGAACCGTATCTCGTCGCTCGCTCAGAACGAGCCACTTGTGCGTTTCATGCCGAATGATTCATCACCGACATGACCGTTCGGCGAAACGCGAAAGTAGAAAATCGGTAAAGCCGCTGATCGCCATTTTTCCCGCGAAAAACCTTGTTTACACGCTCGCTGTTCTCTCTTCGCTCCGCGCGAATCACCCCGGGAGAATAATCCTCACAAATGAACCGTGCAATTTCACTTTTAGCTGCACAATTGAAACTCCCTCTCTCTCTCTTTCTCCTCTCTCTCTCTCTCTCTCTCTCTCTCTCTCTCTCTCTCTCTCTCTCTCTCTCTCTCTTTCCTTCCCTATCTCTACCTATCTCCCGCTCATTCCTCGATCCTTTTACGGAGCTGCAAACCATTTGCCACGATCGCGCCTCGCGCTTTTTCAGTCTGAAAATGCGAGCCCGGGGCTTAAGCGGGGAGCTTTCGGAGAGAAAGCCGGCGCGTCGTATGTATGTGTGTGTGTGTGTATGTGAGCGACTAGCCGACGAGTTTATCGTCGAGGGTGGTCGTTGAGTTATCGGTTCACGTCGATATTAACGAGCGAAGGCGCGTTACTTGAATAAAGTAAACCCTGATTAATCGCGAGAATTATCCGGGGCCGGGGTGTGAACGCCGCATTTTTCCTCCCATTAATCACGAATCGATCGATCGATCGATGTCTTCGATCGAGCGACGAGGAAAAACTCGCGTGTCTCGCGCGATTCACATTGATCGATCGCGCGGATATCACAAATAGTTCCCTCCCCCCCCTCTTTCTCTCTCTCTCTCTCTCTTTGCTCCTTCGTAACTCGAGAATGCAGCGAGCGCGCAAAATAACGAGTGAGGACCTTCTCGCGTCAGTCAATTCGGGCGACATTAATAAGTCGCGACGACGGTGGTGGTGCGTGTGTATGAGTAACCTTCAATTATTTTAGCCCGATATATGTGACGTCACGACTGACGCGTTCAAGCTCCTATTATAGACGATGTCGGCTATAATATGTCTTGCGCCGTTGGTTACGCCGATTAAAGGAACTCTGGAAGCGACGTGAAATTCTATCGATCGCGACGGAGTACGAATGATCGTAAGATTGGGCAAAAGAAAAAAAAAAAAAAAGAAGAAACAAAGAAAATAAAAAAAGGAGACAATTAAAACGTGAAATAATTGACGAATCATCAGGAACCGTGGGAAAAACCGTTCATCTACATTGACCAACGAGCGCTCCGCAAAGGCAACAACGAGTGCATCGAACGGAACGAATGTTAAGCGCGCGACACGACGGGACGATAAAATAAAGTACGGCGCGTTCGCACGAAATCAAGGGTTAGCCCGCGACGATACGAGGACGTTAAGTGGGCTCTCGTGTCGTCAACTTTTTTTTTTACAGCTTGTTCTCGCGTCTCTCGGCCGCTCGCTTTTAAGCGCCTTCTCGGCGCTTAAAAGCAGCCGCGGTCTCGGTACGGTTTAGTCATCGATTTCACTGTCGTGAACGACGCGTGGGAATGACGGAAGCGGTCCCCGGAGTGGTGTGAATTATGTAATGTTGTGTCGTGTAAACGTCACAGCCGCGCTGAAAGTATTGCCGCAGCATCGAAGTATCGCCGTGGACTCGTGAGAGTGCGCGGCGCTTATCTTCGTCACGACGTTTATTTAACTGCTCGCCGGCTGACTGTCCGTCCGCGAGCGTGTCCGAGTCGCGTCCGCGTCGTGATCTACCAAAGTTCCAGAAAGCCTGGAGGAACTCGAAACCTTCCGAAATCTCCCGAGACACCGGAAAAAATGATTTTATATTCCGTCGCTCAGCTGCTCGGCAACTCGATCGGCGGCGAATCATTTCAACACATCGCGCTACGTAACGTCGCAATTAGTGCATCGCACAGAGAGGAATCCTCTCAACGCGCCTGAACTCCTAGAAACGACGGAATTACGAGGGACGAGGAGAAATTTATCGGGACTGCGATCTCGTTATCGATGTAAGCGGCTTTTAAAAACCTCGCTCGCGCGCGCGCGCGCACGCGAGCGTTTCTTCTTATCGCACTAATTCCCCCCGCATGTTAATTAGATTGAACGATGCCGTTAGAACGGGATTACACTCGAGCGCTTCGCGTATTAACGTAATTGATTAATTAATCAATTAATTAATTCGTTAATTAATTAATAACAACGACCGTGAATCCCGGAAAACCTTGCGGTATGCTGAATTAACGAGCGTTTTACATAACAGTTGCCATCTGTCGTCCGCTTGACGATGACGACCGTCGTCGTCCCTCGCGCGCTATACACGGCGCTCACCACCGCGCCCACATTTTTAGTACTTTGCGTCACGAACATTAGTGCGCGCGCCTCCGCTGTCGGGACAAGAGCCTCTCTTAGAGGTAGCTCTAATTGTACCGTAAAGCCGAACGGAGAAACGGCCTGTGCGCCAATTATTCTCCGCTCGGCGCGCAATACGCTTTTACGAGCGCGGCGGAATTATTGTTTCAAAAGGATAGACGTCGCCGTCGGGAGAAAGGCGCGAGTGCGCCGTTTGACAAATGTACGTAACGAGAAAAGCGTCAAGAATTCTGAAATCGGACGAAACGCGCGCCGCGGGCTCTTGCCCGCTGCTTCGTGGAAAATTTATTTGCGTACGGCTTAAGTGGATCTCGCGACTTCCGGTTTCGCCGCAACGCGTCGATACGCGCGTGCACGCGCGTACGTGGTACACAATGTGTCTTGAAACGGACGCGTTGTCTCGAAATACCGCGATGCGATTTCGCAGAATTCGCGGAAAGAAGCCGGGGAGGAATCCATTCTTCGTGGGTAAAGACCTCATTCGACGTTAACGTCGATGTCGCCAACATTAAAATAATTCGACTCTTGGAGCGAAAATAAACTACAGCGGTAAATTAATTTCCCGATGGCTGAAATTTCATTTCCCCTCCGCGCGCGCGCGCGCGCGCGCGCGCGCGCGGTGGTACTTCTAACGATAAATTCGTTCTACGACGGTGAGAATATATATTTTTGGTAATGGAGCATCAGAGCGAATTAACTCTCTATAAATGTGGTTCATATTAGCGTAATCAATTCTCCAAATTATCGGGACTTACGCCATAATGCGCCGGTTACCAAATAATATATACA